>NC_064561.1:119838197-120150697 GCF_937001465.1 Orcinus orca | reverse complement strand
GGAAGTCATAGTTCAGTATATCTGCAGCCGTTGGTGCATTGGTATTTACACATGCATGCCAGATCTTCAGGGTTTAGTATGGTGCCTGGCACTTGGTAGTACTCAATAGATCTCTGTGGAATGTTTGTGTATGTGGGTGATCACTGAGCCCAGGGGACGCCTCTCATGGTTTCCATTCTGCAGACGCTAAGGACTGGACCTGTTTTGCTCCTGGGAACTGACACCCACTCCTCTATCCTTTGAGAAGATTCATTTCCCCTGCCACCAGCAGCAGAGTGGGAGAAGGTTTCCATAGCCCCCTCCTTCAGTAGGTTCAGAGAGAGAATACCCAAGCCCTTTCCTGCGTAGTGAGAGGGAGATGGTTAAATATAGTAGCATATAGTAGTTAAGGGGAGTGAATTCATCTCCATGTATCAAAACAGGCAATTCTCGGGGCCTCCCTGGTGGTGCAGTGATTAAGAATCCACCTGCCAATGCAGGGGACACAGGTTCGAGCCCTGGTCTGGGAGGATCCCACATGCCGCGGAGCAGCTAAGCCCGTGCACCAGAACTACTGAGCCTGCGCTCTAGGGCCCGCAAGCCACAACTACTGAGCCCGCACACCTAGAGCCCATGCTCCTCAACAAGAGAAGCCACCACAATGAGAGACCCGCGCACTGCAACGAAGAGTAGCCCCCGCTCACCACAACAGCAACAAAGTGTGTGTGTGTGTCGCGCACAGCAGCAAAGACCCAACACAGCCAAAAATAAATAAAATGAAATAAATAAATTAAAAGAAAAAAAAACAGGCAATTCTCATAAAATGTTGAGTTAAAACAGAAAACAAAAACTAGAGGCTAACTATGCATGCCACTTAACACTATATAAAAAATACACTAATACCACACATTTTCTGTAGTACATATACAGTATATGTATCTAAAAACATTAAAGTGGTCAGAAGGACACACAAAACTTGTAAGAGAGGTTACCTCAGAGGTGGAGAGTGGGAACTTGGACTGGAAGTGATCAAAGAAGACTTGGGCTCTTTTTTAATGCAGTATACACATGTATCCAGAGACTGCAAAACTAAAAATTCACTAAAAAAAAAGATTTTTGTCCTTATAGATAATTTAGAAGTCGCAGAAAAATTTGAAGGAGAAAATTTAAAACTTACTTGTGTTTATAACCCAGGGATTACAGTTAAAATTACAGTTAAAATTTTGATATATTTTCTTGTTGTGGTTAAACATATTTAATTAGGATCATTCTGTATATGGTTTTACACCCTGATTTTTCCCACTTAACATTTTATGTGCAGCATTTTCCCATCATTTAACATTCTTTGAAGAAAAACAACTTAAAATGACTAGTATTTCTTTTAAATCAAAATGTACCAAATAGTTTTAGGGCTTTGGGGGTTGTTTCTAATTCTTCACTGTTTATTTAACATGCATTCAACTAGCACTTATTTCCTGCATGGTTAGGAGGACCTGTGCTAGGGATATAGTGTTCAGTAGGGTCCCCCTCCCCCCAGAGCTTTCAAATGTAAGATACGTGTGCAGAAATAGTTGCTCACATTATGTTTCTCTGGGTTACACTGTTACTAAGGGAATGAAGGGATCAAAGGATATGGAATGTTTTAAGATTTTTGATTCCTGTCGCTAAACTGTTCTACCAGTAAGGCTACACCAATTTACATTCCCCAAAGCAGTCTGTGTTTTACCATTTCCTAAAATCAATGAAAATGATTTTAGTTTATTGTGCTTTTATTATTGAACTGATCATTTTTCTCATCTAGTCTTGCTAAAATTTGCATGGATTCTCAGCTTTGTTTCTTCCTGATGTGTTACATACGTCTCAGTGCTCCTAGGGTTAGTTTCCAGCTTCTTTATTGTCCACTTGATTGTTCCATATCTTCATTTTGCCCCTATCAGAGCTGACTGTACTGGTTCTACTATGACCAGAGAGAGTATGGCAGTTAAGCAATTAGGACATGTATGTAATTTAAAAAAATTATTATGGGAAATTTCATACATACCGAAAAGTAAATAGTACAATGAACTTTAACATACCTATAAATCAGAATCAGCAGTTACCAAGATTTTTGCCATATTTGCTTCATTTAACCCTTTTTTTAAACGTTATAGTTGCTTAAATATTTTAAAGCAAACACAAACGTTGTGTCATTTGTTTTTACAGGCACACACTGCACATTTTTTATTTGATCTATTCTGTCAAGTTTTACTTCAGTCTTAGGTGTTAAAACATCTTTGGGTTTTTGCCCTCTGCATTTATTCCTGAGGTTGGGGCTTTATACACCCTCTTTCTGATTCTGTATTTACCAGTGACATTGTGGAACTTTTCTCTAAAATGGCCCACTGCTCCATAAGTAGGTTAGCTGGTGCCGTCAAAGCAGTATGTGAAATGTGCAGGTTGCAGGTTCTGCAGCCTGGATCATGCATCCGCAGATCCTTACCACTCTGGGGACATTTCATAAATGATGTCAAATCACAGGCAACTTCTCACGACTGTTCTCAGCTGTGATTAAATTGGAAAATTATGTAATAATCTGCTCACTGATGTACAAATTTAAACAGTAGCTGGTTTCTTGGGAAGAAACCATTCAAAAATCTGAAAAATATATAGATCCCTTTTCCAGAAAAATGTATGTGTTGGGTATGTGTGTGTGTGTGTGTGTATGCATACACGCAGAGGTACATATTTATATCAGAAAATTCTACATACAGTTTCAGGAGATTCCTAGACCCTCTAAAATATAATCCTAGATCAAGACTCTTAATCAATAAATCGTTCAAAATGGCTTTCTTCTATTACACACACACACACACACACACACACACACACACACCCATACATACACACACACATCTATGTTATGTCATGGGCAGGAGGAAAAGGGGTATGGTGACGGGGAAAAAAACTACCTAATTATAAACATAAGAAAATGTGTAAAATATAGAATAAACAAAGTCAACTATTGTATATACTGGAAAAAAAAAATGGAATTAAAAGTCTAAGGAAATACCTGGAATCTATCAGGAACCTAAGCAGGGGCAGTGTGGTCCAACTTACCTGCAAACACACACAAAAACAGAATACCTGAAGCTGTCAAGCTATATAGAGAAAACATATCTTCTTATAAACTGGATAAACAAATTCACCAAGCTGTTGGGGGAGAAAGATATGACAAGACAATCTATTTCATGTCATTGTTTCCAAAGCAGGTGTTAATGGACAAAACGTGTTTCAACAAGTAACATTTCCCTCAACTGTTCTCAGCTGTGATTGACATAAAAAAAGAATTATTTAAAATGTGGCTCACTCTGCCCCCTATTGTACAGGTTTAAACGTTCACTGGTTGTTAAAGAGGTAAGAAAGCATTATAATATATTTATCAGCATCTAACCTCATCTTATTTGAAAATTTGGGTATGCTCAGCATGTCCTACACTTGTAACCCAGCCAAGTAACATGACCCGCTGTTCGACTTCTACTTAACTACAGTCAAAGAGGTTTAGAAAGCTAGACTTAAACAAAAACTCCTACACTGTGAGTACATTAGACAATTCATGTCAATAATTTATTACCACAAATAAGCAGATCACTGGTAAGGAACTGCAGAGGAAGCTGACACTTCTCAGACTGCAAGGTCTGAAGGGGTGATCGGGGGCCACAATTTCCTCCTCTCCCTCCTACAGGAAAAGCTCTCCTTATCGTCAGAATTGCTGTTTGAAAGCTTCAGATCCTCTGGGAAGCAAGGGAGGTCAATGATGTTCATCAAGCCTGGCTCAAGTTCTAAGGGCTGTATGTGAGTGGCTCCCTCATTTTGAAGATAGACACCACATACTGAAGGCTTAAGTGACAGTCTGAATGAGGTGGCAACTGTTTGTGTGCATATTTGTAAATGTTGGTTATCTGTCACTCCTGGGTCCCCTCAAATGATCACTCTAAAATATTCAGTTGTTAAATGTTTTAATACTTTGCTCTAAAACTCCTGTGGTGACAATACCATGACAATAAGCTTTAAAAAGTCCACTTCTTTTCCTCACATACTAGTAAATATAACATCATTTTACCAAATAATATGGATAGAAATTGTGCTAGAAACTAAGAATGCTTAGTACATCCTGCCAAGGCAGTCCCCCAAGTACAATATCATAAGAAATGTGAGTTAATACTTGGATGATCCATTTTATTTTAGACTTTATAGGTCAGAATAAAGATTATACAAGCAGCTGTTAGTGAAAATTTTATTGTAATATGGTAATTTATGACCTTAGTCTCTTTTCTCAACTTTGTGTAAAATCAATAAAGACATGTTAGCTACTTTGACAAACATGAAACAGGCTCCAGGAATGTTACCCACAGATGACTATTATAACAAAATCCAGACATTTACCTGGAATGAATTCATCTATACAAAGATATACATTCAAATTTGCATAGCTGTCAAATTAGAACTGTCTCTCAGCTCTATCAAAAAATAAAAGGAAAAAAACCCCATATAGTTGAGGTATTGTGTATTTCCATAATACAGTTTACAACAAAAACTCTTATTAAATACCCAGCATTATGTATGCCATAATTCACTAAGGAGCCACCTGTAAGGTAGTGTTTATTATTTTGCTATGAGGTGCATCTCCTACAGGAACAGTTTAGTTTAGAGGACAGATTATTTTTCGAGTTTCAGCTATGCCAATTACTTGGGCAAATTATTTCAAAAATACTTGAGCTATTTTTGGCTTCTGACTTATAAAATGAGGCGGCTGGAATAGAGCAGTAGTATCCCCATAAGTGCGGAAAGCAAGGGGATAGCTTCATAAAGACTGCCTGATAGCTTGTCGATAAGACAGATTTTTTCCAGAAATACTGTAAAGATTGTTTTCCAGAAGATCAGGAGTATTTGTATAATCTAACGAATACCTTAGGGACTCTGACGTTCTGGATTTGGGAACCACAGGACTAAGTGATCTCCAGCGTCTTTCTGCACTAACAATTTCTGATTTGTTTGAGGTTTGCTAGGCAAATGTAAGAGGTCACAGAATTTAAATATTTACTCATCCACAATGTTTAAACCTTTTAATTTGTAACTAAGACTCACAAGAAGTTGCAAAAACAGTATAGTTTGTATACTTCACCCAACTTCCCCTTAATAACATACTTGATAACCAGAGTATATTTTCAAAACCAGTAAATTGACACTACAACAGTGTTAACTAAACTACAGAACTTGCTTTATTTCATCAATTTTTATATGCACTTTCTGGGGACTATGAAATTCCATCACAAGTATTGATTTGTGTAAATACCACCACAATCAGGACACAGGACTGTTCCATCACCACAAAGACACTCCCTCCTGCCAGTCTTTTATAGTTTGTCTCTATCCCCATCATTCATCCTTGGCAGCTACCCATCTCTTCTCCATTGCTATAATTTGTCATTTCAAGAAGTTCATATACATGAAATGATACAAGACATATGTAACCTTTTGAGATTGCCTTTTTGTACTTGGCATACCACTAAGATCCACAGAAATTGTTGCACGCAACAAGTGTCTTTTACGACTGAGTAGCATTTCATTTATGGATGCAACCACAGTTTATTTGCCCACTGAAGGACATTTAGGTTGCTTCTAGTTCTTGACTATCACAAATACAGTTGCCACGAACATTTGTGTACAGGATTTTGTGTGGGCAGACATTTCATTTCTGTGTGATAACTACCCAGGAGTGCAACTGCTGGATCCTAAGCATATGTTAACTTTGTAAGAAACTGCCAAACTTTTCTAGAGTGACTACCATTTCAGAGTCCCACCAACAATCCAGTTGCTCCAGTCTTTCCAGTGCTTGGTATTGTCAGTATTTTTAATTTTAGTCATTTGCTAGGTGTATAGTGATATCTCCTTATGATTTTAATTTGCATTTTCCTAACGGCTGATGTTAATCATCTTTTCATATGCTTGTCATCTCTTCAGTGAAATGTTTGTTCATTCGTCCATTTTGTAATAGGATCGTTTTCTTACTTTTGAGATTAGCTAGTTCTTCGTATATTTTGGATACAAGTCTTTTATTGGATATGTGACTTGCAAATATTTTCTCCCAGTCTGTAGTTTCTTTTCATCCTCTTGACAAGATATTTCACAGAACAAAAGATTTTAATTTTGATGAAGACCACTTTATCCTTTTTTTCTTTTTGTGGAACGTGCTTTTGGTGTAATCTCTTAGAACTCTTCACCTAACCCTAAGTCATGAAGATGTTTTTGTCTATAATTTTTACAGCTTTACTTTTTATATTGATATATGATCCATTTTGAGTTAATTTTTGTAAAAGGTGTGAAGTTTAGGTTGAAGTCCATTTTTCTGCTAATCGAAGTCCCCACTATCTATTGAAAAAAGTATCTGTCCGCCCCTCAATTACTTTTGTATCTGTCACATAGCTGTTGGTCATACCTGTGTAAGTCTATTTCCAGTCTCCTAGTTTATTGATGTGTGTCTGTCCCTCC
Organism: Orcinus orca; assembly: GCF_937001465.1. Classification (NCBI taxonomy): domain Eukaryota; kingdom Metazoa; phylum Chordata; class Mammalia; order Artiodactyla; family Delphinidae; genus Orcinus; species Orcinus orca. The sequence continues at coordinate 120,144,190 of NC_064561.1, read as the reverse complement.
TCCGACACCACACCCTCTTGATTACTATAGCTACAAATTGTCTTAAAACCAGTTTGTGATTCCTCCACCTTTATTCTTCGTTTTCGATATTGTTTTAGCTATTCCAGTTCTTTTGCCTTTCCATACAAATTTTAGAATTAGCTTTCCTATTTCTACCAAAAAGAGCTGCTGGGATTTTGCTTAAATTTTGCACCCAAGGTTAGTGCCTCATTTCCCTCCCTAGAACTTCGAGAAGGATCCAAGAATGAAGGGGCTTTATTCACAGGTGGTGGGGGAGTAGGAGGTGGGATGGAGGGAATACACAGGAGGCAGAGGCAACTCACATCAGGGTCAAACATTTGGGTCTGAGGCGCCTGTGGTGGATTTATGGGTCAGTCGTCACAGGACAGAGGCATCCTGGGTGTACCCAGGAGACAAGTGCGAACCATTGTAGCAGGGTGTCTTAACTCCCAGGCTTGTTCATCTTTATTGGTTTGGCTGAGGTCTCAGCGCTGCAGGAGCGAGACACGGGAGTAGGTGGCTGTCTGTTCCACCCGGCCTTATAATCCGACCCCTCCACCCTTCTGCGCGCCTGCCCCTGAGCAGAGCTCCCTACTGCCAGGGCCCCACCCTCCCGCAAGGGGTGCCCTCCCAGCACCTGAGCCCGGGGGTTAAACTGTGACCCTCAGCAGCCTCTTCTGTTACAGGCAGGCGAGGCCCAGGGGCTCCCCATTTGGCTCAATTACACCCATCTGGAAGCATTTGGTCAGCATTTGGGAATGGCTTAACCAGTAACTGTGCAATTAGAGGCACTAGGAAGCATTGGGATGGAAACCAAGAACTGCCAGTCCAGTTACTACATACAAATGTACCAAATTACTAACACTGCAGAAATACAAAGGATCATGAGATATTACTACAAGCAACTCTATGCCAATAAAATGGACAACCTGGAAAAAATGGACAAATTCTTAGAAAACCACAACCTTCCGACACTGAACCAGGAAAAAATAGAAAATATAAACAGACCAATCACAAGCACTGAAATTAAGACTGTGATTAAAAATCTTCCAATAAACAAAAGCCCAGGACCAGATGGCTTCACAGGCAAATTCTATCAAACATTTGGAGAAGAGCTAACACCTATCCTTCTCACACTCTTCCAAAATATAGCAGAGGGAGGAACACTATCCAACTCATTCTATGAGGCCACTATCACCCTGATACCAAAACCAGACAAAGGTGTCACAAAGAAAGAAAACTACAGGCCGAGATCACTGATGAACAAAGATGCAAAAATCCTCAACAAAATAGGAGCAAACAGAATCCAACAGCACATTAAAAGGATCATACACCATGATCAAGTGGGGTTTATCCCAGGAATGCAAGATTCTTCAATATACGCGAATCAATCAATATTAACAAACTGAAGTAGAAAAACCATACAATCATCTCAATAGATTCAGAAAAAGCTTCTGACAAAATTGAACATCCATTTATGATAAAAATGCTCCAGAAAGTAGGCATAGAGGGAACTTCTCTCAACATAATAAAGGCCATATATGACAAACCCACAGCCAACATCGTTCTCAATGGTGAAAAACAAACCATTTCCACTAAGATCAGGAACAAGACAAGGTTGTCCACTCTCACCACTATTATTCAACATAGTTTTGGAAGTTTTAGCCACAGCAATCAGAGAAGAAAAAGAAATGAATCCAAATTGGAAAAGAAGTACAGATGACATGATACTATACATAGAGATGACATGATACTATACATAGAGAATCCTAAAGATGCTAACAGAAAACTACTAGAGCTAATCAATGAATCTGGTAAAGTAGCAGGATACAAAATTAATGCACAGAAATCTCTTGCATTTCTATACACTAATGATGAAAAATCTTAAAGAGAAATTAAGGGAACACTCCCATTTACCACTGCAACAAAAAGAATAAAATACCCAGGAATAAATCTACCTAAGGAGACAAAAGACCTGTATACAGAAAACTATAAGACATTGAAAAAAGAAATTAAAGATGATACAGATAGATATACCATGTTCTTGGATTGGAAGAATCAGCACTGTGAAAATAACTATACTACCCAAAGCAATCTACAGATTCAGTGCAATCCCTATCAAACTACCAATGGCATTTTTCACAGAACTAGAACAAAAAGTTTCACAATTTGTATGGAAACACAAAAGACCCCGAAGAGCCAAAGAAACCTTGAGAAAGAAAAACTGAGCTGGAGGAATCAGGCTCCCTGACTTCAGACTATATTACAAAGCTACAGTAATCCAAGACAGTATGGTACTGGCACAGAAACAGAAATATAGATCAATGGAACAGGATACAAAGCCCAGATATAAACCCATGCACATATGGTCACCTTATTTTTGATAAAGGAGGCAACAATACACAATGGAGAAAAGACAGCCTCTTCCATAAGTGGTGCTGGGAAAAATGGACAGCTGCATGTAAAAGAATGAAATTAGAACACTCCCTAACACCATACACAAAAATAAACTCAAAATGGATTAAAGACCTAAATGTAAGGCCAGACACTATAAAACTCTTAGAGGAAAACATAGGCAGAACACTCTATGACATAAATTATAGCAAGATCCTTTTTGACCCACCTCCTAGAGAAAAGGAAATAAAAACAAACAAATGGGACCTAATGAAACTTAAAAGCTTTTGCACATCAAAGGAAAACAGAAACAGGACGAAAAGACAACACTTAGAGTGGGAGAAAATACAAATGAAGCAACTGACAAAGGATTAATCTCACAAATTTACAAGCAGCTCATGCTGCTCAATATCAAAAAGACACACAACCCAATCTAAAAATGGGCAGAAGACCTAAATAGACATTTCTCCAAAGAAGATATACAGATCGCCAACAAACACGTGAAAGGATGCTTAACACCACTAATGATTAGAGAAATGCAAATCAAAACTACAGTGAAGTATCACCTCACACCGGTCAGAATGGCCATCATCAAAAAATCTACAAACAATAAATGCTAGAGAGGGTGTGGAGAAAAGGGAACCCTCTTGCACTGTTGGTGGGAATGTAAATTGAGAAAGCCACTATGGAGAACAGTATGGAGGTTCCTTAAAAAACTAAAAATAGAACTACCATACAACCCAGCAATCCCACTACTGGGCATATACCCTGAGAAAACCATAATTCAGAGTCATGTACCACAATGTTCATTACAGCTATATTTACAATAGCCAGGACATGGAAGCAACCTAAGTGTCCATCAACAGATGAATGGATAAAGAAGATGTGGCACATATATACAATGGAATATTACTTAGCCATAAAAAGAAACAAAACTTAGTTATTTGTAGTGAGGTGGATGGACCTAGAGTGTCACAGAGTGAAGTCAAGTCAGAAAGAGAAAAACAAATACCGTATGCTAACACATATATATGGAATCTAAAAAAAAAAAATTGGTTATGAAGAACCTAGGGGGAGGACAGGAATAACATGCAGACGAAAAGCATATGCAAACTGACAATGTATTTAGCTCCTGCTCTAATGAAAGAGATATTTCTCATCTCTCCAAATCCTGTGGAATTGATTAGAGAATGGTACTATGTGTGTACATCTATATTTGATATCTTTGGTTGAAATTTTCAGTGGAGATAGCCTGTTAAAGATAGAACATGTCTACGAAAACCAACTTGCTCACTGGTAATTTGGTACACCCCCCTGGTATTATTCAAGTTGTGTGTGTGAATAAAAGCTTTCCCCCTATTAAACAACAGAAAAAAGTACCAAATTAACATGTACGTCTTAGTAATATGTCAAATATATTTCAATCAAAAAACAGCCTGCCTCCACCCTCGCAGAAAGACAATCACACAACTGCGACAAGTATAAGCACAGAGTACAAGTATAAGCACAAGTATGAAGTGTGAATTTGGGATCAGAGAGGTCTGAGGTGGGAGGAGCAGCAGGTGACCTGCCAGGCACTAGCTGAAGCTGGCTGGGGAATGCAGGTTTGAGCAAGTGAGAGGTCGTGCTGCTGAGCAGGCAGAGAAAAGACAATACACAGGATCTCCAATGCCAGGTATGGATACTGGTCTTGATCTTAATGGGAGATAGTAAGCCAAAAATTTCCATTTTCCAAAGATCTTAAACATAACTCAGAGAACAAATTAACTCATACCTACTAATGCTGCCAAAAGCAGTTCTTCAGATCACAGATTTCATAAGGCTAATAAACTTTTTTAGATATAATTTTACCGTTTTTTCCCATCAAAATCTTCAATTTGTGGACAGAGGACCCCTATGTACCCAACCAACACCCACTTCAATTATCAAAAGACAACCGACCCATCTGGACCATTTCTACCTAGTCACTTCCACTACTTTGTGTGCCTCGAAATAAATCTCAAGGTCAAAAATCTTTATTACTGACAAGCTCAAGACAAGAGTACTTAGATCAATCTTTCCATAACTGGTCTCCCTTACGCCTTAATTTGCCTGGGATACACTTCCATTAACTCCTGTTTACTAAACTGTGTAGTGCCTAAGTTTTGCTATCATAAATACAAAATTACCAGATGGATCCTGGTGACCTTTAGATAAATGAAAATCACCAGAGCAGGGAGTAACCTGACCATAGTATCTATCATATTGGGTCCCTAAGGAGATGGATCCAGGAATGTACATTTCTCAGGGATCCCAAGATGATTCCCACTAGAAGCTCAAAGAGTTTTTTAGGCCCTTACACAGGAATACTGTATATTTATTTCAGATTTAAGCAATATTGTTTATTCCATGGAGAAGGGGAAAATATTTGTTATCAATTCCATTTACTCTAGAAAATCCTGAATTAACTGTTTTCTCAACCTCCTAAAATTGGTAAAGCATACAATGCATCTCCGTAGTGAGAAAAGACACAAAACATATTTTTGGCATATGGAAATTTATTACTATCCTGCTTTCATCATCAAAACTTATGATCTTGGTCTTTCCTTCTTGCCTTTATATAAGGCCAAAAGAGAGACATTGGCTACTTTGACAACCTTAAAGCGGACTCCAGGAATGTCACCAACAGCATGACCTTTGCGACCAAATCCAGCAACCAGAACTTCATCATTTTCCTGGAATAAAATCAACAGTTTACTTCTGGTGTAAGTGGCAATCACCAAAAATACCCATTTATCCTATAAACAACTGAGGGAAACAGTTGCTACCCCAAAAACAGAAGCTAACAGACTAAAACACTTACCTCAATAAAATTCAAACAACCATCATTGGGTACAAAGGCAGTGATTTTTTTGCCATTCTTGATTAGTTGAACCCTGACACACTTCCTGATGGCAGAATTCGGCTGTTTGGCTTCAACCCCTCTGAAACATAAACAGCATGTAACACAGTAAGCTGGCTTTCTGAAAAGGGACACATTTTAGTTCATTAAGCGTAAAACTTATTAGAAATTGTAGTATTCCTACCTTTTCAACATAATCCTAAATTGCTAAACTTAAACGAAGTTTTTCTTTAGTCTTAGTTTCATTAGACCAATAGGGGAAACTTCTGGCCTCTTTATAGTTGTAAACCACGAACCAAGAAATAAAGCTAGAAATCCTGGATTCAAATCAGTACCACTAAATTTGATGGGATCATTTCGTAAAGTCAAAAAACAGTTGAGTGCTTGCAAATTCATGTGGCTCAATCTTAGCTGTAGAACATCAGGCAAGAAACTTCTCCATATTAGTTTTCTCACCGGGAAAGATATAATTGTAAAGATGAAATAGTTGATGGGTGCAAATTACTTAGAATAGTTTCCACACATATTAAGCTCTCATAATGTCCCTTGTTTCATTATCGCTACTTTTTCCCCTCCGATGCCACCCCAATTCCTTCCAAACTAATGTTGAAAGTTTAAAAACCTCTGGAGATTATTTAACTTCCCAAAAGACGCAGACACACAAAGACCTAGAATTTACATCAAGCCTTCTTTAAGGGCATCTATCCCGAGTTACCATACTAAAACCATGAAGAAAACAGCGATGGACTTTCACTTACACTTTTTCAAGCACAATTCCCTTGGCATGCGAAGCACCTCCAAAAGGGTTGGCCTTCAGGGCTGTGCCCAAATGGGCTTTCTTGTACTGCTTATCATGCCACTTCTGGTCTCGTCGGTGGCTACGGAGCTTCCTGGCAGTACGAAGACCGCGACACTTGCCTAAAATTGAAAATCACCTTAGATTCCCAATAAAAACACCCAAATCTTATTTTACATTATCTCAGGTACTAGCCTCTTGTAGACTACAGGCCGGTAGGCTCTGACATCACACCCTGGCCCTAATACGAACCGCAAAGTTTCCCTTTAACCAACTAAGACGTGGACACAAGCGCTCCAACAGGTGTGCTCTCCCCAACGAATGAAGCCCCGCGCCAAAGCTCGGGGGGAAGCGGCGCCCTCCCCAACGCCCCCGCGTCCCTCTCGAACTCCGGCTCCGCGGCCTCCGAGCAGCCCTGGCCCCTTCCCGCCCGGCCATGTGCCTGCGGCAGCGGCGCTCCGCCGGCGCTCCCCATCTGCTCCCCACCGTGGCTCCCCCTCACCGTTCTGTTTCTATCTGCCCGCCCGTCCCCGAAACCCCAGTTTGCACGCGCAGCCCCCTCACCCCGGCCCGGGACACCTCACCCATGCTGCCGGCGCCACGGGCCTGAGCGAAAGAGAGAAACAGCGCAGGAAGGAACCACAAGCCATCGCGAGCAAGCCCCGCCCAGATGAGGACCCTTGCGGCTGTCTGCGCAGCGCCTGGTCCGGCTGGCGCCTCTTGGTAGAAAACGAGAAGTCTGCACCACTTTCCAGAAGTGGTGCGTCGTGTTTAATTTGTGCGCAATTCAGAGCTATCTAATTTGCACTGGGGTTTATTTCTTTTTATGTGAATGCCTTAGACAGAAGGAACAGGGACTACCAATCCCAGAAGCCTTTGCACGAGCCCCGCTCATGACGCAGGCGCCCTGGGCAAACCCACAGGGCGGGCTTTGTGGCGCTGGGTCGGAGGACGGAGAGGTCAGGCGTATGGGTATACGTGCTGTCGAGTGGAGGCCTTTTGCTTACAGTTTGGAAAATTAGACCTCGGAGCCTTAACTCCTACTCACAAGAAGCACAGTAAATTGAAAAACGTTTAGTGAAGCAAGGTGACGTAGTATTTAAAAACCCATGCTTTAGTGAGAGACCCGGCCTTAAACCTCAAAGCTGCCGTCTTGGTTGTGGAATCTTGGGTGATTCATTTAATTGAGTCTTTAAACTTCAGTTTCTCTTGGAGAATGAAATAGATATGAAAATTTTCTGGGATGTTGGTTCATTCCACAACTAGTTTTTAAAATGTATTCTCTGTTCCCGGCACTGTTCTAGGCACTTGAGGATACAACAGTTAACAAGAGAGTGAAGGTTTCTGCTCTTATAAAGTCTATATTCTAGGTACGAGAAGACAAAATATAAGTGTATTTAAAATAAAAAGATAGTTTTATATATGGATAAGGTGCTATAGAGAAAATGCAATTGGTTAGGTGATAGTGACTTGGGGATGTAGGTGGCTACCTTGGGTAGGGTGGTGTTAGAAGGTATCTCTGTGGCGATTACATTTGAGCTGAGATCCTAAAGAGAGGGAGCCATTCAGACAAGTGTATGGGTAAAACCTTCCAAGAAGAGGGATTCTCCATAAGTAGAATGGGCTGGTGCTTCTCAAGAACTGAGGGATCAGGGAGGGGGGAGCTGAGTGCTTGAAGAGTAGTGTGGTAATAGGTGAGGTTTGAGAGGTGCACAGGGTCATATGGAGCCTGTAGACCATGGTCAAGGCTTTGTTTACTCTTCCTGTGATTGAATGCCTTTGGAAAGTTTTCAGCAGGGGAGTAACAAGATAGGGTTTATATTTTTTATAGTTTCACTCTGGCTATTGTGAGGAGAAAAAAACTGTAAGAGATGAATCTGTGAAGCCAGTTGGGAGGGTGTTAACGCTACTTCAGTTGGGAGATGATACCCTTCTCAGTCCAAGGTGGTAAAAGTGGTTGGATTAGATTTACAGTTTGATGGTAGAGCCAACAGGATTTGCTCAGGACTGTAGGATGTGAGAGGGAAGTTAATTATAATTTGCGACCTGAGCAACTGAATGACTTGTGTTACTTACAGAGTGGAAAATACTGGGAGAGGAGCAGATTTAGAAAGAGATATTAAGGGTGCTGTTAAGGATGCGTTAATTTTGAGAAGCTTGTTAGACTTCCAGGTAGGGATGTGAGGTGGGCAGTTGGATATATGGGTATGGTGTTCAGGAGAGTCATCAGTGAATAGATAGCATTGAAAGCCATGGCTCTGAGTGAGATCGTTTAGGGGATGATTGTAGGTGGAACAGAGAGAGGTTGGAGGCCTGAGCCTTAGGCATATGGAAACTTAGTGGTATGAAGAGAAGCAGATGAAGCAAAATAGACTGAGAAGGAGTGGCCAATGCCGTACTCTAATCAAAGCCAAGTGAAGAAGGTGGAAGTGAGCAAGTGTGAAGGAAGGGTAAGATGAGGACTGAGAATTGTATTTTGGATTTGGCAATGTGGAGGTTGTTGGTGCCTTTGTCAAGAGGAGATCCCGTGGAGTGGTGAAGATGTAAGCTTGATTGGGTTGGAGTCAGAATATGGGAGAGAAGGAACTATAGACAGCAATTATGGACAGTTTTTGCAAGGAGTTTTTCTATAATGTGCAGAGAAAGGGGGCCATATCTGGAGAGAATTGTGGAGCCAGGATGGATTTAAGAGGGCACATTTTATGACATTTTTGTATACTGATGGGATTATTCCAGTAGAGAAGTAAAAAATAGATAATTCACAGAGAAAAGGGATGACTGCATGAGCAAGTCCTTGAGTAGACTAGAGGGGTGCCTAAGTGGAGGAATTTTTTTTTTTTGGCTGCGCATGCGGCCTGTGTGATCTTAGTTACAGTGCAGGGATCGAACCTGCACCCCATGCAGTGGAAGCGCAGAGTCTTAACCACTGGACCACCAGGGAAGTCCCTAAGTGGAGGAGTTGACCTGAGGAATAATAACAATTTATCTACAGTAATAGAGAAGGCAGAGTAAAGGGTACAACTGCAAGTAAATTGGAAGATCTGTTGATAAGAAGACGTGGAACTTCTCTTTTGACTACTCTTATCTCAATGAAATTAGCAGGGTCATCAGTGAAGAGAAGGAGTAGGGAAAAGAGGTTTGAGTAAAGGGGGTAAGATGTGAAATCACGTAGGATAACAATGCTAGCATTAAATAGTATTTACTGTGTGCCACATATTTTATGTGCCTTACATATATTAACTCATTTAATTCTCATAATTCTGAAAGGTAAATACTTTTATTACCTCTTTTACTGAGGGATAGTGTCTTAATCCAGTCACACTACTGTAACAGAGTACCATAGACTGGATGGCTTATAAACAGCAGAAATTTATTTCTCACAGCTCTGGAGACTGGAAAGTCCAAGACAAAGGTGCTGGAAGATTTGGTGTATGGTGGGAGCCCGCTTCCCGGTTCATAGACTCTTTTGCAATAACCTCAAGTGGCAGAAGGTCCAAGGCAGCTCTGGGGTCGCTTTTATTTATATTCTGTTTTTTTGTTGTTGTGTGTTTTTTTCCAGTTTTATTGAGATATATTTGACATTTTGGACCCTCCTTATAGGAGTACTAATCCCATTCATGAGGGCTCCACCCTCATAACCTAATTTACTCCCAAAGGCCCCCCACCTACTAATGCTATCACATTGGGGATTAGGTCTCAACATGAATTTTGCCTTCTAATTTAGAAGTGTGGGAGGATAGATTGACAAGAGAATGTAGGATTGTTGACCAATTTTGAGGACCCATTTGAAACCGTACTTACAAAGTTACATCAGTTAGCATCGTTTTGTGTATTGTTCAGATTCATTCAGTGTAGTGACTGAGTAGGTAGAGAGTTAGCTTTTAACACGCCTGGGAGTGGGATCTAGTTAGGTGAATGTGATGGAGGAAGGGCAAGGGAGTTGAGAGTATAAGGAATCTCTCTTTCCATGAGATTGAAGCTGGAGGAGTAAAGAGCCAGAGATAGGCAAAACAGTTCTGAAGGCCTGGCCCTACCAGATATGAGAAATTTCTATGAGGCTAAGTAAGATAGTGCAGCATTAGTACAGAAGTAGATAAATTGACTAATGAATAGAATAGAGAGCTCAGCAAAAGACTCCTATAGAATTAGTATAGAATATTATTAAATGACAGAATTAGATGTCAGATCAATGTGTAAAGGAAGGATTGTCAAACAGATGGAACTACACAAAAAGTGGTTACCCAAAGTAAATTGAATCACCATCTCAGGCTAAAAACAAAAATCAGCTCCAGGCAAATTGAGGGCCTGTATGTCAGCAATACAATTTTAAAATTCTTCATAGAAAACAAAGGTGAATATCTCCATGAACTTAGGAAAGGAAAATATTTCTAAAGAAGAAGAAAAGAATGATACATTTGACCATATTAAGAACCTTTGTTCAACAAAAACACCTGAAAGAAAGCAAAAAAACAAGTTACAAACTGAGTTGATATTCACAGGAAGTGTTCATATAAAGTTGGGATGGTTTGTTGCTTGAAAGTTTAGTAAAACATCCTGTAAAATCATCTGGGCTGGGTGTTTTCTGTGTGGGAAGGTAATAAACCTCAGCTTAAATATCTTTAATTAAATCTCTCATTTAAACTAAATCTCTTAATTTACAGAACTATTCGAGAACTGTGATTTCTTCTTGAGTCAGACCTGGTAAGTCATTTTTTTTAAGTTTGTCTATTTCATCTAAGTTTTCAAAATTGTTTCATAAAGCTGTTATGACACTCTCTTATGCATGAATATATGTATTTTTGTATATATGTACATATGTATTTTATATATATTTGTTTTTGGAAGGTTTTTAACAGTGAATATATAGTACTATATATAGTATATAGTACTATACAGGTTATCTCTTTCATTTTGAGTGAACTTTGGTAATGTGTGCCTTTCAAGGAATTTGTCCATTTCATCTAAGTTGTCAAATTTATGGACATAAAGTTGTTTGTACTATTCCTTTATAATCTTTTAAATATCTGTAGATTTATAGTGATGTCTTATCTTCCATTCCTGATATTGGTAAGTTGTATCTTCTTCCTCTTTTTTTCTTGGTCAGTTAGAAGTTTTGTAATCTTATTGATGTACTCCAAGAACCAACTTTTGCTTTCACTGATTTTCTCTATTGTTTTTCTGCTTTCATTTTTATTGATTTCTGGTCTTTTTATTATTTACTTTCTTCTGCTTGTTTTAGACTTAAATGGAAGCTTATGTCATTGATTTGAGGTCTTTGTTCTTTTTTAATATATGTAGTATGACTATCCTTCTAAGTACTGCTTGAGCTGCATGCTGTGAGTTTTGATATGTTATATTTTAGTTTTAATTCATTTCAAAACATTTGCTAATTTCTCTTTTGATTTTCTTTTTGACCTATGGATTATTTAGAATTGTGTTATTTAATTTCCAAATATTTGGAGATTTTCTAAGTATCTGTGTTACTTATTTCTAATTTAATTCCATTATGGTCTAAGAACATCCTTTTTTGATTGCAATATTTTTAAAATGTGTTGAGGTTTGCTTTATGGACCAGAATATAGTCACTCTTGGTGCATTCTGTATGTACACTTGAAAAGAAAGTATATTTTGCTGAGGAAGAATGTCCTATAAATGTTAATTAGCCCAAGGTGGTTGATAGTGCTGTTCAGGTCTTCTGTATCCTGTATTCGGGATGATAGTGACATTATGTGGAGAGATTGGGGATCAGAGTTGGATGTTGGGTTGTGTTTACTTTAGGTAGTGGGTTTAATTATTATATTATTATATAAACCAACAAGTAAATAAAGCATGAACCAATGGTCAGAATGCGTTATGAACCAAGGATTTTGATTACTATAGCTATGAAAATTTTTTAAAAAGGATTTAATTTTTGTTTTTGGAGCTTTGAATTTTTTACTTCGTGATAAAGAACTTATTATGTAATTTGGAGCCTGAAAGGAGACAGAATTTCCTTTGACCTTGGACCCTGAATTTTCTAAAAGAGTACCCAAACAAGGATCAGCTTGAGGAGTTAGAGGAAAAGAAAGCTGCCATGGCTAAAGTGTAGTGAGCCAGCTGGAAAACAGAGGAAGGTGAAGTCCAAGAGGTGGGCAGGATCAGCTCACGTCCAACCTGTAGGCCAGGATAAGGAGTTTGGGTTTTATTCTGAGTGTGATGAGAAGCCACTGGAGGCTTCAGGTGAAAGAATGACAAGATCTGATCTGCATCTTAAAAATATCACTGTGTCTGCCATGGTAGGCCACCACAGAGGGACAAGAGAGGACTCGGGCTATCCAAGGAGGGGACTGTTGCAATAGAATAGGTGAGCGATCATAGATAAGTAGCATTGGAGGTGGAGAGATGTCATAAGGGTCAGGATATAATTTGGAGTTAGATCATGTTGGAAAGAGCAAAATCATTGACATCATCATCATCACTATCACCACCACCACCATCATGAACATCTAACAGATATTGAGTACAGTTTAGTGTCAGGCTTAGGATTTCACATGCATAATTTCTTTTATCTTCAAAACAACTCCTATGTGGTAGGTGCTGTTATTAGACCCATTTTACCCTTTAAGTTGAGACTTAAAGAAGTTAACTTTCTTAACCAGAACACATTTATTGGTTTCCAGATTAGTTATAAGACACAATTTTGATTTTTAAAGAGTTTAGAAAAATTTTTGATGAATGTAAAGTAAATGTGGTGCAAAATTGATGGGAAATAATTTTCTAGCCAGCAAAACACCAGGAAATCTAAGGGGTATAGTTGTTAAGATTAAAGTATTCTTAATATAAATTGCAACCCCATATCCATGGGTTACTAGAGATATGTGAAAACCGACAGACACTTTGTCACAGAAGATCCTGTTTGGTAGTTCATAAAATGTTGGGGGAACGGGGGCAGGAAGGAGAACAAGTTTTTCCTAGTATTTCCTCCTAGTAGAAGGTGTTAAATTAGTTTAACTCCTTATTTCTCTGCCAGTCTACTCATTCCATGCCAGGTGGGATGAGGTGACATCTCTCTTCATGTGGTAAATTTAGAAAAAATAGTTTAGGCATGTTCAGTTCTTCCTTTTTTCCTTTTTGGGACCCAGCCTGCCATGGAGCACACATTTCCTCCTGTTTCTTCTGGGGCAGGCCTCTCTTCCCTATTGAGAGCCTAGTGCTGCTGTGATAGGCTGCCATGTCTGTCTTCTGCGGGGAGGGGTTCAGTTACAATCCATTTTGCTCCTGCACTAAGCTTTGTCCTCCAACCTGGCCTTTCATAGTAATAAAGATGGTATTTGGGCCTCTGCTTGTCTTACTCCTTGTTTTATATCTTAGTTTAGCACTCAGGTGGGGCAGAAGAGTATTATTATTTGACTTCTCTCAGAGGCCACCAACTAAGAAGAAAGATTGATCTTCATAAATTAGATCAGTTAATGAGGAGACTTAGGTCAAGGGTGATGCTGTTTCTTTGTTCTGTATGGGCAAGAAGTTAGCTTTGGGGAAGAATGGCTAAGAGTTTTAACAATGTTGACAATTGATTCTGGAGCATTTGGAATGGTTAGAAGTTACTCCTAGTGTTTTAGCTATAAAAATGGAGGCATTAGTTGCTGTGGAAGTGTGACAAGATAAAATAACAGCTTTATGGGGCTTCCCTGGTGGCACAGTGGTTGAGAGTCCGCCTGCCGATGCCGGGGACATGGGATCGTGCCCAAGTGGCAGAGCCGCTAGGCCCGTGAGCCATGGCCGCTGAGCCTGCGCGTCCGGAGCCTGCGCGTCTGGAGCCTGTGCTCTGCAATGGGAGAGGCCACAACAGTGAGAGGCCCGCGTACCGCAAAAAAATAAAAATAAAAAAAATAACAGCTTTAAGTGGGGAAGAATAAGCAGTAAAAGTAAGACCAGTGCGTATACGCTCTGTATAACTACTATTAATAAGTGTTGAGTGCTTCATTTTACCTGATTAAATTATTAAATACAACTTTTCCTGTATCCAAAATTAATGAGATTTCTTATCCTCTCATTCTAGCTACTTTTTGATGTAGTTGTTGTTTCTTCTCATATACCTATTCTGTGGAACTAAAGAAATATGTGTATTGCCATATAATCTTACTAACATTCAAGCCTGATCTTTAAAATCTTGTTATTTAATTAAACCTCTGTGTAGGATCTAAGGGGAATTGACAGTGCTGTTCTTTGATGCCCTTTGTGAAGTTCCTGGAAGAGAGTTATCATTTTAATATGCATGTTAAAAGTTATTCTCCAGGTGTTCTCTAACTTGGCTGAAAACCAAACAAAAGAAAATAGGCCTCTATTTCATCAGGGACCTTTGAATTATAAGAAATGAAAGATAATTTTTCTCACTAGGAAAAGAAAATAACTTTCTTCACTCAATGGAACATTAAGTTTTAGAATCGTATTCCCTGGAGAGGTTTAAGAACCTGTAGATGGGCCAAATCTGTGCTCTCTGAGTTCAGTGGGGACCAGTTGATGTTTGTGATGGAGAATGGCTGGTGTCACTCTTTCTGCCTTTTCATTCCATAGTAAAATGAAGTTTCACCAGGACTATTTGTAGATTATTTAAATGTAATAATATTATAATATATAAATATAAAACTTTTATGAAAGTACATGTGTAAAATTTTGAGCATTTTCTGTTACTAAGATTTTTATTGTTTAAAGGACTTTAAATAATGTTAAACAAGATTTTTTTCCATAAATTGAAAAAAAAAGAGAAAAAGAAGGAATGAAGAAGTGGAGGAAGAGAGGAAGAAAAGAAGTGAGGGGTTCTGGGTTTTTATAGCTACACAAAGGACAGAGATAATTTTTCCACTGCTCTAAAACATTACTTTGATCTTGCTGGTTCTAGCAGTCATTACTGATTATGAAGATAACCCAAATGAATGAATCTATAACCAGTTCATACATAAGATCATTTTTTGTACTATGTGCCAATGAATTTTGAAATTTACTTATATAGGTTTTCAGTTAAAATTTCCAGGCTTATGTTAATTATGCAGCAGACAACATCTTGGATTTTACCGAGTAGTTGTACATAATGCTCTGAAGTATTAATTTTTGTCCAAAGAATCCATTTTGCTCTTTCTATAAACGGCAGCTTAAAGTATAGGGCAACATCAAATAGCACATATTCTCAATGTGAGTTTTATTTTATGAATTAAAACTCTGATTCCTGTCTGTTGAGGTGAGGACTGTGCAGGTGCCTGTGAGAGCATTTTTGAGAGTAGTAGAGGCATTTTCTTCCCTAGGAAAGCTGCTTCAACTCTTCAAAGGAGATAGTTATGACTCATCTCTTATCTCTTTATCTATTATATACCTGCCTCTCTCCCCCTCATCTAATCAGCCGTTGCTTGGAGTGGAGGTGGGACTTCAGAGAAGTTTGCTAGGTGAAACGTCCCCAAAGTGTTTACCCCAGCAATTATGTGTTCACATCTCTGCATATCACTCGTTTGAGATCTTTTTTGGGGTGAAGACTAGGTCCTTTTTACCTTGTATATCTGGCATCTAGCATATGACAATCAATGTTTGCATAATGGACAGATTTATGAAACATCAGACCTCCTGGTTCAGTTTAGCTTGAGAAACGAGAATGTAAAAGTGTGCCACTAATTTGGCACATTATCCACATTCCATGAAGTCAAAGGGGGATCTCAAGTAAGAAACATTAACATTTAAATCAAAAGCACTTGTGTTTCATTTGCTAACCTGATTCTAATCAACTCAAGTTGATTTGATGAAAATTGGTAGAAATCATGGCAGCAGTTAGGCTCTGAACTGGATAAAGAGTCCGTATTAGTCTGGATTCTCCAGAGAAAACCAATAGGAGATATATACATATATATGCACACATATGAATATGAATATATGATTTAATATAGGAGTTGGCTTTTGCAGTTATAGAGGCTGAGAAGACCCAACATCTATAGTCAGCAACCTAGAGACCCCGGAGAGCCAATGTTGTATAGTTCCATTTGTAGTCTGAGTCAGACAGGAAAAGACTGATGTCCTTGCTACAAGACAGGTAGAGAAAGTGAAGTCTCCCTTACTCTACCTTTTTGTTCTGTTTGGACCTTCAGTGGGTTGGATGAGGACCACTCACCTTGGAAAAGGCAATCTGTTTTGCTCAATCTACTGATTCAAAATGTTCATCTCATTCAGAAACACCCTGAGAGACACAACCAAGTATCTGGGTACTTAACAGCCCAGTTAAGTTGACACACATTAACCGTCACAGAGTCATACCCCTGACAAGGAGCAAGAAATACACATACATAATATGGTATTTTGCTAATAAACTAATGTAATGTGGGTTTTGTCCATTTGCATTTTCAAGCTACTGAATTTGATGGAATACTTGAATTAGTTGATTTTCTAGCTACAATTGCCTAAATATTCGGGCGCTAGAAGTCACAGCCATGTGGCATGAAGTGGGAATTAATTATGTAACATTTTTGATAGGTTTATTCATTAGTCTGTACACTTTATTTAGCACCAACTTGGACCAGCAGCGTCTTGGTGTACATCAGTTAATTAGACATGTTCCCTGCCCTCACGGAGCAGGCCTTCTTATGAGGAAACGCAATGCAAATAAGTAACAAGAAAATAAATGTCTTGGTACCAATTGTGATATATGTTATGATGAGAGTGAACAGAAGGCAGGGAGAGCTAGAGGGGTGTGAGGTGATCCCTACAGAAGGAACAATATGTGCAGAGTCATTGAGGTGCAAAAAAGCTTGGCATATGGAGGGTGTTGAGAAGCTGAGTGCAAGCCAGTGTGCTGGAGCATGGTGGAAGAAGGGTGGCCATAAATGAGGCGAGAGAGACCAGCAAGGGCCAGGTCATGCAGACTTTGTAGGAGGTATATGGATTTGGATTTTGAATCAGTGTGCAAAGACCATTGTAATTGATTTGAACATTTGACTAATGCGATTCTCAGTCTGAGAGCATTTGGATGAATAGAGACTGTGGTCTGACAAAGGCTAGATGCTCCTTGAAGTAAATATTAGAATTAAGATAGATCCATTTTTTTCCCATGAGAACTCAATTCTGTATAGTTATATATGATTATGGAAGATAGATTTTTGATATTCATATTTTCAGGTAACATTTCATTTAATAATATATAGTAAATCAGAAAATGAAGCAAATCCAAATATTTTCAGTTGGAAAAAAGGCAGCATGGATGTACAACTTCCTGTTCTCTCATGGAAAATGTTGAGGGAATATTTTCCATGCACCTCTGTATTTTCTGTTTATCTTGTAAGTCACTAATTGCTCTTCATTTTGGAATATCTTTAGGATGTTTGTATAGCGAACAGCCTTGAAAGGTAGAAATAATGTCTTTCTCTCTAGCAGAGGGGCAGGTTTGTTTATAGCCTTGGAAACTCAGGGTTTTTCTCCTGAAATGAAACCCACCGTGTGTACAAGCATCCATCTGGGCCCGCCTATATTGCTTTATGGGCAAAGGGAACTAACACAAATAGACTGATGCTCATACTGCTTGTTCTGTGGTGAGTAGTAAATAAAGTCCTTTGTCTCTGACCCATGAGTCTTATCTTCTGCTAGTATGCATGAAGCCATAACAGGCTAACCTGTTAGCTCCCAAGTTGGGAAAAACCTCAGACCTTCAAAGTTTTGGACAGAGACCCCTTAGCTGTCTGAGCAGGCAGGTACAATGCCACACAGGTGATACCCTGTGCTTTGCAGTCTGCAAGCTATCATATTAGCATTTTTTTTGTCACTGATTTTCTCCTCCAGTCACAAGATGAGCTATTCTCAGACAATCACATCTTAAGTGTGACTTCTATTCTAAAATACATGTGTGAAACCTACTAACTACTAATTATTCTGCCTTAAATATTCTTAACCAAGTGGGAAAAAATTTCGACACCAGCAAGAATGCTATATTAAAATTTTAGAATCATCCAGTCATAAAATACATTAAAATGATACTTGATTTAAATAAAAAATGTTGTATATGTGTATGTGCCTGAAAATATAAAGGAAGCGTATTTTCAAGAAAGTTTGTTACATGATAAGCACTAAGGGACTAACACTGTGGTTTCTGAGTGTTCACAGAACCATTATTATCACAGTACAGGATCACCATGGGCTTGGGCTCTCACCTCCTCCTGACCAGGCGTTTGAGGAGCAATGTGATCAGCTACTCCTTCTACTACCGTGGGAGACTATGAGGTATTGCTCGGGCAGCTGGAGATGTTCTGTGTTTGCACTGTCCAGTACAGCAGCCACTAGCCACATGTGGTTATTGAGCACTTGAAGTTTGGTTAGTCTGAATTGAGATGTGTATAAGTGTAGATTAAATCAATATACCAGATTTCAGACTTAAGGCAGAAAAGGAAGGTAAAATATCTCATTAATAATTTTAAAAATTACTTATGTTTGGAATAATATTTTAGATGTATCAGGTTAAATAAAATATATTATTAAAACTAATTTCGAGGACTTCCGGGAAGATGGCGGAAGAGTAAGACGCGGAGATCACGTTCCTCCCCACAGATACACCAGAAATACATCTACGCGTGGAACAACTCCTACAGAGCATCTACTGAACGCTGGCAGAAGACCTCAGACCTCCCAAAAGGCAAGAAACCCCCCACGTACCTGGGTAGGGCAAAAGAAAAAACTAAACAGAGACTAAAGGACAGGGACGGGTCCTGCACCAGCGGGAGAGAGCTGTGAAGGAGGAAAAGTGTCCACACACTAGGAAGCCCCTTCGCGGGTGGAGACTTCGGGAGGCGGAGTGGGGGAGCTTGGGAGCCGCGGAGGAGAGCACAGCAACAGGGGTGCGGAGGGCAAAGCGGACAGATTCCAGCGCAGAGGATCGGGCCGACCGGAACTCGCCAGCCTAGAGGCTTGTCTGCTCGCCCGCCGGGTTGGGCGGGACTGGGAGCTGAGGCTCCGGCTTTAGTCGGAGCGCCGGGAGAGGACTGAGGTTGGCGGCGTGAACACAGCCTGCAGGGCGTTAGTGCACCGCGGCTGGCCGGGAGAGAGTCCGGGGAGAAGTCTGGAACTGCCGAAGAGGCAAGAGACTTTTACGTCCCTCTTTGTTTCCTGGTGCACGAGGAGAGGGGATTAAGAACGCTGCTTGAGAGAGCTCCAGGGACGGGCGCGAGCCGCGGCTAAAAGTGCGGAGCCCAGAGACAGACATGAGACGCTAGGGCCGCTGCTGCCGCCACCGGGAGGCCTGGGTGCGAACACAGGTCACTAGCCACACGCCCTTCCGGGGAGCCTGTGCAGCCCGCCACTGCCAGGGTCCCGGGATCCAGGGACAACTCCCCCGGGAGAACGCACAGGCGCGCCTCAGGCTGCAACGTCTCGCCGGCCTCTGCCGCCGCAGGCCCGCCCTACACTCCGTGCCCCTCCCTACCCCCGGGCCTGAGTGAGCCAGAGCCTCCGAATCAGCGGCTCCTTTAACCCCGTCCTGTCTGAGCAAAGAACAGACGCCCTCCGGCGACCTACACGCACAGGCGGGGCTAAATCCAAAGCTGAGCCCCTGGGAACTGTGAGAACAAAGAAGAGAAAGGGAAATCTCTCCCAGCAGCCTCAGAAGCAGCGGATTAAAGCTCCACAATCAACTTGATATACCCTGCATCTGTGGAATACCTGAATAGTCAACGAATCATCCCAAATTAAGGAGCCCTGTGGATGAAAGGCGCTTGGTGCTGCAGCCAGGAGTCAGTGCTGTGCCTCTGAGGTGGGAGAGCCAACTTCAGGACACTGATCCACAAGAGACCTCCCAGCTGCACATAATATCAAACAGCAAATATCTCCGAGAGATCTCCATCTCAACGCCAGCACCCAGCTTCACTCAACGACCAGCAAGCTACAGTGCTGGACATCCTATGCCAAACAACTAGCAAGACAGGAGCACAACCCCACCCATTAGCAGAGAGGCTGCCCAAAATCATAATAAGTCTACAGACACCCCAAAACACACCACCAGACGTGGACCTGCCCACCAGAAAGACAAGATCCAGCCTCATCCACCAGAACACAGGCACTAGTACCCTCCACCAGGAAGCCTACACAACCCACTGAACCAACCTTAGCCACTGGGGACAGACACAAAAAACAACAGGAACTACGAACCTTCAGCCTGCAAAAAAGGAGACCCCAAACACAGTAAGATAAGCAAAATGAAAAGACAGAAAAACACACCGCAGATGAAGGAGCAAGATAAAAACCCATCAGACCTAACAAATGAAGAGGAAATAGGCAGTCTACCTGAAAAAGAATTCAGAATAATGATAGTAAAGTTGATCCGAAATCTTGGAGATAGAATGGACAATAGAATGGACAAAATGCAAGAATCAGTTAACAAGGACCTAGAAGAACTAAAGATGAAACAAGCAACGATGAACAACACAATAAATGAAATTAAAAGTACTCTAGATGGGATCAATAGCAGAATAACTGAGGCAGAAGAACGGATAAGTGACCTGGAAGATAAAATAGTGGAAATAACTACTGCAGAGCAGAATAAAGAAAAAAGAATGAAAAGAACTGAGGACAGTCTCAGAGACCTCTGGGACAACATTAAACATACCAACATTCGAATTATAGGGGTTCCAGAAGAAGAAGAGAAAAAGAAAGGGACTGAGAAAATATTTGAAGAGATTATAGTTGAAAACTTCCCTAATATGGGAAAGGAAATAGTTAATCAAGTCCAGGAAGCACAGAGAGTCCCATACAGGATAAATCCAAGGAGAAATACGCCAAGACACATATTAATCAAACTGTCAAAAATTAAATACAAAGAAAACATATTAAAAGCAGCAGGGGAAAAACAACAAATAACACACAAAGGAATCCCCATAAGGTTAACAGCTGATCTTTCAGCAGAAACTCTGCAAGCCAGAAGGGAGTGGCAGGACATATTGAAAGTGTTGAAGGAGAAAAACCTGCAACCAAGATTACTCTACCCAGCAAGGATCTCATTCAGATTTGATGGAGAAATTAAAACCTTTACAGACAAGCAAAAGCTGAGAGAGTTCAGCACCACCAAACCAGCTCTACAACAACTGCTAAAGGAACTTCTCTAGGCAAGAAACACAAAAGAAGGAAAAGACCTACAATAACAAACCCAAAACAATTAAGAAAATGGGAATGGGAACACACATATCGATAATTACCTTAAATGTAAATGGACTAAATGCTCCCACCAAAAGACACAGATTGGCTGAATGGATACAAAAACAAGACCCATATATTTGCTGTCTACAAGAGACCCACTTCAGACCTAGAGACACATACAGACTGAAAGTAAGGGGATGGAAAAAGGTATTTCATGCAAATGGAAACCAAAAGAAAGCTGGAGTAGCAATTCTCATATCAGACAAAATAGACTTTAAAACAAAGACTATTAAAAGAGACAAAGAAGGACACTACATAATGATCAAGGGATCGATCCAAGAGGAAGATATAACAATTGTAAATATTTATGCACCCAACATAGGTGCACCTCAATACATAAGGCAAATACTGACAACCATAAAAGGGGAAATCGACAGTAACACATTCATAGTAGGGGACTTTAACACCCCACTTTCACCAATGGACAGATCATCCAAAATGAAAATAAATAAGGAAACACAAGCTTTAAATGATACATTAAATGAGATGGAGTTAATTGATATTTATAGGACATTCCATCCAAAAACAACAGAATACACATTTTTCTCAAGTGCTCATGGAACATTCTCCAGGATAGATCATATCTTGGGTCACAAGTCAAGCCTTGGTAAATTTAAGAAAATTGAAATTGTATCAAGTATCTTTTCCGACCACAACGCTATGAGACTCGATATCAATCACAGGAGAAGATCTGTAAAAAATACAAACACATGGAGGCTAAACAATACACTACTTAATAACGAAGTGATCACTGAAGAAATCAAAGGGGAAATCAAAAAATACCTAGAAACAAATGACAATGGAGACATGACAACTCAAAATCTATGGGATGCAGCAAAAGCAGTTCTAAGAGGGAAGTTTATAGCAATACAATCTTACCTTAAGAAACAGGAAACATCTCGAATAAACAACCTAACCTTGCACCTAAAGCAATTAGAGAAAGAAGAACAAAAAAAAACCCAAAGTTAGCAGGAGGAAAGAAATCATAAAAATCAGATCAGAAATAAATGAAAAAGAAATGAAGGAAACGATAGCAAAGATCAATAAAACTAAAAGCTGGTTCTTTGAAAGGATAAACAAAATTGATAAACCATTAGCCAGACTCATCAAGAAAAAAAGGGAGAAGACTCAAATCAATAGTATTAGAAATGAAAAAGGAGAAGTAACAACTGACACTGCAGAAATACAAAAGATCATGAGAGATTACTACAAGCAACTCTATGCCAATAAAATGGACAACCTGGAAGAAATGGACAAATTCTTAGAAAGGCACAACCTGCCAAGACTGAATCAGGAAGAATAGAAAATATGAACAGACCAATCACAAGCACTGAAATTGAAACTGTGATTAAAAATCTTCCAACAAGCAAAAGCCCAGGACCAGATGGCTTCACAGGCGAATTCTATCAAACATTTAGAGAAGAGCTATCACCTATCCTTTCAGACTCTTCCAAAATATAGCAGAGGGAGGAACACTCCCAAACTCATTCTACGAGGCCACCATCACCCTGATACCAAAACCAGACAAGGATGTCACAAAGAAAGAAAACTACAGGCCAATATCACTGATGAACATAGATGCAAAGATCCTCAACAAAATACTAGCAAACAGAATCCAACAGCACATTAAACGGATCATACACCATGATCAAGTGGGGTTTATTCCAGGAATGCAAGGATTCTTCAATATACGCAAATCAATCAACGTGATACACCATATTAACAAATTGAAGGAGAAAAACCATATGGTCATCTCAATAGATGCAGAGAAAGCTTTTGACAAAATTCAACACCCATTTATGATAAAAACCCTGCAGAAAGTAGGCATAGAGGGAACTTTCCTCAACATAATAAAGGCCATATATGACAAACCCACAGCCAACATCGTCCTCAATGGTGAAAAACTGAAAGCATTTCCACTAAGATCAGGAACAAGACAAGGTTGCCCACTCTCACCACTCTTATTCAACATAGTTTTGGAAGTTTTAGCCACAGCAATCAGAGAAGAAAAGGAAATAAAAGGAATCCAAATCGGAAAAGAAGAAGTAAAGCTGTCACTGTTTGCAGATGACATGATACTATACATACAGAATCCTAAATATGCTACCAGAAAACTACTAGAGCTAATCAATGAATTTGGTAAAGTAGCAGGATACAAAATTAATGCACAGAAATCTCTGGCATTCCTATACACTAAGGATGAAAAATCTGAAAGTGAAATCAAGAAAACACTCCCATTTACCATTGCAACAAAAAGAATAAAATACCTAGGAATAAACCTACCTAAGGAGACAAAAGACCTGTATGCAGAAAATTATAAGACACTGATGAAAGAAATTAAAAATGATACAAATAGATGGAGAGATATACCATGTTCTTGGATTGGAAGAATCAACATTGTGAAAATGACTCTACTACCCAAAGCAATCTACAGATTCAATGCAATCCCTATGAAACTACCACTGGCATTTTTCACAGAACTAGAACAAAAAATCTCACAATTTGTATGGAAACACAAAAGACCCCGAATAGCCAAAGCAATCTTGAGAACGAAAAATGGAGCTGGAGGAATCAGGCTCCCTGACTTCAGACTATACTATAAAGCTACAGTAATCAAGACAGTATGGTACTGGCACAAAAACAGAAATATAGATCAATGGAACAGGATAGAAAGCCCAGAGATAAACCCACGCACATATGGTCACCTTATCTTTGACAAAGGAGGCAGAAATGTACAGTGGAGAAAGGACAGCCTATTCAATAAGTGGTGCTGGGAAAACTGGACAGCTACATGTAAAAGTATGAGATTAGATCACTCCCTAACACCATACACAAAAATAAGCTCAAAATGGATTAAAGACCTAAATGTAAGGCCAGAAACTATCAAACTCTTAGAGGAAAACATAGGCAGAACACTCTATGACATAAATCACAGCAAGATCCTTTTTGACCCACCTCCTAGAGAAATGGAAATAAAAACAAAAGTAAACAAATGGGACCTAATGAAACTTAAAAGCTTTTGCGCAGCAAAGGAAACCATAAAGAAGACCAAAAGACAACCCTCAGAATGGGAGAAAATATTTGCAAATGAAGCAATTGACAAAGGATTAATCTCCAAAATTTATAAGCAGCTCATGCAGCTTAATAACAAAAGAACAAACAACCCAATCCAAAAATGGGCAGAAGACCTAAATAGACATTTCTCCAAAGAAGATATACAGAGTGCCAACAAACACATGAAAGAATGCTCAACATCACTAATCATTAGAGAAATGCAAATCAAAACTACAATGAGATATCATCTCACACCAGTCAGAATGGCCATCATCAAAAATTCTAGAAACAATAAATGCTGGAGAGGGTGTGGAGAAAAGGGAACCCTCTTACACTGTTGGTGGGAATGTAAATTGATACAGCCACTGTGGAGAACAGTATGGAGGTTCCTTAAAAAGCTACAAATAGAACTACCATATGACCCAGCAATCCCACTACTGGGCATATACCCTGAGAAAACCATAATTCAAAAAGAGTCATGTACCAAAATGTTCATTGCAGCTCTATTTACAATAGCCCAGAGATGGAAACAACCTAAGTGTCCATCATCGGATGAATGGATAAAGAAGATGTGGCACATATATACAATGGAATATTACTCAGCCATAAAAAGAGACGAAATTGAGCTATTTGTAATGAGGTGGATAGACCTAGAGTCTGTCATACAGAGTGAAGTAAGTCAGAAAGAGAGAGACAAATACCGTATGCTAACACATATATATGGAATTTAAGAAAAAAAAATGTCATGAAAAACCTAGGGGTGAAACAGGAATAAAGACACAGACTTACTAGAGAATGGACTTGAGGCTATGGGGAGGGGGAAGGGTAAACGGTGACAAAGCAATAAAGAGGCATGGACATGTATACACTACCAAACGTAAGGTAGATAGCTAGTGGGAAGCAGCCGCATAGCACAGGGAGATCAGCTCGGTGCTTTGTGACCGCCTGGAGGGGTGGGATAGGGAGGGTGGGAGGGAGGGTGACGCAAGCAGGAAGAGATATGGGAACATATGTATATATATAACTGATTCATTTTGTTGTGAAGCTGAAACTAACATACCATTGTAAAGCAATTATGCTCCAATAAAGATGTTTAAAAAAATAAAAAAATTAAAAAATTAAAAAAAAAAACTAATTTCACCTGCTTATTTTTAATTCTTTCAATGTGGCTGCTAGAAAACTTTAAATTACATATGTACAATAGCTCTTATTTTATTTCTACTGAGCAATGTTTTAGATATTTGCTACTCACAGAGCAGTCCTCAGGCAAGCAGCATCAGCATCATCCGGAAACTTGTTAGAAACAAAGAAGCTCATGTCCCACCCCAGACCTACTGAATCAGGATTTGCATTTTTAGAAAATCTCATGTGATTTGTATGCATGTTAAAATTTGAGTAGCAGAGAGTCCTTAAGACTAGGATTGCCAGATTTAGCAAATAAAAGTACAAGATATCCAGTGGAATTTAGTTTTCAGATAAACAACAAATAATTTCTTAGTATAGTATGTCCCAAGTATTGCATGGGGCATACTTAGTAATAAAATTATTTGTTTTTTTATCTGAAGTTCACATTTAACCAAGTGTCCCGAATTCTATTTGGCAACACTGCCTATGACAAAACTCCTCCTGCCCAGACCTGTCTTGCTTCTTGAAATTCCATGGAATCAGGAAGAGGACAGAAAGGTAAAAGAAAAGGCTAAGGGTGGAAGTTGGGTGCAGTGAAAGAACAGAGAAGAAAGGAAATACATGCTGAGAAGTAGTAATAAGATGGGGCATGGACAGACCTTTTGTATTTTATAATTTTTATTAGCAATTTTCTTCCTTCTGTTTTCTCCCACTTCTCCCAGTCATTGTGATTTAATCTCCTCATTTTCTATAGGGCTCCCTAGAGCCATGTTAGAAGATGGTATTTGTGCAAAGTGGACAGTGAGGAAGGTAGTATCTCATCAGGGTCAAGTCCCAAGTCTTCCTATAATGCATCCTCTCTGAAATGCCGCTTACAAATAGCTCCTTTCAGCTACCAGTAGTTTGCCATTAAAAAGATCAAGGTTCTTAAGTGTCAAAAATGCTGACACTTGGGCTTCCCTGGTGGCGCAGTGGTTGAGAATCTGCCTGCTAATGCAGGGGACATGGGTTCGAGCCCTGGTCTGGGAAGATCCCACGTGCCGCGGAGCAACTAGGCCCGTGAGCCACAACTACTGAGTCTGTGTGTCTGGAGCCTGTGCTCCACAACGAGAGGCCACGACAGTGAGAGGTCCGCGCACCGCGATGAAGAGTGGCCCCGCTTGCCACAACTAGAGAAAGCCCTTGCACAGAAATGAAGACCCAACACAGCCAAAAATAAAAATAAGTAAATTAAAAGAAGGCTCAACATTAAAAAAAAAAAAAAATGCTGACACTTTCATTTTGGAGGATTTTCTTTATTGTGACTTTTTAATTGTATGTTTTTATACAAAACAACTGTTAGGAATTTTGTTGTTTGTTTGATGCTTTTTAGGTGGTGGTGGGTTGAAGTGGAGGCTGGCAAAGAAGGAATAACAATAGATATTCTTTATTTAGCTAGGCATTGAAGTAAGAAAAGGCTTTCATCTGTGTTAATTATTTAACATTTTATTATATTGTGATAAAAACACAATATGAGATGCAGTCTCTTAACAAATTTTTAAGTGTGCAGTACAGTATTGTTAAATATAGATGCAGTCTTGTACAGCAGATCTTTAGAATGTATTAATATTGCTTAAATGAAGCTTTGTGCCAGTTAATTAGCAAGTCCTATTTCCTCGTTCCCCAGCCCTTGGCAACCACCATTCCACTCTTTGATTCTATGAATTTGCCTGTATTAGACACCTCATATAAATGGAATCATATAGTATTTGTGACTGGCTTATTTCACTTAGATAAATGTCCTCAAGGTTCATCCATGTTGTCACATATTGCAGAATTTCCTTTTTATTTAAAGGCTGAATAATATTTCATTGTATGTATATATCACGTATTGTTTATCCATCCATCCATGAACAGAGACTTAGGTTTTTTCTACCTCTTGGCTATAGTGAATAGTGCTGCAGTGAAAATGGGAGTGCTAATATCTCTTTGAGATCCTGATTTCAATTCTTGTGGATAATGATCCATAAGCGCAATTGTAGGATCATATGGTAGTTCTATTTTTAATTTTTTGAGGAGTCTGCATATTGTTTTCCATAGCAACTGCACCATTTTGTATTCCCACCAACAGTGTACATGGGTTCCGATTTCTCCACATCCTTGCCAACACTTCTTTTTTTGATGATGACCACCCTGACAGGTGTGAGATGATGTCTCTTTGTGGTTTTGATTTTTATTTCCCTGATGATTAATGACACTGAGCACTTTTCATATACATGTTGGCCATTTGTGTGTCTTCTTTGGAGAAATGTCTATTCAAATCGTTCGCCCACTTTAAAATTGTGTTATTTGTTTTATGCTATTGAGTTGTAGGAGTTCCTCATATATTTTGGAAATTAACCCTATATCAGACGTATGTTTTGCAAATACTTTCTCTCATTCTATAGGTTGCCTTTTCACTCTGTTGATTGTTTCCTTTGCTGTGTAGAAGCTTTTTAGTTTGATGTAGTCCTATGTCTGTTTTTGCTTTTATTGCCCATGCTTTGGGAGCATAGCCATAAAATTATTGACAAAACCAATGTCCTGAAGCTTTTCCCCTATGCTTTCTTCTAGGTTTTAAGTCTTTAATCCATTTTGAGTTGATTTTTGTATATGGTGTGAGATAAGGATCCAATTTCATTCTTTTGCATGTGGATATCCAGTTTTCCCAGCATCATTTGTTGAAGAGACTGTCCTTTTCCCATTATATGTTCTTGGCACCCTTGTTGACCAGTTACCCTTATGTGCATGTATTTATTTCTAGGGTCTCTAGTCTGTTCTACTGTTCTATATGTCTGTCTTTATGCCAGTACTGTTCTGTTTTAATTACTGTAGCTTTGTAATGTATTTTGAAATCATGAAGTGTGATGCCTCCAGCTTTGTTCTTCTTTCTCAAGGTAGATTTGGCTATTCAGGGCCTTGTTTAATCTTCACAACAATTCTTTGAGTTAAGTACCTTTGTCCCCACTCTGCAAATGAAGAAAAGTAACTTGCCTAATATCAGATAGCTAGTAAGAGCTGGAGCTGGGAATTCACTTGAGTGCTGTCTGACTCCAAAGCCAGTGTGCTTTACCATTGCATTTCATGCCTCTCAGCAAATGGAGAGTCATGAATTCAATAGGACACATACATAAAATTAGTTTAGCCTCAGAGAGTTTTACTTAGTTATTCACCTGAAAAATGCCTATGATATTGTATACTTCATAGATTTTTGAGGAGAATTTGCTTCCTGAAAAGCATTATGAGATTCTGAAGAGAGTACCAAAACTATGCCAATTTCTAAAAAGAGCTTAATAATCTTTCTTTGAGATGAATAATCAAACAACCTAAACAGACTCATTAGTTTCACTCTGTACTCTAAATTAAGCAGTATCAGGCCCCTCCTTCCACCCTCTCCCACACATAATACATCGTGGAAAAGCTATCTTTTTATTGGTTGAATATATTAGTCAGTCACAAGGCGTAAAAAGTACTGCCTCTGCTCTGTTTGCATTTATGAATTAACAGATGTGCCTGGTTTGAAAAACGGATTCATTTCTTGATGGGAAGAAAAATCTTTAGTTTTTCACTTTATTTTTTTATGTATGGGATTTTCACTAACCTTGGACCAGTTACTTGCCAGGAAGAACGTAAGGTGAGTAACTGCACATCTTTTAATATAATGCATCTGCAAACTTTTGCAAGTATGAAATTATGTGGTTCTGTAATTTCTTTATATTGTTGCACAGCTACATTTGTTAACAATTCAAAATGGATATACTAGATTAGATCATTTGGTAGCTACTAAAATCATTGAACGAGAGTTTATAAGTAAGAGATTAAAACATAATCTTTATTATAAGAGGGAAGAGTTAATTTATTTGTTCAAAATATCTAAGAAACATTTGTATTATGTACCAAAGTATATCTCTATGAGAAAATGACTCAAATCAGTGTTCATGTTTCCTTTATACTTATAAGTAAATGTTAATTTTGGTTTCTCCTGCTGTTTTTATGTGAGAAGAGAGTAAGAAAACATTTAAAAACCTCAGAAATATGTTACCTGTCCCCCAAAGAACAGGTATTAAATCATTTTAACTAGTAGGAGATGGTAATTGTGTGGAGTACATACTATTTAAAACTAACAAGCAAAATTTCTATTTCTATTTCCTTTGTCCTTTTGGCTTCTTTCCATACCGTATAAGGGAACATATAGAGATTTCTATATAAAGAAGAACATGCAAAATCTGAATAGCAATTAACTTATGTCATATCCCCCAATTACTCATTATATGCTCTCACAACAAATCCATCAGGGGATTTAGTGTGAGCACAAAGGAAGGTGTCAAGCAGGATGATCTGCCAAAACTTGTGTTAAGGAATTCTTAAGTCATCAGCTAATAAAAACAGTAAGTACAGGTATTTTTTATTTGTTTCCAAATCAGTTAGTGCTTTCCTTCAGGTTCACTTTCAAGTAATAAATGACCTATACTCCTTAGGTGGTTAAAGCTTAGTAATGTTTCCTCACCTGGTTTATACAGAAATGACTGATTTATGTATTACACTGGTAAAATATACACCAAGAACTGTAAAAATCCCAATTCTGTTTTTGAAGCAAGATTAATGGGTTTAAATAATTTTAGTTCCAGAAGAAACTGTAGAAATCATACAAATCAGTGATCATTTGAATCTAATAATATGTCATATTAATTCATTATGAAGGAAACAACAGTTGCTGTTTTGTGAATGTTCTTTCATATCATAGATCTGGAATTTAAAATATATTTCAATTCTATGAGTAATTCAAGGTTCTTAAGTCTCTAGGAAGGGTGATTGTATTTTAAGCCTGATATATGTTACCTGAGCTTAGAGGTAGGGGTCATCACTCTTCATTTACATATTCCTTCCTCAAATTGGGTTTATACTTAAACAAAAAGGAAATCTTTTCCCTCTCACACAGCACCCCCCGTGATCTCCCATTTCCCACTTGCCTTTCAGAGTTTGTTCGTTCATTAAATTGTTAGTTCATTTATGCATGTAACACATAGTTTTAATACTTGATACTTTTAAATAGGCACAGTGCTAGGTGCTAGTTGTACAATGGTGAGCAAAACAGATATAGTCTCTGCCCTCATGGACCTTTAAATCTAGAACAGAGGTGCTCATTAATCAAATGAATGATATTGTTACAAATAAACTGTGAAATGTGCTTTGAAAGAAAAGTATGGTAGACTGTGAACACATATAATAGGGGGATCTGAACTAGTCTGAAAAGTTAGGGACAGTGTTTTTGAGGAAGTTATATTTGAGCTGTGATATGGAGGACATGACAAGGAGGTAGGCAGAAGGGCAGGATGGAGAACATTCCAGGTAGAGGGGACAGCAGGTGCTAAGACTCTTATGAGGGAAGAAGGGAACATGAAGCATTCAGGGAACTGAACTAAAGAACGCTAGTCTATCTGGAGGAGAGAGGGGCGGAGGCAAAATGAGCACAACTAGCAGGCTGAGGCCTTTCAGGGCCTTGTAGGCCTTGGTAGAACCTGATCTTCACCCTGAGCAGAACCATGAAGGAGCTACTTCACCTTCATCTTCATGAAGGCATACTTGGGAGACTCATGATGGAACACCTGGTAAATCAAAAATATTTCACCAGCCACTGCAAGCCTAGGGCTCTTGATTACTTTTCATGTATTGCAGAGTTCCCTTTTACTGGAAAAGGGTCTGAATATTTTAGTGCTAATGTAGGTTTACTTTTTTTACATTAAAAATCAGTGTTTCTTAGTTTATTCATATGGATAATTTAAACCAGATAATCCTTTAGTTCTACTTTAGTTCAGGAATCATGTAGTGATGTGAAAATGCATGTGTACTGTATTTTGTTTTTGAGATTATGGCTTCCTTTAAAACCTCATTAGTTTAGGCTTATGGGTGTGGGCAAGGCCTATCCAAATTAGAGTTTACATGAAAAAGAATATAGCAGCATTATTGTATGTCCATAGATTCATTGAAATGAAAGTAAGCCTATTTTGTGTGCTAAAAGCTTTTCATTAGTGAACACATGGAAATTTTTAATTAGTAGAGTCTCAAGCCAAGCATATTAATGATACGATAACTCATTCATTTATTCATATACTTTTATTCAGTAAACATTAAACTCCTTTGCTGACTAGATATTTTCAAATGACTTGATATATTATTATCTTATTTAGGTAAAATATATCTCAATTTTATGTTTTTGTTCATTAAAACATTTTAAAATTGAATCCTTAACCTTGTATCATGAATTACGATTTTTGGATAAAGTTCAAATTAAAAAAATTTAAAAATCTATTTGTATATGGTGATATTAGAAAGCTTGAAACTTTTCAAGAAATATTTCTGCAGTATTAGTCTTTCTTTCATGTATTCAGTTACTGTTTAACTTGTACTATAGAATTTGGAGTTTAAGTAGGTAGAGATCTTTCAGCTAAAGCATATCTCTATTGTGGTTATATGATTATTTTGATCGGAGCCTCACGCTTGCTGCTCAGGAAATTTAATTTCTTAGTGCTCCTAGGTGTGATTTGATTCAGAGGACTGATTAATGCTAACCATACTCACAAGAGACATAGTATAAATCAGAATGCTAATTTATAAATTTTTAAAGTAAGGCATCTTTTAAAAAAGAATAAATTAGAAAAATTTATCAAAGTAATACATATACATGGTTAAAACAATCAAATGGTACCAAGACACATAATAAATTATTAAAAAACTGTCTCCTATTTCGTCAGCTTTTCTCTAGTAACAAACAACTGCAAAATTCCAGAATCTTACAATCTCAAACATTTATTTCTCACCCCTGTTACAGCTACAGGTGGGCTGCCATGGCCCTGCTCCAGCTCTGTTTCCATGTCTTCTCATTTCAAGACCCAGACTTGAAAGAGCAGCCTCTATTTGGACATTCCATTATCATATCAAAGAGAAAAGGGCAAGGGGTGGTAGACTCATGTAACACCTCTTAAAGTTTCTATGGAACTGGTACATTATTGCTTCCACTCATATTCCATTGGCCCATATTCCAAGACATATAGCCAAGCCTGATGACGGGGCAGGAAATATTCCCCCCACAGGGAGGTACTACAAGGAATATGGCCAAAGACAGAGATACATTCATCTCTGGGATTGCTGTTCCTAGGGAGTTAGTTGGGAACAATCATACAGTCCACGACTGTATGTATTAAATATTATTATTTAAATGATATATGCAGATGATTTCTCAATTTATACATTTTAGATTTTGTGTAACAACTTCCTTTTATTATCAACGGAGTATTTAACATATAACATGGTCTCTCAGATCCTCCTTTTGCATAGAGATCTCCCTCTAGGTTTCCCTTCTTCAGAGCCCTTTTGTCCTGTTGCTCTGATCTGGATTGATTCTCTCTAGGTCTGATGTGCAGTAGTCATCCTTAGGTTTCTCTTCATGTTCTTCTGAGTTTGATCCACTGTTTATTAGAACGTATGCTTTCCTCTTTCTTGGTTTTATCCCTTACTTTCGTGGAGCATGTCCTCCATTAGCTTTTGAAAGGGTGTAAGAAATACATTTTCTGAATCCTTGCATGATTCTTGTTTTTTATTTCTGGAAGCTTATAGGACATTTTCTTTCTTCTAGTCTTCAAAATGTTACAAGTACCATATCTCACAACTATCAACTCAGAATGGATCCTCACATAGCTAAATGTAAATGCTGAAACTTTAAAACTTCTAGGTAAAATGCAAGAAAAAATCTTTGTGACCTTATGTTAGGAAATATTTCTTTTAGACACAAAAAAATGGACAATAAAAGAAAAACAAATTCATTAGACTTTTGAAATTTAAAACTTTTGCTTTTTGAAAGTCACCATTAAGAAAATGAAAAAGACATAGAATGGAAAAAATGATTTTCAATGCATATATCTGACAGAGAACTTGTATCTAGAACATACAAAGAATTCTTTCAACTCATAAGAGGACCATGAACTTATTTTTAAAAATTGGAAAAAGTTTTAAACACATACTTTACAAAATAAAATATATGAATGGCGTTAGACACAAGAAAAGATGCTCAGCATCATTAGTCATCAGGGAAATGAAAATTAAAACTACAATGAGATAGCAACCCACACCCATTAGAATGGCTACAATTAAGCAGACTGACAATACCAAATGTTTTGTCATAAGAATGTGGAGCTACAGGAAAGCTCACATGCTGAAACTGATTGGCAGTTTAAAAGTTAAACAAACTTATACATTATGACTCAGCCATTCTACTTTGGGTATGTATTCAAGAGAAACAAAAACGTATTCCACAAAACCCCATAAATGTCCATCAGTGGGTTCATAGACAAAATGTGGTATATCCATACAATGAAATATTTCTCAGTAATAAAAAGGAATGAAATATTGATACATGTAACAAAATCAGTGAATTTTAGTCATTAAAAATCTGAAAGAATCCAGGCACCAAAGAATATATGTTACAGGCTTCTGTTTATAATTGGAGAAGATACAAACTAATCTAAAGTGACAGAAAGTAAGTCTGTAGTTGCCTGTGGCTGAGGTGAAGGAAACATCACTCCACTGCAAAAGTGCATGAGGAAACTTCTGTGGGATGTAAATATTCTGTATCTTTATTGTGGCAGTGTGTCATAGGTATATGTCTGTGCCCAAATCCATCAAATTGTACACATTGAATGGACTAATGCAGTTTACTATACTTAAATTATATGTCAATAGAGCTGATAAAGTGAAAAAATAATTGCATGCATATATGAATTTATTAACAGCATCTAGTAGAATTATAGTTATCAATTTATCATCTTAAATTCTCACTAGCTGTTAGAGGTTGTATTACAAGGAGAGTGGTGCATTTAATTTGTAATTGGTTCCATATAATTAATTCTAAAGCATTTCACTATAATATAGATTTAGTAACTCTTTAGATCCAAAATTATGTTTTGCATATAGATAATAATGTATAATATATATATTTCTCTAATTGTAAAAGTGTTGGGCTTATATGATAGTTATATATATAGGTCTTGGATAGGAATCTCTAAATATAGAATTTGATCTGTATTCTCATATATTACAGGTACAACTTATGAAAAATTAAAAATATGCAGTAAACTAAAAACTTTTATGACATGACACAATTGGAGATTTAAACTGATGTGATATTTAATATTAAAGAATTATTAATATTTTCTAGATATAATTGGGCTGTTACTTTTTAAAGTCCTTATCTTTTAGAAATACATACCTAAATAAATATAATTTCTGATATTTTCTTCATAATAATACTAGAGTGGGGAAGTGGGTGGGCACATAGGTAAAACAGGATTGGTTATGACTTGATAATTACTAAAGCTGGATGATGGGCACAGGTACTTGGGGAGGGTGAAGGAGCTTATATTTTTCTGTTTAAATTTGTATATGTTTGCAATATTCCACGATAAAAAGATGTATATATCTTCTAACATAGCAATTTCACTTCTAGGAATTTATCTTAAGGAACTTCTCAGGAGTATGAACAAATAATCCATGATAATGTTCAATGTAGTATTGTTTATTAATTGGAAACAACTTAAATACTTAATAAGTTTTTAGTTTAAATAAATTAATACATTTGTATGATGTAATACCACATGGAATTCAAAATTATGTCAGAAAAATAAGTAATAACATGGGAAAATATTTGTGATATATTTTTAAGTAAAAAAAAAATTACACACTTTAAAACGGGATGTTTATAAAAATCTGTTTAAATGATATAAAAAATAAATTATATTTGTGTGTAGGGTGTGTATGCATGTATGTAGAGTGAAACACTGGAAGGATATATTATTATAATTTATATCTTCATAATTTTCAGAAATACCTTTTTGGCAATAGAGTCTGTCTTTTTTTTAAATAAAAAAGGTTGAATATTTTTGCTTTAATATGTTGACAGTACAATGTGGTCTAAAATTTCACTGTAAAATATTTTATTATGTTTTATTATTTGGTTATTTGATTTATTATTTGGTTATTATTTATTTTTGGTTGAACCTCAGTGTCTAGCATACTGCTTGGCACATAGTAAACTCTCAGAGTAGATTGTTTATTCAGTGAATGAACATTAGGGTTGATATTTAAAAATTTTTTCTACTTTAAAATTTTCAGTCTTTTCCTTATTTTCTTTGAAGAACACATATAGTATTACTTTTTAAATCAGAAATTCACTATTCAAAAGTGAACAGTTTTGACAGGCGAAGGTTCTGCTCCTCTACTCTGAGATGTAACAAACCAAAATGTCCTTAAAATTACATATAAAATCTAAAATGTAGATATTTGTTCAGCATCTTTTTATTTTTGTTTCTTCTAGTTTCAGCTCTCCAACATCTTCAAATAAAGAAGTGGTTATGAACAATGGTAAGACTTGTGACTTCCCTTATGATTCCTTTGGGGGTGGAGGAGGGGTTCTGTCTGTGATGGGCTTCCCTGAACACCAGTACTGGCATCAGCAGTCTGATGTGAAAATCTCTGAAACTACAGTATTCTAAATTATGAGCCAAAAGAGACT
This sequence comes from Orcinus orca, assembly GCF_937001465.1. Taxonomy (NCBI): domain Eukaryota; kingdom Metazoa; phylum Chordata; class Mammalia; order Artiodactyla; family Delphinidae; genus Orcinus; species Orcinus orca. The sequence goes on along the minus strand of NC_064561.1, from coordinate 120,108,172 downwards.
TAAGCCTGTACTTAGTATATTATTGTCACTCAATTACATTAATAAATATATGGCACTTAGCCTTTGTACTCATATCATTTTATTTGACAGATCAGCAGAATAATGGAGGAATGAAACCAGTGCAGGATTTCACAACAATACGAATCACACAGGTATGAACATGTTAGGAAACTAGATTGTATCATAAAAAAAAGTAAACACATTTCAATCAGGTCAGAGCCACTGTGAAAATATAAGTAATAATTTTATTAATAACTAACATTCTTGCTTGAACTTTAGGTAAGGAAATGTATTATGGTAATCTTATAGTTGAGAAAACACTAAAGTTTCACTTGCTGTCATATACAGTATTTTCATTACAATATTCAGTTTTACTTTTGTTCCTTTCCAGATAGGATCACTATAGTAACAGTTTATCTTTGGTTACTGGTAAACTTGGGTTGTTGCTGCCTGTTCAATTTCTCTTTTATCTCTATTTACACTGGAGTAATTGGTATGGAATAGTTGCTCTAGATAAGTGGATCTTCTTTCAGATAGAGACCTGCCTTTATGATCTCCAGAGTGACATACTGAAGTGCATTGTCTTGGGCTTCCTGGAAATCTGCAAAGCTTTCATAAGATGTAGAATAAGGTTAGAATACCTTGCTAGTTTATGTATATTAAATGACCTGGAACTACACTGTCCAAGACAGTAGACACTAGCCACATGCTGCTATTTAAATTTAAATTCAAATTGGATAATGTTAAGTAAAATTAAAAATTAAGCTCCTCAGTTGTACTGGCTACATTTCCAGTGCATAATAACCAATATCACAGGAAGTTCTGTTGGACATTAACGGTCTGGAGAATTACGCTTGATTTTCAGAAACCTCTTGTTTTCTTTGTTTAACATATTAATGAATTTATTTAAAGTTCTGAATTATTTGGGTTCTTATGATATTATTTTTTGAAAAGATTACCGCCATTAGTTTCAAGGCATGGTGAACTTTAAAAAAAAATTAATAGACTTTTTTTTTAGTAGTTTTAGGTTTATAGAAAAAACTGACCACAAGTACAGAATATTCCCGTATACCTCTCCAGTCTGCAGCCCCCACCCCTGCTAATTTCCCCTGTATTTAAAATCTTTCATTAGTGTGATGCATTTGTTAAAACTGATAATCCACTACTGATACATTATTAACTAAAGTCCATAGTTTACATTAGCATTCATTCTTTGTGTCGCACATTTTATGGGTTTTAACAAATGTATAATGATATCTATCTACTATTACAGTATTATACAGACTAATAGTTTCATGGCCCTAAAAATCTGGTGCACTCCACCTATTTATTCCCTCTTCCTCCCCCAGCACAGTGACTGGTGACTTTTAAAGTCATTATTGCTAATATTATTACTTTCAAAGTTGGTTTTTGGTTTGTTTGTTTTTATAATTTGGTCCTTTACATTTTTGGTGCTTTGTGGGACTGGGTTCATGTGCCTTTCAGGTATACTATCATTTTTAGGCTTGATAGGTCCACCCATCTTTTCCCCACAATAGCATGGACTCTGAAGCTAGCAGAGTTTCAACAGGTTTTGAATTGGCTCTTTTATTTCCAAGAAGCCTTTTGTACCATGGATACAAATTCGTATCTTAAATTTCATTTATTTGGTTAATTAGGCTCTCAGTTACAATCTGAGCAGACAAAGATTTAGAAAAAGAACCTTGGAGTGCATTCAGCCATCATAGCCCGGTTAATGTCTCTGTGGATGGAATTCCCTGCATTCTCTTTTGGGCCAAAAGAATAACAATTAAATTTAAGAATCAGACCTGGCTGGACCTTACAGATGAAGCCATTGGCCACAAGGCAACAGTGGACGCTGGCAACTCAAATTGCAGTGAAGGAAGTGCCATGTAACTTGACTGCTTTGCCGGAGCAAGCCCTTAGGGCGAGTGTAGCCTGTTAACTGGGTGGTCCAGTTTTCTGTCATTTTGGAAAGTAGAAGTAGGCTCCTTTGTACATGACCCTGACATACATTTCTGAGGAAACGTCTAATGTCTAAAATGAAAGAACAAGTCAGAAATTAATTTTTTTAATTTCTTATTTTTTTTCCCAATAATTTTCTTCTGAACACTTTAGCTAATTGTTATAATACTTTGTGGAAGTTCAGGATTCTGAAAATGAAGTTTCCCAAACTCGTTCTGAAAAAGAGAAAGGATTCCAGGCTCTATGTCAACTCCAAATGTGAGGTGTCAAACTACTTCTGTCCTAGCAGGAAGGAAATTGCATATCGGTGAGCAGAGTCATACATATTCTAGTGGGTGAAACAAAGAAAGCTGACTCCATCTAGCCAGGGCAGATATTTGATTCTAGGAAGTGTTCTGAAGTTATGGAACATTGCCTGTTTGCAAATGTGCAAGGGTAACTTTGAATGGCCAAATTTCAGAGAATTCTTTAGGACATTTAAAAAATGTTTAGAATAATTATTTTTGACTTGAGATAAGCAGATTAAACAACTATCCCTATCGAAGAGGAAGTCAATTTCCAGTGCCTTTCTCTGCTTTTCAGCCATCCAAGCAGATATTTTTTGCTTGTATTTGTTTTGGTCCAGAGGGAGGAAGTCTGGCATGTCCCACTTGCTTTCTATAAAGCTCCTTGCTTTCAACATTTGTTGGCATAATGGAGGCTTTTGGAAGATTCTCTGCATTTGTTCTGGCCTGGTTTAGATGGGCAGAATGCTTTGTATAAACCATAACATGCTCTGTGTTTGTGTGTGTGTGTGTGTGTTTCTCTGTATTATTCTTATATACTTCGGTGGGAACACTTTTTTATTTCTGAACTTTACTTCTCATTTAAAAATTCTTGATGATGGGTAAAAAATAGATTATATTCATGTATGCTTACAAGTTACATTACAAGTTTTAGTAAGTATGTTGCTATTCACAATGACTATCTCTTATCAGAGAGCTAGGGAATTGTAAGCAAAATCCAGAGTCCTCCCGGATTTGTTTATTCTGTTACAGCATAACTATCAAAGAGACTCCAACATTGCTGAGAGCTCAGGACTGTTTCCTCAGCCTCTAATTAATTCCCTACAGTGCTCTTTATTTGTGGTCAGCTGTGGGGAGAGAGGCTGATTGCCTGGGGATAGTCTTGCCTGTCCATGGCTGACTGGCCCTCCTTGATTCCATTTATCCTGACGCCAGGGAATTTGTGGGGTAGATCAGGGCACCACAGCTTTTTGCTGGACTTTAGAAACCTTGATTATCACTGGGAACCTAGAGACAGAAAGAATGAAAACTTAGCTTCTAGGCCCAGTTCTGCCAGTGAGCTCTGTGACTTTATAAACAGGAGCCACTCTAGGATCATCATGTGTGAGTTGGAGATGGTGGCATCTATTACTAGCAGCTAACAGGACTGGAGCACTTGGAATTGGCCAGGCACCTTGTGAGGACTTCACAGGTATGTTATCTGTTATTCCTCACAATGCTATTGCGAGTTAAGTCCCTGAGTCACAGGTACAGTTATCATCGGTGTTTCAGGTGAGGGTGAGCTTAGGAAACTTGTTAAGATCATACAGCCTGTATGGTAGTAGAGCTAGGGTCTAAAACATCTTTAACAATGCCATTTTCCCTCCTCTCTCTTGGCCCTATCTCATTGCAGTGTGAAAATCAAATGAGGAAATGTATGCATGAGAACTTTGCCAAGTGCTACTCAAAGTATAAGATACTAATGACAACTAGAGTAAAATAGTGTCTAGTTACCTGGTAGAGAGGCCTAAGGAACCTTTGGTTTTCATAATACACAAGTTAATGATTTTTTTTTTCTTTGTCACTGCCCAAGAATTCTAGTGGGTGAGTTCTGAGCGTGTATCATCCACATTTTAGAGTCCTGCTCAGGTGAGTGTGCAGGCATCCTGGAGAGCCCTCCCAAGGGCATGAGGGGGAGGCTTCCCAGGATGTGAGGCGTTCAAGGACCAGCTGCTGAGACTGTCCCTGATTCCTGTGAATTGCATAGATTAGTGAGATGCCTTTGTTATGCTGGCAAGGAAATCTTATATTCAAGAACCAGAAAGGGAGTTGCGGAAAGAACAAACCCAAGCTAAGACATAACCATGTAAGGTCAAAAGCACAGATTTTTAAAAAATGACCATATTTTAGTGCTTGGAAACAAAATGTTCAGGGAAAGGCAAATTGTTGGCAGACAGATTTGCTACAGAAGTCTTTTTAAATAGTGAAAGCCTTACAAACAGAGCATAATCCCAGCATCTGTGTGTATTTTGAATTTAGGCAATTAAAGTCTCAAGAATTCAGAATCTGTTTTAAACATGGGAGGGTAGGGCGCTTGGAAGAGTAAATGAAGCTCTTTTTTGAGTGACTCCCTAGGTTGTATTTCCCCTTTATGGTGCAGCATGTGGTGCAGTGCTTGGCACATAAAAAAATCTCGCTGAATGATTGCTGAATTTGCTTTGTTGAAATTGGGCCTCATGTTCTTTACTCCACAGCAGAGCATGTTAACAGCTTTCATTGAAACCAGGACTGCTGGAGAAAGCTCTTGGGACATCAGAAGCATGGAGGCCATTGAGCTGCTCCACCAGAGATTCGGGTGGGCGCAACGTGGCTTTGCTTGGAGCTTCAGTTCATTAGCTGGAGAGCCAATTTGTGGGTAACTAAGCTATTCTGATTCCTTGGAAGAACTAGAGAACTTCTGTTAGAGTAAGTGACCAGTCAAATTTATAAAGTACAATCCAAGAAATGCACTTCATTTCTTTAAAGTATTTTCAGTAATTTGTAACATTATCAGAATATTGTTAGAGAAAAATCCTCTTGAAAACTTGCTTTACCGAGTAAATTAGCTTATAAAGTGTTTGTAAATGAGTGCTTCTAAGGTACCTAAGCTTATGATGTTAGGAAATAAAGATATTTCTTTTAGCGATCTTATTAATATGGTTAATTTTGTAAATTCTCCTTCCCTTTCTCCATAAGTAGTAGGAAGATAAACGAGCTCAGTCACTGACATTTCTATTTCTTGATAAGTGGGACCAAATTGATGACATTATATTTGTGTGAATTTTTTCAAATTTGTAATTGGACATTTTATAACCACCTACTTTGGCTTTTTTGTTTTTATAATGTATATTGAGGTGTTATAACTTCAAGACATTATAATGTCACATATCAGCGTCATCCTTTATATATTTAAATTTCTCACATTTTCCCATTTCAATTGTATTTAGCTTTTCATCATTCTTATTTTTCAACCTTTTTGAAATTTAAATGAAATATAATAAACTGCACATATTTCAGGTATACAATTTGGTCAGTTTTGACATACGTTTATACCTGTGAAACCATCATCACAAGCAAGACAGCAAACATTTTCATCACACTCAGAAGTTTCTTTGTGCCCCTTGGTAATCCATCCCTCTGCCATTCCCACATTTCTAGGTAACCACTGTTCTGCTTCCTATTGTTATAGATTAGTTTGCATTTTCTAGAATTTTATATAACTATAATCATATAGTGTACGCTCTTTTTTAGTTTAGCTTCCTTCACTTAGTATAATGATTTTGATATTCTTCTACATTATTGCATGTGTCAAAGGAGTAGTTCTTTTTACTGATGAATAGTAAGTATTCCTTTGTGTGGATATATCACAACTTATTTATCTTGATGGAAATTTGTTTTTCCTCCAGTTTTTAGATAACTTTCCAAATAAAGTTGCTGTAAATATTCATGTACACGTCTTTATAGGAGCATATATTTTCATTTCTCTTAGGTGAATACCTAGGAGTGGAATGGCTAGATCATATGGTATGTGTATGTTTAGCTTATTAAGAAACTGCCAAATGGTTTTTTAAAGTGGTTGTAGCGTTTACCTTTCTACCAGCGCTGTATGAGAGTTCCAGCTACTTCACATCCTTACCAACATTAGGTATGATCAGTGTGGAACTACAGAGAAAATATTATTATGTTTCTGTATGGTTAGCAATTTCTAAACAAATTTTGCTCGGACCTGGGTTAAAAGATAAGTCTTGGAGTTAGTAAGGGATGTACCTCCTCCCAGGAATGTGATTACATGTCAAGGAGTAATGAAACTCAGCACCATTGAGATATTCCAGGGCTTGGAAACCCAGAGAAGCTTCTTATCGTCTCCTTGGAGACTTTATTTACCTACATGGGTATTAGACATGCACCCATTTGTTTCCTTTATGGTGAGCTGTTTGCTCCCATCCAAAGGCTATTAAAATTCATACACTTTTATTTTTCCAAGGAAAATTTCTGACACTAAAGAAGCAGATGTCTTTCTCCTTCTCTCAGGAGTTCAAGGAGGAAGGACTGTCTCCTGTATGAGCTCCCAGGTTCATAATTTTAGTGTTCCTTACCTGTGTTGTAAATCCCAGTATGTGTAGGATGGCATCTGGCTTTCAGCAGGGGAAGAATTTGGCTAAAAGGGGAACCAATGTGGTTATTGCTCTGGGTTAGTGATAATCTATCTCCCCTCCAGGAAATCTTGTGTTAATGTTCCAAATAATGTGAATAAATATAGATACTAAAAGCTTAAGAGTGTTGTTTTTTTTTTTTTTGAAAAATGTTTTAACCATACTGATTACTGTACTATGGCATCATATTGTGGTTTCATTTTATATTTGCTTGATGACTAACGATATTGACATCTTTTTATGTACTTACTGGTTATTTGTATATCTTCCTTTGTGAAGTGCATGTCTTTTGAACACTTTAAAGTTGGGTTTTCTCCTTATTATTGAGTTGTTAGTGCTATTTGCTGTATTTTGGATACAAATTCTTTGTGTATATGTGTTGTGAATTTTTTCTCCCATTCTGTGACTTGCCTTTTTCATTTTCTTAACAGTATCTTTTGAAGAGCAAAGGTTTTTAAAATTTGATAAAGTGCAATTTACCAGTTTTTTATTTTATAGTTCATACTTTTACATTTTTTCAAGAAGCTGTTTCTTACCCCAAGATTGCACAAATGTTATTTTATGTTTCTTCTATGTGTTTTATAGTTTTAGTTGTTACATTTAGACCTGTGATCCATTTGGAGGTAATTTTTGAGTATAGTGTGGAGTAAGGGTTATTCCTATTTTGATGGACTGTGTTTCTGTTTTCTAAGGTTGTCTCTGAAGTTTGGTGATGCTGAAAATCCCAGAGGTATTGATATAAGGTAGGTATGGATAGCACTTTGGAATGTCATAGGTTCAGCACTTCAGATTAGCTCCATATAATTTATTCATTCAACATGTAAGTATCAAGGGACTGCTGTGTGCCCAGTATTGTGACACATGAAATGCCACATTTATCTAATTACACTGAAAAGTCAGTGATGTTATGATGGGATCCTATAGTAATACTTTCTTTAGTTTCTACCAAAGCAACTATACTTTTTCCCTCTTCCTTTAGCGGCCTAGAAAATACATGAACCTGAGAATGTGATACCTCTTTCCTCTGAGCAAAGAATAAGATATGTTTAAAGCTCCAAAACTGAGGCTCTAGTTTGAAGTTATTTTCTGTATAGCTCCTTACAACTGAGTCACACTTATCATTTAATTGTAACTAAAAATTCTCTGTTAGCTGAATTCCCCAGCAGACAATCAACATAGGCCTGCATTTTTCTGTTTATGTATGGAATAATGCATCTGCCAACATTGGCTTATCCAAGCAGTTAGGAACTGCTCCAGGGGTGGGGAGCAATTTGAACGCATTAAAAATTTTTTTCTTATAAAATATAATGTTTCCTTTCCTATAGGAGCAACCTTTTAGTGGAGATAAGCAGCCGTGTCTTTAACATTTCTTGAAAAACCAGAAGGATGTGCTAGGGCAGTCTTTCCTAAGCTGTGTTCTATGGAACACTTTTGCTCTGTGTAAATGTTTATAATATTTCCAGAAAAGGGGTCCTGTGGTCAAACGTGTTTGAGAAAGACTGCACAGCGTGTCCTCTTGGAGATTCACGGTATAAATCTGTATGTTGAAGTTTCTGTGAAGACGCGCTCTTAAGGAAGATTGCTGCACTTGGTGACTTTGATTAACCTAGCATTTCCTGTCTTTTCTTGTTGTTGATGGTTGTTCAGCAGTTAGTTGTGATTTTGGTGTTTTCGTAAGAGGAAATGAGCTCAAGTCCTTCTACTCTGCCGTCTTGTCTCCAGTCCCCCTTTCTTTCTTTTTTTTGCCTCTAACCTAGCATTTCCTATGTTTAACCTTGGAAAGCTCTTTCCTCAACATGTGCCTACATATCATGGGATACGAGTGTTTCACTGGTCATAATTTAGAACATGCATGCCATCATCTTTCAGAGACACTTTATAGAATCTCACAAGGTGACCAGACACATATACATATCTGTTTGATATAGGAATGGGGAATATTTTTGATTCAAATAGCACCTTTTAAAAATTTTTCTCTAGAGGAAAGTAGCTTTTTGATTATTATTTTTTCTGATGATAAAGCTGTGTGGCTGACATTGTCAGTGTACCTTGTCTATATCCTCTTGGGCATTTCCATTTGAGAGCACTATAGTCCACCAGCTCAACTTTTTTAAAAAAAAAGATTTATTTATTTATTTAAAGATTTATTTATCATTTATTTATTTATTTTATTTATTTTTGGCTGTGTCAGGTCTTAGTTGCAGCATGCGGGATCTTGCATTGCGGTGTGTGGGCTTCTCTCTAGTTGTGGAATGCAGGTTTTCTCTCTTTAGTTGTGGAGCACAGGTTCCAGGGTGCATGGGCTCTGTAGTTTGTGATACGCGGGCTGTAGTTGAGGCGTGTGAGTTCAGTAGTTGTGGCGCACAGGCTTAGTTGCTCCATGACTTGTGGGATCTTAGTTCCCTGACCAGGGATCAAACCTGCATCCCCTGCATTGGAAGGTGGATTCTTTACCACTGGACCCCCAGGGAAGTCCCCACCAGCTCAAGTTTCAACTTCCAGCCTTTCTTTGCCTAAAACCTTTCTCTGGCCAAAGGGGCCCACTGCCTCCCATCTGTACCCCAGCAATGACTGAAAGAAGTCTGTAAATATCCTAGCTCCCTTACCCTCGGGTGAGATAACTCAGAGGTGTGTGTTCTACGCTGTCTCCCAGGATTCCCTGTGGGCATTAAGCCCCTGTCGCTCATGGTGGAAGCTTGCTTACCTTTGTCCTTTGGGGCTGCCTTCCATTCCTCTGTCATTTCTCTTCTCTCTCTTCTACATACTTTTGTTTGTTTGTTTGTTTTTATTTGCAATACTTCATTTAAAAATTTTTTTAATTGAAGTATACTTCAACTATAGTTCATTTACAATGCTGTATAAGTTTTGTACAGCAAAGTGATTCAGTTATACACACACACATATATGTGTATGTATATATATATATTCTTTTTCATATTCTTTTCCATTATGGTTTATTTCAGGATACTGAATATAGTTCCCTGTGCTATACAGTAGGATCTTGTTGTTTATTTATTATATATATAGTAGTTTGTATCTGCTAATCCCAAACTCCTAATTTATCCCTTCCCACCCCTTCCCCTTTGGTAACCATAAGTTTGTTTTTTATGTCTGTTAAGTCTGTTTCTGTTTTGTATCAGTTTTTAGATTCCACATATAAGTGAGCATTTGTAGAGACGTGGATGGACCTAGAGACTGTCATACAGAGTAAAGTAAGTCAGAAAGAGAAAAACAAATATCGTATATTAACACATATATGTGGAATCTAGAAAAATGGTACAGATGAACCAGTTTGCAAGGCAGAAATAGAGACACAGATGTAGAGAACAAATGTATGGACACCAAGGGGGGAAAGAGGAGGGGTGGGATGAACTGGGAGATTGGGATTGACATATATACACCAATATGTATAAAATAGATAATTAATGAGAACCTGCTGTATAACACAGGGAATTCTACCTCACTTTGCTGTACAGTAGAAACTAACACAACATTGTAAAACAACTGTACCCCATTTTGAAAAAAAACAATAGAATACTACTCAGCCATAAAAAAGAATGAAATAATGTCATTTGCAGCAACATGGATGGACCGAGAGATTATCATACTAAGTGAAGTAAGTCAGAAAGAGAAAGACAAATGTCATATGATATTCTACATTTTTTGGATGACTAAATTCCCCAATAAATTTGGGATCACCTCCACAAAATACTTGTATTCACATCCTTGTCTCAGGGTCTACTTCTGTAGGAGCCCAAGCTAAGACAAGGTTATATATATATCTGTTGAAAACTGAAAGATTGGAAAATACTGAGATATAAAAAGAAAATAAAAATCATTCATAATCCAACCACCATTGGTCATCACAATTAACATTTGTTTTTTCTATTTTTACTTTTTTTTATTGTGGTAAAAGTTACATAACATAAAAGTTACAATTTTAAACTGTTCACGTCTGTGGCACTTAGTACATTCACAATATTGTACAACCATCACCTCTGTGTAGTTCCAGAGCATTTTATCACTCCAAAAGGAAACTCCCTACCCCTTAGCAGTCACTCCCCATTCCCCCTCCTAGCCCCTGGCAACCACCAGTCTGCTTTCTATCTCTGGATTTGCCTGTTCTGGACATTTCATATAAATGGGATCATACAACATATGACCTTTTATGTCTGACTTTTCCAACGTATCCTTTTAAAAGAGCAACTTGGAAGGACAGGAACAGAAGTAGGTACTGAGCTGTTCCATCCACTTCCCTCCCTCCCTCTCCTTGTTTAACAACAGGCACCCTGTGTGGTTGCCAGGGGCTCTCCTGGGCTGCTGGAGCACCCTTTGCCTGCATGTCCACCAGAGGGCCAGACATCCCCCAGGGCAGCCCTAACCAACAGGCGTTTCCAGATATCCCAGCAGGACAGAGCCAAAGTCGCCCTCCAGGGACCCTGCTGGATGCAAGCCCTTACTTGTTCTCCCCTCCCTCCGCCTGTTTCACATCTTTCCTCTCCTGTCCTCCTGGGATTTTCTTAAAAAATCACTTGCCCACAAATCCTTGCTCAGGCTCTGCTCCAGGAACCAGCACAGGTTTGAGAGGCCAGAGCAGAGGGTGTCATGTCCCCCAGGCCCATGGGCGTGCCATTCCTGCCCGCAAGTGGGCCAAGAGACACAGAACCAAAGACCCTGTGGGCTGGACAGCTGTTTGGCAAAACGACCCGGTGTTTTCACCAGGAAGGATTTTTTCGAGCAGTTCCGTTGGTGCATTAATGTTCCCACCGCACTGAGGCTGTGTCAGAACAGCCTCAATCTCAGGCCATTATCTGAAATAGGGCTTCAAACAATGTGGCGGGCTCCACCCCAGCCCTGAGCACAACAGAAGTCACTTCCAGGGAATACAGAGCCAGCCTGCCTTTTCTGGGAATGGCTTGTCTCTCCCATTGCCCTCTGGAACAGCTGACTCCAGAGTCCAGATCTGAGATGTCCACCACCTCCATCCTTCTGGCCTTCAGCGTTCTCGGTGGTTTGTTGCAGTGGGCGGGGATGGCCAGACTCAACTGCATCCCTCAAAAAACCTTTCTGTATCTGAGTCAGGAGCCCAGGGTGAGCAAGGGCTGTCCCAGATAACAACGAATGTTTTATAACACCAGGCCAGCACACAGCATTCTATTTAAACAAGCACAACCTATTTTACAGATGAGGAAAGCAAGGCCCAGTTGGGTTGTTTAACAACACTTACCATACCACTAATAAGAGCTGTATTTCTGAGAACTCTTTTGGCTGCATAAAGTCAAAAGGTAACTGATTAATAGGATTGAAAGTGTTAGCTTCAGACACTTAACTTACCTCACCAGGGCAGCATCTTTCTCCATCTCTTGGCTCTGCTGTCCTTGTGTCAGTTTCATTCTCAGGCTGGAAAGATGGTGGCCAGCTGACAGTTATCCACTTAAGCAACATAAAAGAACTCTGTTGTAGCACAGCTTACATCTTATTGACCCAGCCTGGGGCATATGCCTCTCTCTCTCTAAACCGATCACAGTGATTAAAGGGCCACAATACACTGATTGGCAGGGTCTGGGAGACCACTTAGAGGGGAGAGGGTCAGCCCTATACACACCAAGATGCTGTTCCCAGAAGGAGCAGGAACATAACCTACAGGTGGGCAGAGCCAGGATCAAAACCCAAGCTTTCACCCTGAGCTATACTGATCTCAGCTGCTTTCTTTTTCTTTTTTCCATTAAAAAAAATTGAAATATAGTTGATTTACAATGTTGTTAGTTTCAGGTGTATAACAAAGTGGGTAATCATATAACATTTTGATCTCTGTCTTTCCAGAATTTTTTTCTATGCAGTCACACATTTTTAATGAAAAAAGTGATCATGACATATGCATGTTATAACTTTTTTATTGCTAGAGAATATTCCATTCCAAAATGGCTAAGAGTAAGGGCTCTGGTCTCAGATGGGATTCTAAGCCCAGCTCCAGTGCTTACTCTCTGAGTAAACTTGCACAAGTTAGTTACTTAACCCTTTTGTGTCTTAGATTCCTCATCTGCAAAATGAGGATAATAATATTCTCTATCTCATGGTTTTGTAGTGAAGATTAAATAAAATATACATAAAGAATTTAGAGAGATGCTTGACACATAGTAAGAGCTATTTTATTTTTGACCATTATTTATTTAGCTACTTCTATATTATTGTCCATTTAGTTTTTCTCAATTTTTTTGCAATAATAAAATTATTTTAATTTTAAAAAAGAAAAAATACCCAAGCTTTTTGTGTTTTTCCTTTTGTAGGAATTTGTATTGCTCACTTTGGGGCGTTCTCCTGTTACTTGCTTTCATTCCCACCCATCAGGAGGCTCTTGTTCAGAACTAGAAAGTAAAAGCCTCTCTCTGAGCCAGTTCTACTACCTGACAAAAGAGGGCGCACTTGTACTGTTCGTCAACAGTGTCCTGCATCAGCAAATGTAAAAGTGCTTTGGGGGTAATACTGTTTTATAATCATTGTCAGATTCACCCTTACCAGTTACAACAAATTGTCCATCCAGAGCTGATTTAGTTTGCACCGAGTCGAGGTTATTTTCAATAATTCAATTCCAGCAACTTTTAATGCAACTGGCATGTTTGCTCCATCAAGTTACTCCTACCACTGCCAACGCGTCAGCAGCCTGCAGCGGTATGATGCCCTTTTGTTGCCCAGCGACACCAATGATATGTCAAGCCTGTGGGAGGTCACTTTTGTTGATTTACAGGTAATAAACTAAAGCATATGCTCAATGCACCTGTGTGTTTGGTGCCAAAGAAATTGTTTGTTTGAAAACAAAGATGTTTAAGGAAAAGAGAGGAGTAGATATCTTTAAAATTATATTGGTATGAATTATGTTCTTTATCTTCTAAGGTATGAAATAGGATAGGATCAAGTATTTCCTCTTCCTGCACAGTGATCCCCCTGCCCCCCACAAGGACTTTCTTTTATATAAAGGTTTATCCAGTCACTCATAATTATCAGTGAGGAATGCCAGCAATGTAAGCCAGAGTGAAGCTGTGGCATGAGCCCAGTGACTGACACTTCCTGGAGCAAGAGGCCCTTCTGGGGAGAGGAATTGTCGGACAATTATTTTATTTCCTTCAGGGAGAGGAGCAGTGATCCTATCAGGGCAGATAAGAAGTACATCTGAAGTGTGAGTGACAGCTTTGGCATTTAGCATAGGAATGGAACTGTCAGCCAGGGAGTCAAAAATATCCTAAAGATCCTCTTGAAAGTATTTGGGGAAAGGCATAGAGGCATAAGAAGTTCCTTTTCACCAACAGAATCTCGGGCTGAGAGACATCTGTCAACTTCCTCTGACCTGTTTACCTGTGAAAAAAGCTTAACTTGTTCTTCCAACTCCCTGAAATAGGCAGGGTTTTACATGTCCCTTTTATGGGTTCTTCCCAATCTTTTCCACATGTAAATATATATTTATTCCCCTTCCCCCCAGGTTGGAGAAGTGTGGTGAGGTAGTTTGGGGTAGGGAAGGAGTTTGCATTTTGGAGTTCGAAAGACATGGTTTTGAATTACTTCTCAGCCACTTGGGCAAGTTACTCCACCCTCTCGATTTCTGACCTATCTTTATGGATGTAAAGAATTTATGGCCTAATATATATGTGGCAACACCCAGGACCGTGTTAGGCATGGATTAACAATAACTAATACTTATGAGTCCTCTTTGTGTGTTGGCACTGTTGTAGTTATTTTACATATTTTGTCTTCAAAACTTATCATAATGCTGCAAGATAGCTGTTATTATCCCTCTTTTACAAATGAGATGACTGAAACTCTGATGATTACATAATTGTTCAAAGTGATATAATTGTTAACTGGTAGAGGCAGAATTTGAATTGTGGACTGGCTCCAAAGACAATTTATAATACATGTAATATATATATCTATTTATATAATATTTATAAAGTATATATTGTATCTATTTCTCTCACACTTTTAAAAGAGAAGTAGGTGGAAAGGGAAATGAGGAGGTAATAATGAAAACAAGGAATAATCCACACATAATCTTGCCTAACAGATGAATTGACTGATTTATATCTCTACCTTGTTCCAGAAATGACTTACAATGACTTATAGAAATACTTCAAGAAAAATAACTTTGAAAAATGGGCAAACCACTTCACACCCATTAAGTTGATTATTATAAAAAAAAAAAAATCCCCCAAACTGAAAATAACAGCTATTGCAAGGATGTGGAGAAATTAGAACCCTTGTACATTGCTGGTGGAAATGTAAAATGGTGCAGCCACTATGGAAAACCGTATGGTGGTTCCTCAAAAAATTAAACATAGAATTACCATGTGATTCAATAATTCCACTTCCGATTATATACCTAAAAGAATTGAAAACAGAGACATGCACAGATATTTGTGCATCCATGTTCATAGCAGCGTTATTGACAGCAGCCAAAAGATGGACATAACCCAAATGTCTATCAGTGGATGACTGAAAAACAAAATCTATCATATACATACAATGAAATATTATTTAGCCTTAGAAAGGAAGGAAATTCAGATAAATGCAACAGCATGAATGAACCTTGAGGGTATTATGCTAAGTGAAATAAACCAGACACAAAAGGACAAATATTTGTATGATTCTACGTATGAGGTACTAGAGTAGTCACATTTGAAGACAGAAGGTAGAATGGCAGTTGCTAGGGGCTGGGGGAAGAGGGGACTGGAGAGTTAGTGTTTAATTGGTACAGAGTGTCAGTTTTGCAAGATGAAAAGAGTTTTGGAGATGGATGGTGGTGATGGTTGCACAATGATGTGAATGTACTTGATGCCCCTGAACCGGACACCTAAAAATGGTTAAGATGGTAGATTTTATGTGTATTTTACAATAAAAAGTATAAACCAAAAAATGGGAAGACATGGGATTAAGGAAAACAAAAGGAGGAAAAGATCAGCTAAACCACTAGTGAAGTTGGTACACAAAACCATGAGACCATCTGTCTGCCCTGACTGGAAGCAGCACAGTAGTTTCGCTCTGAAGCTCTTGAGCAGCCAGCATAAGAAAGAATCACCCTTTACGTGTTCATGGGGTTCATAAGACTACTGAGAATGTGCTTGTGAGGAGCACATTCATCCCTGGTGTTGTGCAATGCGTGACAGCATCCTCAGCAGCAGCCTCATGGGGGACAGAGCACTGGGTGTCAGAGGTGGACCTTGTAAAACACTCTTCATGTGGACAGATACAGAATCAAGCCCAGTCCAGGGAAGAGGTAGTGCTGGTGGTGATGGAGGTTAAGGTATGCATACAAAAGGCTGCGTTCCACATCTACAGCTTTGCTGATCTATCTGGTTTATTCTAGGAATAAAGTATAGAGTGATGTCACATGCATGGCAAACTCAGGTGCCTCAGGTGAAAGCTCACATGCCTCAGGTGGGCCAACTGGGGACTTTGGCAAAATGTAGCCGGCATCACAAGAGGTATATTTTGTAAAACTTCAGCTAATTTTTGCTTTATAGGAATGCAGGCCCAATCTTGCTGGATCTTCTGACTTTTCAATTAAAGATAGAAATGTAGATTCCTGGGGGAGGTTTTCAGGATGTTCAGAACTCTGGGCCAAACAAAACTTACCTGTGGGCTGGATACAGAGTGTTTACAATCTCTAGTCCAGAACATGGATAGACAATGTGTCCCTCAGGCATCCTCCACAGATATTGTTCTCAGTCAAGTCTTAAGAGGTAAGTGGCAGTCAGCGTGAGGACATTCTCTTTGGCTGGAGTTGTAGCATCAGATGAGGCCATCTTTTGTCATTGAGGAGCTTGACTCTTCAGGCTAGTGCCTGAAGAGAAGGCCACTTCAGGCCAAGTATCCTAAAAGCCAGGCCAAGAGTCTCCTTCAGCAGTTGTTTTGGTTCAATCTAAGCACAGGTAGTTGGGCAAGCAAGGCCCCTAATGTCTACGGTATGATGGGTGGCTACAATCATTTTAGCATGGAAACATGGTAAAGTGCCCACCTAAGTCTTAAAAATGAATCCTCAGTAAAGCATTCATGGATAATTCAATTTTCTGATGTACCCTTTTAAAACCAACTAGGTGACTGAATGAGTTGTAGGGTTATATTCTAAAAGCTAGCTGAATGTGGAAGCTGCCTTCTACAAATGATTGTTCTCATTTAGAATCATTACTCTGTAGACTCTGTACTCCCTGTTTCTTTATTGTGATAGTATTTAGATAACGGGGCCAGTTGTCGATTTGAACCTCTCCTAGTTCCAAGTAATTAAATCACTTCATTGCACATATGAGAAAGCTTTTCTTTGAATTCTCTGAGCAGACTGCAAGTGGTATACAGGTCTTCCAAAAACAGTACCAAGTCTGCATGGTACATCTGATAAAGAAGGAGAGTTAGTGATGGGGGGAAAAAGAGACACAATATACCAGGAGTTATGGAGTTGTAAACTGAGAAGTGCCTCTGAAACCAGACTGCTAAGGTTTGAATTACAGCTTCATTGTACTTAATACTGTGTGACTCTGGGCAAGTTACTTAACTTTTCAGTGCCTGTTTCCTCATCCATAAATTAGGATAAAATAGTAACTTATTCATAGGCTCTTGTAAGTATTAAATGAGTTAAGGCAGTGTCTGGTATGTAAAAAAAAAATCTTCAATAAGTGTTAGCTTTTATTATCTATATTTTACGTCACTGGGAATCATATCTTCCCTTAAAAGACTCTTCCTATCTACTTCCTGTCAACAGAATCAAAGGCAGAGAAAGTGAGAATTACTATTCTTTGCGAAATTTATATTAACACATAAAATTTTGAGTAGGCTTTGAATTTTAGAGACAACAGATGTGGTTTTAGGTGAACTAAGGATCAGATAAAAGAGGTTTTATTTCAGAGCCTTGAATTTCTCTGGCCACTTAATTATGACAACCATATATCCCAGAGTTTCTGGGTCAGTCTTGATTTAAAATTAAGTTTCACTGTCCCCACGAGCACACTCACATTTGTTAGATAATGTGTTTAAATTATTCAGCAAGTATGGCCCCAGTATTTAAATTTGACTGATTAGGGCTCTAGAACCCCTAGCCCAACTGTGAAGCAGATTTTCAGAGGAAAGAGTATGTCACTTCAGCTCTTTTCTCTTGACAGATCCAAGGCTTTACCATTAAGGGGGGGACAGTTTTCCAACGCCCGAGACGGCACCTCTTCCTTCTCACCAGCCATTCCAATCAGCCTGGCTATGTCCCTGATCCTGCCCTGCACATGCTCATCTACCTGTGCTGTCTGGACTGGCACTATGATTTCATCGCCTCTCTGGCTCACTTCTGCCAGTTGAAAGCTCGAGATGCATCAGAAGAGGAGCTGCTGAGGAGCCAGGGAGTCGAATTCTATGAACTGAGAAGCCAACAGATCTGCAAAATTTATGTTTAACAGCACAGGTCCCTCTTCCTCAGGAAGTCCACGATAGGCTCTGAAAGGAGGTGTTCCTGTTGTGTGCTGTTTGACTTGTGATATAAGATTTTCACCAAAAGGCTTGATTTTCTTTTTTTAAAGGAAATACATGCAAAGAATACATTTTGGAACATCCACTGGCCTTCTTAGATAGACTTGGAGCAACGATAAAGGTATCTCAGGAATCCCACGGAGATAAATATGATTGCTGCCCCAAGGTGTCTTGAAAGTAAAAGAATATTTCAAGTTAGGGACCCCCCCCCAAAAAAAAAGGATGCAATATAAAGAAGGGAAAACACACTTGGTCTTCCTTGCCTTTGTCAGTTTGGATGTGATAAATATAGAAATGATAAATACAAGGTTATCTGGAAGTTCAGAATTTAAAGTATTTTGTAACATAGTTTGCATTTTTCAGAAGTTATATCCCAATTTTGTTTTAAAAAATAGTCTTTCTTTTCTCTGTCACAGAACTGTTTAGGGAAGACTCCTGTCAATATGGTGGAACACTTTATTCAAGGGCATTCTTATCTTTTTCTTTGCTATTCAGAGGCAGCCCAGTTCAATTTCTGAAGGAGCAATAATAGTCTTGGCAGTATCTTACCTTTCTTATTTCATTGTGGTGCCAAGACTTGCCTCGTGTGTCTGATTTAGACTTCCATCAGCTCTCCTAGGTACCACTTAAACAGCTAAACTAAATAAAAACAATTTGCTTACTATGCAAATACATCTCCAAGTCCCCTTCCAGTGAGATAGCATTCCCTAAAGAAATTCTGGAACCACCACTCATCTTCTTATCACCATTTTCTTCCACATGGATTTCCCCATAATCCTTTTCAGTTCTTGGCAGATACTGAAGAAAGGCTCACTCTGCATCCTCACCAAAGCTTCTCTAGTATGACTTCTGTGTTAAAGAGATCTTATGTGTAAAAACTACATTGCATTTCCCTAACTAGGGTTTCACACATGAGCTAGGTTCTACTAAGATACCCTGCACAAAACCTCGAAAGCAGTTGAGAACAATGCAAGATAGGGGGTCATGCACAGAGAAATTGGATCCTCTGGGCAGCTGTGGTGATGGGTCTGTAGTCTGGTCTCATCTTTGATGCCAAGTGTGACTGATCATGACTCTGGGATTTCTGATAAAACAGTCTCATGTTGGACATTTCTTCTGGCTGCAGTATTCTTGGCTGTGAATGTAGATTCTCAGAATTCTGTAAGCTCCTATTAGTCTGTAGTGAATTCCTTTTTGTTTTTTTTAATTGAAGTGTATTTGATTTACATCCTTTCTGTTTTAATACCTGGAGCAGATTCTATAGCCTGCAACTAAGAATCTTAATTTATGTACTTATTTGTACCAAAGATGGTTGCAGGGAGCACACCCTCAAGAAAATGGGAATCTAGGATTGGTTATCTGACTCTGTTTAGCTTAAAATTATAGGGGACTTTGTTAGCATTAGAGGATGGAAATGTAGTAGCCCATGCCATTCCATAAAGAAATATTCATTGTGGTTGCTTTGAGTGTCCACTGGTGGTATAAATGGTTGCTGTGAGAGGCTGTAAGTACATGAAGGGTCAACATAATTTACTGTTCAAGCTGGGACACTTGAAAGTAAAAGTGAATGTCATTGACCATTCTAAGATAACAGACATAAACGGGATGGCTCCAAACTGGGGTATATAGTCACCTTAGGTATGGTGGTAATCCTGTAAGGTAGGCTAGCTCTTTCTAGCTGTGCTGGAGGGTTTACAGAAAGAAAATGATAGCTCAGGATTTTAAATTCACAGCTCAAGGCATGGTTAAAAAAAATCCAGGGAGTTTCTATAACTGATCTGCAAGGATCTCTTACCTCTTGTCAAAGGGCTGACATAGTTGAAAATCAGACACAGGTCTGATCCTGCAAATTGGTAAACTGCATTGCATGTGGAATTCACAGCCTTGCCAGGTCTCTTACATATACATGAGAACATTTGTTTCAAAATAGAAGGAGACTGAAATAGGAATGGTAACTGTTGGGAGAATTTAGACGACTTAAGGTATATTGAATCCCAAACTCCATTAAGTTTTTCTTGCTAGCAGAAGCATCCTCTCTGAGATAAAATGATTCTTGCCTTGCTTGAAGGTCCTGTGATGACCTCATCAGAGACAGTTACCTTGCCCATTTTCCTCAATGCCTCTAGACAATTAGTGTCATATTGCAGCATATTCCAGGGAACCAATTGCAAAGTTAAATATGGGAGAATAAAATTGCAAGGTTTTGCTAATTTATGCAGCATAAGACTTGGGGAATATATTTGTGAATGGATTCTGGAGGTGCTAGCTCGGAGAGTGAGGTGTATAATTTTAGATCAGGCTGAATCTTTTGAGATAGGTTCTCTTACCAGATTTTGGATTAATTGTGGTGGTTTGAGCAGCTGGGAGTATTTCTAACAGTTTTCTCAGTTGGTTGCTTACAATCTGAAACTCAACAGTGACAGACACAAAATAAAATAGGCCAGAAATTTCTTGGTATACTATGGAGAAAAAAAATTTAAACTTAGAAAATTGGGATATAGGAATGGATTTATCATGTATAACCTGTTCTCCATCCTTATAACTATTTTCCTCTGTGAAGGACCAGAGGATACTCCTTTTGTCATAGCACTGAGAAACACATTGGGAACATGGTATCAGCATTTTTGAAAAGTGTTCCAGTAACTGTCCTCTGTAGTCTATGGGTGAAGGTAAGAGGTGCTATCCTTGAACTAAGGATTCCACTTAGTCTCATAGGGAAGCTGGGATCCTGGAGTGGCAGGGGTCAAATAGCAGCAGAGCAGCCTTAAGGGGCTGAAGGGTGGAGTGTTAATCAGATTAGTTATGTTTATTAATGGTATTCTATGGTAGATTTGGCTAGACAGTCCATTGGAATACTTATTTATCTTAATAATAATAATAAATGATCTAGTTCTGGTGTAAAAAAGACCTTACTTGAGCCATCATGGTGGACTCGGAGCTGAGTCTGTTCATGACTTAAGAAGAGAGCCCTTGACTGAAGAAGAGACCTATTAAAAGAAGGTCTTTGGTCTTCGTATCTAATGTTGAATATTATGAACAATTTTATGTTTGTCCATCAGGTATCTGTCTTTTTGTATCACTTCTGGTATGTTCTGACTTTTAGGTAAAGAATTGACACTATTCCCATGGGTACTTTTATTAACCTAGTATATATGTGATTATTGTCCTATAATTGTTAGTGATGCAGGAGCACAGCCTAAGAGATGTCTGTCTTCCTGGGAGGTCTGGAAAAATATGGCAAAGAAAGTGATGTTTGACATGAGTAGCAGTTAACCAGACAGGTAACATGGAAAAGGACAGATATGGCAGAAGGAAACACATATGCAAAGATTGGACCTTATCATGTGCAGGGAACATGATAAATACATGTATATGGGTTGGCAATACAATGTATTTGGAGAGTGAAAGAGAGATGCAGCTGGAAATGGAGAGAGGAAACAGATCACTGTGCTCAAGTAAAGACTTAGAATCATGACTTGAGTTAATGGAGAGGCCATTGAGAGGATTTTGGAGGATTCAGAGGTTGGTTCAATAAGACATAGTGACCAGGTGGCAAGTCAGAAATAACTGGTAGATAACTTATTTTGGGTGCTGGTGGAAGGTGATGCCAATCTCTGCAATCAGGGAGAAACAGGTGAGGGTGGGAGTGGGAAATGGGAGATTCCTCTAGGCAGGTCCTGTAGTAGAGGTCCAAGTAGGTGGTTGAATGTATGAATATGAAGAGGTCTGGACTAGAAATAGAAATTTGGAAATGTAGTAGCTGCTGTCAGTGTCCACCTTTGCACCTTACCATTTCAGTGCATCTTGGCCCATCTCTCCTTCTTCAGTAACTGCCCTCAGAGGCTGCTCTGCCTGTGTTCATGGCAGGCTGGAAGTGCTGAGGAATTAATGTCCCCTGGGAGTAACCTTCATATAATGACTCTCAGGAGTTGTGTATAAATACCCCAGCTCATTTTCCCCTTGACTGGAATAACTAGAGTGTTTACACCATTTCCTGGAGCTCCTCAAAGACTATGCTCTTTTGCCCATTGGGGCATCTTTGCTTGATAATGTTCATTTTATTAACTCCCTTCTTTGCCCTGTCTTACTTTCCTGTTTCCCTAATGATGTTTCCTGGCATCACCTCCAAAATAAACTGCTTGCATTCAAATCCTTGTCTTGGGATCTGCTTCTCAGGAAACCCAAACTAAGACAAGCAGTAGTGGTCATAGGGGGAAGGTTGAAAACAAGGTGGTAGTGGTGATGGAGAAATGAACGAGATCAGCCAAGGAGAAAGGGTAGTTTGATAATGGATCTCTGGGGAATGCCATTATTTACGGAGTAGGATGAGAAAGAGAACTCTGTAAAGGAGCTAGAGTAGGAGCAATCGGAGAAGAAAGAAGGCAAACCAAGAAAAGGACATTGTCTTAGAAATTAAAGGGAAAAAGGCTTCCAGGATGAGGGGAGTAGTCAGTTATGTCAAATTCTGGAGACAGATCAAGTAAGAAAAGAACTTAAGAAGTGTTTATTCCTTGGATTGATCAATAGGAGGTCATTGATGAACATCAAACTTCATGGAAAAAGATTAGAGATACTCTGGGTATTTATTGCCCCAGTTTTCTCCTGGAGGGAATACCTTGGACTGGTTGTATCCCTTGTCTGAAGGGCACTGCCTCTTTTAACATGGCCTCCGACACATGACTCTCTCCTGGCTTTCAGTAATTTCTTATTCCCTTGTCTCTTTGAGCTCAGAGGTGGTAACAACGCCATTGATAGTAGCCCCAGGTTACTGCATTGTCCCTTATGGATCTCCCGTACCCTACTGGGACCTGCGTAATGTTTTCTTTGTAAATAAACCCTCCTTAAATTATCCTATTTTGAGGGTGCCTGCTTCCTGTTGGGAATCAGACTTATACAGAGGTTTAGAAAAATTAAAATTTATTTGTTGCAATTTTTTATAGCTAGCAGTTTTTCAGAAAGAATTTAAAACATTTTAGTAAGATAGAAGAAACTTGAGTTATGTTGTAGGGTAAGTTAGCAGTTCTGAGGTTGTGGTGGATTTTTTTTTTTTTTGCCTCCTGTGACATTATGAATGATGATGTTCACATGTGTAATACTCTCCCATAGACATGCCCACATGTTGTTACTCTGTGCACCAATTTTCAGGGCCCTATAGCCTCGTAGTCTTCTGAGATCCCTGCTGCATAAAGGTCCATGGGTAACAGAAATAGGTAGCTACAGGCTACAGACAATTCCCAGGTAACAAACTGAGGCTTTCTTACTTAAAAAAGCATATTGGAATGTGAGAGTGTGTTATTATAGGGCAGCCCTTGACTATTCTCTGATTTATGCAAATAGTATAAACAATCATTGCCAACAAGTTGTATGGGCATCCCATAAAGTTGATTGCCTCTATAGTTGGGAACCCCTGGACTGGAAGGAAGGATATAGAGTCCAGGGTGTAGAGAAAGGTTAAAAATATATACTCCAGAGAGGGGAGAAAATTGGTGGAACAAGGTCCTCTGTGTTACACATTTTCTTCTGGGGATGGGGTGGAGAAGGTACTTGTGCTTCTTCAGTGGAGACACATAGAAGGAACAACCTTCCAGGGAGAATACTGAACAGTTGTCCCTTCTGTCTCTATCCCTGCTTGTGGTTTTCATGACCTCACCTTTAAGAGTTAGACGGTAATGAAATGAACAGATCCAGTTTTCCTGTAACTCTTTGGGACAATCTGTCTTTATTTCAGATTCCTCTTTTTATGGTAGAACTTGCAGTGTTTGCTATATGATACTTTCAGTTACTGAGATGAGATCAACAACATTTTATAAGGACCGAAAGAGCAAAACCTCTAGTTCCAAATAAATGGAATTTAAAATGTGGTTTGGACCTTCTGATATTTTATGAAGGACAAATAGAACAAATGTTGGTAGTCAAATTTAGTTGTTCTAATGTTTATTATTTTGTAACACATGTAACCCTGATGGTGGCCACCTGGATGTCCCCAAACCCTCTGGAATCATCCTTTAGTTTACTCTCTTAATAGAGTGGCTTGAGTCTCCTTAATATGAGAAATAAGTCTGTTCCCCAAGATAGCTGGGAATTCAGCAGGAGGGTGGATTCGTGGCATGAGCAGTAGTGACTTGTATTCTTGTTGTTTCTTCTAGTTCTGATTTCTTGCCTCTTTTGATTTTCAGACACCCCCTCGGTGGCCTCACCTTCTCCCATTGCTCTCAGTTCCTGGAGCTGCTGTCTGACATTGACACGAGTGTCACAGACTTTTGCTGAAAGTTAGGGAATGATATATGGTGTAGCTCTTAAGGAAAAGAGCCTTTCTCCCTCTTCAGAATTCTTTTTAATCTACCTGGATTAAACTGCAGTCAGGTTTAAAATAACATCTCTTCATCTATTGACCCATCACTCTCTCTCTTTCCTTTATCCATCCATCTGGTACATATGTAAGATGAATGTGGTTTTACAATGTTAAAAAAAACTTGAAAGATGTTTAAAAAGTCTATATGTTTAGGCTGTAAAAGATGCATACTAGCTCTTCAAAAGTTATCACAGAAAAGCTTAGGAAATACGAAGCAAAGAAATTTTTATGTTCTTAGTAAAATACTTAGCTGTAGAATGCATATTATCACAGTTTTTAAGAAGCTAAATTTTATTTCCATCCCTATTACAGTGATAAAGTGTTCATTTTTATCCAGCAATGGCATTCTGAGCAAAGCTCATCTTTGGCCTTAAGAGTTTGTTGTCACATTTATGTGAGGCATTGGATTTAGAAACCTACTCAGTAGTCTCAGTTCTTCTCCTTAAACAAGGCATACTCTTGTTCCTACTTCAATGAATCATTTCAATGAGTTCTGAAAAATCTCTTTATGTGTTACAAATTTTTCTGCTTTTTGGAGGATCCAAGGACAAGGAGATTATGCTTGTGGAGATTTGGATTAAATGTTCTAACCTTAATTAGTCTTTCCCCCCCTTTCTGCAGCTCCTGTGCCCTCGATTCCATCCCTCTTCTTGTTGAGGATGTGCATGTTCCCAAGACTGAGCCTGATTTTCCATTACAGCCCCTTCTTACAGTGATGTTTTCCTTAATGCAGACTGAAATGAGTTCACTTCATGTTTAAATGCCTTGTGGTTAGAACTCAGGACTTGCCAGCTTTCTCCATTTGTTTGCAGTTTGCATCTACTTCACCCTGCAGCTGCAAAAGGGTTTTCTGATTTGGTTTCAGGGAGATCAATTCTGAACTGACCTCGAGTGCAGGAAAACCTCTGCAGGGACAGATGCAGATTTTGAAGCACTATTTAGAAGACCCTCTTTAGGAAAATGAATATAAAATTATAAATATAAATTAGGCATAAAGGTGATTATCTATTTAGAGAAAACAATAACAAAAATTTTAAGAGTTGACTGAGTTTGAAATAGTTTAATTTTACAACTTTTTCAAAAACATACTTTCATGAGAATGTAATGCTAAGGACCCTTCTAGGGCCATGGAAGAGACCTGTATAAATTGTGTGTGTGTGTGTGTGTGTGTGTGTGTGTGTGTGTATGGGATTTTTACAGAGATTTGACATTATACACAACTGTGGATGCTGGTTAAATAGTCTCTCTGGGCCTGTTGTATTCATGTCACGTGCTAAAGCTTGAAGTCTGCATAGCAAACAATTGGGAAGGGAAGATGGATGTAAAGTGGGGGAGAGCAAGGACAAGCTAGAATCCACGAAGAGGAGCCAGGATCATGAGAATGAACTGGGACCTGTGTCAGTTTTCACTGCCTTCATCTTTATAAAATAGTGCCCTTTTTTACAGAGCTAAACAAATGTCTCAGGAAGATGTTGAGGGAGGATCCCAGGAGAAGGTGGAGCAGCTGCAGGCCTGGGTGCTGCCCTGTGGCCAACAAGGTAAACCAGCAGATCAATGATAATGTGCTTGAGCTAAAAATGTACCTGACTCCACCTTTTGAAGGTTAAATATAATATGGCTGCTGCTTCACTTCCACCTTCTAAATCTCATGCAAATAGGTCTCTCAGATATGGTTCACCATAACCAGGAACATACAGAGAAGAGAATGCTAGGAAACATGGTTCAGCCTAGGTATACTGATGTATTACAAAACCACCATAGTCTGCCCATTGTCACCTTGCCACCCATATACATCTCTGTAAACTATACTTATTTTAAAAATAAATACATTAACAAAGTCATACTTCTACCTAACCTGATACAACTACCCTACGTACAACTGAAAATATGCTAACCCTTTCCCCCCTAAGTGGATACTAATTCCCTTTTGTGTTTTTGATCATGTTCATTCTTAAGTTATTCAAACTCCCCCTTTGTTATCCTGTAACTTAAATACTGAGATATAAGGTTAACAATTATCCAGATATCTTATGTTAGTTGCTCAGGAAATGGGAGTAGAAAAGAAAATAAAAGTATTTGTTTAGTGTATAGTATTTTGATATGATAAATTCATATCAAAATAAGGAAGAAATACAACTACCATACTTCTCATTTCTGCACTTAGTTACATGGTCTAGCTGGTATTTATAATTGCCTTCTTCTGCTGGTTGGAGTTCCTCTCCTGGTGAGGTAACCTAAACATTTATTCCTGAAGTTTCTGGACCATTAGTAGTCTTGCATGAATTGACTTGTTTTAGTTTTCCATTGACTTTAATCACATAACAAAGGAATGCTGAAAGGCTCTCCCAGGGTTTCCCTCTGCCCCCACTGTGCAGTAGCAATCCAATTTCCTCTTGATAGTGAGGATCAATCACCAGGATGATTTGAGCAATCCAGGATTTCCATACTATTGGCATTTGGGGCTAGATAATTCTTTGTTCTAGTGGGCTGTTCTGTGCATTGTACGATGTTTAGCCACATCCTTGACGTCTAACCACCAGGTACTAGTTCACTCTCCTCCTGCAATTATAACAACAACAAAAAATGTCTCTAGACGTTACAAATGTCCTCTGGACAAAATTGCCCGCAGTAACCCTTTTCTTTTGCCAGTCGATTCATAGACATAAGGACCCGAAAGTGGTTATGTGAAAGTCTCAATTTCCGGTTAATGGAATCACTGTTTTGTCTCTTGCTGAAAGCATTGCTCTTTGGGGAACTACAGCCTCCAAATCAGCTGAGCCTAAAGTTGCAGGGATGGAAAGCAAACACTTTGTTAGTCAATCACTAGAGGTATTAGTGAGAGCTGCTATTCCTATTTCTATTCCTTGATTCCTAGACTCATGAATCCTGGTTATGGGAGAAACAGGACTGTACATTTGTTGTCAGGTTATAAACTACCTCCTGGTCCATATTGCCATAGCTTTGAAAGGTACTGTCAACTATCTGGCACTATAACTGAGTGTTCAAAAAGCCATTCCATTGTTCTATCAAGTCAGCTACTTCAGGATGATGAGCATCATGGGAAGACCAGTGAATTCCATGGGGATGGGCCTATTGGTTGCACTTCATTTGCTGTGAAATGCTTGGCTGGAAGCAATGCTGTATTACACCATGATGGTGGATAAGGAATTCTGTAAGGCCACAGACAATGGCAGAAGCATTGTGGGCAGGGAAGAGAAATCCATGCCTATGGTAAGTGCTTATCCAGTGAGAACAAAGTGCAGCTCCTTTCATGACAGAAGTGGTAATGTAATCAGTCCACCATCAGGTATCTGGCTGATTGTCCCTAGGGAGTGGTGACATTTTAGGGGCTCAGTTTTGGTCTCTGCTGCTGAAAGACTGAGTACTCGGCAGTGCTGTATTCAGATAAGCCTTGATGAGTAGAAGTCCATTTTACTAGGTTCATGCATTACCTCTATCCCTGCCAATATGGCCATTATATTTGAGCCCATTTGACAATAACAGAAGTAGATAGAGAAAGAAATTCACCGACAGTCCCAGAATATCTCATCCTATCCACTCAACTATTAAAATCCCTCTCTGTTGAGGTCACACTTTGGTGAGCATACACATGGGACACAAAACATTTTGCATTCTGTGCCCATTTAGAGATGTTTATCCAATACTTCTCCAGATCTTTATGTTACCAATTTTCCAATTGTGTTTCATCTAATTCCTTGACCAACCAGCCAAACGATTAACCATACCTCAAGAATTACTGTAGACCCATACCTCTGGTTAATTTTCCTACCAGGAAAAATAAACAGCTAGGTACATCATTCAAAGTTCTGTCTACAGGGAGGATTTCCCTTTACCACGGTTCATGAAGGCCATCCCAGCATAGGGCTATAGTGCTATAGCCACCCACTTTCAGGTTCTGCCTGCACATGTTAAGTAGAACCATTTGTAAACCAAGCCTGAGTTTTTTCTTTTTCAGTTAACTGTTCATAGAGAACTCCCCACAAGGCCATAGGTGTGGGTTGAGAGAGAAGGCAGTTATCAAGAGTGGGGGCATGGGCATCTCGGCAACTTTCTCATGCAGCTGACTTGTGCCTTCAAGACCTTATTATTATTGAGCCTGCTTTCTATCTACCACTTTTACTTGATGATGGAATGCCGCAGCTGTACATGCCTAGCTTTATGGGCTTGGTGAGTCAGACTATCTACTTCATGATGGGCACCTCAGGTCACATGGTAACTTGGTGGCCCATGGTCAAGTGTTCAGGTCTACTAAGGTCAAGTAGAAAGCCAAAAGCTGTTTCTCAAAAGGAGAGTAGTTATTTGCACAGGATAGCGTGGTTCTGCTTCAAAATCCTAAGGGTTTTCATTGTGATTCACTAAGAGCAGCCTGCCACAGGCTCCATACAACATCCTTATCCATCACTGACACTTCAAGCTGACTCTTTATGCACGATCTCCCAGGATTTCAGCTTTTGTTTCTCATTACTCCTAATTATACTTACTTCTAGGGGAAGGATATATAATTCCTAAACTCTTGGTGTGTGTGTTTGATATGGACCCTGGGGTGAACAGAATAATGCCCCTTCCACGAAGCTGTTCATGTCCGAACCCCTGGAATCTGTGAATGTGTTAGCTTTCGTGGCAAAAGGGACTTTGCAGATGTGATTAAGTTAAGGGTCTTGAGATGGGGAACTTACTCTCTTTTATCCAGGTGGACCCAATGTAACTGCCAAAGTTCTTATAAGAGAAAGAGGGAGACAGGAGAGAGACAATCAGAGAGTAGGATATGGATGTGACAATGGAAGTGGAGGCTGGAGTGATACAAGGAAGGAGCCGTGAACCAAAGAATGCAAGTGGCCTTAAGAAGTGGAAAAGGTAAGGAAATAAATTCTCCTGTAGAGGCTCTAGAAGGAATACCACCCTGCTGTCACGTTGATTTTAGGACTTCTGACCTCCAGAACTATAAGATAATAAATATGAGTTTTAAGCCACTAAGTTTGTGGTGATTTGTCACAGTAGCAGTAGGAAATCTTGACATGAAACTGGACCCAAAAGGAAACGCCAAGTGTCTGGGTAGAGTCCTCTCCCTCCCTGTGCACTCCTCCTCCCCCTTCCCAGTCTCCATCATTCTCCACAAGACTGGCTCCAGGCAAACTATTGAAGGACACAAAGTCATTGCAAGACTCTTCTTTCTACCCCTTCTGTACCCTGTGTCTTTATGTAACCCCCTGGCTACCTGAGGTTCCTGAGTTCTTCCTCTGTCCCATCAACTTTTTTCATCAAGCCTTTAAAATTCTTCTTTTGCTCAGGATTTGAACTCTAATAGAAAAATGATAAATTGTTATTGAATCCGTGACTTCTATTTTCAAATATATCTGAAACATTTATATTTCTATAGTGGTTTCTTGCAGACTCTAAGTCACAGAAGGAGTTACTCTAACGATGAAAAATTTCAGTTTTGTGGCAAGCTAATTCTGGGAAATTTGGAGTCTTTCAAATTACTTCACGTAAATGCCAGTCTACATGCAGGGCATTTTCTGACTGCTTATTGCTTATCCCCAAGTGTCCATTAATGTTTCCTGTTGTTGTGTCTGGAAAATCATAAAATTTTCAAAGGTTTTTGCTGTTCATGTACAAACTTGCATTTGGGATGTTATTTAGGATCCACAGCTCACTGAAGTTACTAAGTTATCTTGTCTAGTTTGTTTTGCTCTTAGGTTCTGTTAGATGTGACAGTAAGACATTTTCTACTGCTCCATCCTCTGTGTCACTCAAATCATTGTTGCTGGTCTCCTTGGTACTGGTAGCCTCGATGAGTGAAGTTTGTGTTAGTGGCTCTGGAAAGACTGTGAGTCCATGCAAGAATGGGAGAGGTGCTTAAGGAAGATGCACTCTTCCATCTTTGTAGCCAAGAAATGTCAATTGAAATAGCACACCAAAGAGATACTGTTTTTTATACTTTGATTTTCTTTTTTTATCCCAGCTTTATTGATATATAATTGACATATAGTATTTTGTAAGTTTAGAGTGTACAACCTATTGATTTGATACACTTACATATTGCAAAATGATTACCACCATAGTGTTAGCTAACACCTTTTTAGTGTAGCATAATTACCATATCTTTTTTGTGGTGAGATCATTGAAGATGCAATCACTTAGCAACTTTCAAGTATACAATACAGTATTATTAGTTATAATAAACATGTACATTAGATCCCCAGAACTTATTCATCTTATAACTGGAAGTTTATAGTTAAAGAGATACTTTTTTTTTTTTTTCATTTTGGTGCTGGCATTTTATTTTTATTTATTTATTTATTTATTTATTTATTTATTTATTTATTTATTTATTTATGGCTGCACTGGGTCTTTGTTGCTGCATGTGGGCTTTCTCTAGTTGCAGCGAGCAGGGGCCACTCTTCGTTGTGATGCACGGGCTTATCATTGCCGTGGCTTCTCTTGTTGCAGAGTACAGGCTCTAGGTGCGTGGGCTTCAGTAGTTGTGGCATGCGGGCTCAGTAGTTGCGGCACACAGGCTTAGTTGCTCCACGTGGCATATTCCCGGACCAGGGCTCGAACCCATGTCCCCTGTATTGGCAGGCGGATTCTTAACCACTGTGCCACCACAGAAGTCCCTAAAGAGATACTTTTAAATTGCCATGGTCACAATGCACCATCTCCACCCTGACAGAGTTTGCAGTGCTGTTCTTTGGCTAGAGTCTTCTCTTAGACTATTAAAACCAGCTGTCTAAGGCTTTCCAGACTCTAGGCTTCAGGCTTGCAACCATCCCAGTCCACAGTTCGGCTTTGTGAGCCCACGCCCTGAATTTGGTCCTCTCCATCCTATGACTCTGTATATGACAGGAGGAAGCCAGGAGGGAAATGGAAAATAGCTTTTCTTCTGGGGCCTTAGGGCAGAGATGGACTAAGCACCATTCCACATCTCTTTTGTTAATAGACCCTACCCTAGGCCTGGGAGGCCACCTGTGGTGGACTTTTTGCAAAATGGCCACTATTATTCCCTTCTCTTTATCTGCATCCCTTGTGATGTAACTGTGCAGTTGCTTACCTTAAGAGGTGGAGTATATTTCCCCAGCATTTGAATCTGGGCTAGCCTGATGATTTATTTTGGAATGCAGCAGAAGTGTTGCTGGGTCGATTCTGAGCCCAAGGATCTACCTGTTCTCCTGGAACACTGCTCATCTGCCAAGTAAATAATCACGGGGGCAAAGCTTGCTAGAGGGCGAGAGACCACCTGGAAGCGAGAGAAGCCATCTGAGCAGAGGTCACCCTAAACTAGCCAGTGCCGAGCTGTCCCAGCCGCTGACCGCAGATGTCTAGTGAGCCTGGCTGAGACCTGAAGAACTGCCAAGCTGAAGTCAGCCTAATTGCCCACCTGCAGAATTATGGCTAAAATTTGGTTGTTTTCAGCCACTATGGCTTGGAGTGGTTTGTTATGCAGCCAAAGTTTATTGACTTGTCATCAAGGTTAGAAGCATTTCCAAATTACAAGTTACATGCACTGCTGAATTATCACACCTGCCACATAAGAGGAAAAAAAAGGCAAAGGGTGAACCATATATGGAAGAGAAGAGATATAAAAGGAGGAATATATAGGCAGGTTGCTATTACTCTCAGGTAGTTCTGATTATAATCCAGTTTCTTCTCCCACTAAATGGATCACTTTACAATTCAACTGGAATCTTTTCTTTACAGGACTCAGAAACTCCCCCACACTGGCTTAAGTAAAGGAAAATTAGTCTCAGGGGTATCTCATGGATTCCAAGTATCTGGATCCCAAGACCCAGCTAGGTCTTCTTGAGTGACTGGCCCTAGAACTGGAATATAGTTTGGAACCAAGCAAGCTACTTTTTCTGCCTTGTTTTTTCCACCTCTTTCTCAAGATCTCTCATCGCTTCTGTATGTTTGCTTCACTTTTTCTCTCTTCACTTCTCTGCTTGCACATAGCTTCATTGTGCCCATTCCAAAATAGCAGTCTCAGACTCCAGTCCTCAGGACCTTCTAGCTCACCTTCCATAAATTCAAATTCCCATTCAGAGAGAATCCTATTTGGTCCACTGTGGGCCAGTCAGTTATGCTTGAGTGGTGGTTGGCAAGGCCAATAAAGATACCCTTTTTTTTTGCTTTTAAAAAAAAAAAATTTTTTTTAATTTTTTTTTAAACATCTTTATTGGAGTATAATTGCTTTGCAACGGTGTGTTATTTTCTGCTTTATAACAAAGTGAACCAGCTATACATATACATATGTCCCCATATCTCCTCCCTCTTGCATCTCCCTCCCACCCACCCTATCCCACCCCTCTAGATGGTCACAAAGCACTGAGCTGATCTCCCTGTGCTATGAGGCTGCTTCCCACTTTTTTGACATTGGGCAGGTATCTTTGTAAGAACCAGAGGACTGCATTAATATTCTTAATCTCTACTACTGGCAGGAACTACACCTTACTTTCTGGAACTCCTTTTTTACCAAGTTACCAAATAGATTTTTACCTTTGCTTTCCAGTGGAGGATCAACTTCTGCGTCCTTCCATTGGAGGAATATGAATGACAATTATCAGCAATCTCCTTTCCTGATCAGGCTGGGGCAGGGCTTGGAAAGTCTTTCTTAGCCCTGAGTCCTGCCTCATATGTCTTTATGATGCTCCTGGTGTCCCAAGACTCAGGACTTCCAGCCTCTCCTTCCTATGAAGCTAGCTTCCAGTGTCCTTAACATTCTACTCAGCATCTGGGTCTGCTTTCCTTTTTTAAAAAAATTGTGTTTTGTTTTGTTTTATTTTACAGTAGTCAAAATCTAGAAGCCTGCTGATCGAGACACTCTCTAATAGCAATTTATAGTTATATGGATTTTATGGAATAGAAAATTTTCAAAAATAAATCTGGGTACTGACATATGGTTACCAGGTCTATATTTTGCCACAGAAAGCCATTATAAGCTCCCATATCCAATCATCATCATTTAATGTTAGATTGAAACCAAGGAAATTGCCATTTTTGTAGGTCAAAAACAGTTGAATATTGGCAATTTCCTGTGGTTCAATGTAATATATTGAAGCATATTTTAACTTGAGAACTGTAGGAAGGATATACTCTTATAATAAAGAACTGACCTTTACAGTGAGCTTATTTAACTTTATGAAAAATGCACTACACTTTCCTTAATTTTCTTATTTCATCATGAACCATGAACACTTTATAATGGTCTGGCACTAGTTTTTGATGTGTCCTTTTTTTAAACACAGGTCTGGGGAAACACATCTGTGTGATCCTCCCAGGATCACTCTCATTCCTAAGAATGCTTTTTTCCTAGCCTCTGAGGCAGGGTTCTGGCCTTTTTTTGATTCAAAGTCATTTTCAAAGAGCAGTCATCTTCTCTCTCAGGCCCTCTCAGACTGTTGTTGGGTGAATTCTTCACTTGCACCACACTTGGGTATTTAGGGGACATGTTTTCAGCACTCAATTCATTGTCACATTCCCCCTCATGAAGAACATGGTTACATTTACGAAAGGAGCCTCAGTAACCTCCCATGGTTCCGCAGTGAAATATGCAAACCAGTTTTTCGATCAACCATGAGTTAAAGATCTTCCCTTTGGATTGTGTTTCTTGCACAACTTTTCTATCTCAGACAACTCCCCCATCACCCTCTATTTCCTACCCAAGGGATCTTCATCTCTTACAAGCAAGATCCAGACAGATTGTATGACAAACTGGCTTTGGTTATTAAAAACATCTTTTTAGCTCTTGGCACAATAAGCAAAACCACCCCTGATGAAAAGAAAGTCTCTCTCTACCATATGGTTCTTGAAAGAAGTACAATTTTCTGAATTTACTGTACATGTGAAAACAATAAACAATTTGCATTTCTTTCTTTTTCTAGTAACTCAAACTCTAACCTGAGGGTTTTTAAAGAATGGATTTTGTAATTTCAACATTGTACCACTTTCTGAAATATTACTGATTCTCAGCAAAGTAACTAAGCCTTAGCCAAATGTTTCAGTTTATCTCTCTTTTTTTTCTGAATCTGTAAATGCGTCAGAAAAACGTTTACTGTAATGTTAGAATGTGCATGTGTTGGCATTAAAACTGTGGTTTTGTCCCTACGGGGAATCAAATGGAAGCAAAATTACAGTTAATTCCTGGTATCTATGGTAATGGGGAACAGACAGAGTTTGTACCAGTAATATTTGAAAAATTTATTTTAGAAATTAGGTTGAACCTTGTCCTACATTAAACCTTTTGCCAGAGATCCACAAGTAGTCAAGTTGTTCTTTTCCCTCCTTCTCCTGGTTCACCAGACTCTGGGGTAGAGAAATGGCCAGCAGGAAAGAAGGGTAGAATCAAAAAACTTATTCACAAATCTCATGATCATTAGATTTTTCTCAGCATGTTGACTATAGCTCTTTTGTGGGAAAAGGAAACTATAGGAAAAGAGGATGACAGTCTTTCTGTTCCTTTAGTAAGGTGTCTTGTCTTTCCTTATGATTTAAAAGATAATCATACACCGAAACTCATGTTACCTCCTTTCCAAATTCAGTTTTCAGTTTGTAACTGAAAAAAAGAAGTAAAAGGATTTTAGAGAATTCTGAAGCCTCTTTGAAGCTGTTCTCTCAGAAAGGGAAGATTTGAAATATAGCTGAATGGGAAGGAAGAATGCTACCACAGAGCCTTCTACATCTGGCCAGTAGCCTGCAAGAGAAAGGATTTATTTTATCTGGTTCAGTCTCTGACTATTTGAGAGAAGGAGATGATATATAAACTCTTTATGGCCTCATGGCTCCCACAAGGGTTTTCAATAGACTGGAGGGGCAGAGTCTCACTTTTTCTGGATCTGGAGTGTTTCTTGAATGCAAAAGCTCATACACTTGTAGGGACAAGAGTGCATTGCATTTGTGGTGTCCAGATGTAATGCTCTAATGATGTAAACCACTAATTTGTTCTGGAAGTATTATTGCTGGAACTATTATTGTTATCCGTTGAAGAAGACTTGGAAAATGACTTCCAGTTTTAAAAAGTCCTGGAGGACTTTCCTGGTGGCACAGTGGTTAAGAATCTGCCTGCCAATGCAGGGGACATGGGTTCCATCCCTGGTCCAGGAAGATCCCATATGCTGCGGAGCAACTAAGCCCATGCGCCACAACTACTGAGCCTGCGCTCTAGAGCCCACGAACCACAACTACTGAAGCCTGCGTGCCACAACTACTGAAGCCTGTGCTCCGTAACAAGAGAAGCCACCCCAATGAGAAGCCTGCACACCACAACAAAATGTAGCCCCCGCTTGCCGCAACAAGAGAAAGCCCATGTGCAGCAACAAAGACCCAATGCAGCCAAAAATAAATAAAAATAAAATAAATAAATTGATAAATAAATTAAAAGTCCTGGAGAATTTTGTAACTCACTGCTATTCATAGCGGTAATCCTTACACAACTCTGCAAAAGCTTTGTGTGTGTGTGTGTATGTGTGTGTGTATGATTATGGTATGGTAGGGATAGGGGAAACCTTAATTAACTACACTAGAAACTCAAAATACAAATGAAATGATGGTTTTAAATAAGCCTGGATATCATAATTAGTCCCAGATGGTTCCTTTGTAGTCAGGAGAGTTCTCCCAAACAGCTACATTTCTTTGTTTGAATGTCAAAATAGAAACTGAATTAGGCCCCTGCACTGTGTCCTCACACTCACAGCTTTTTGGGGGTTTTGCTGCATAGACTTTGGGAGATGTCCATTGAGACAAAGAGATTGTGTCCTCCATAATATATTCTTTAGAAGGCAGCAGATGTTCTCTGAACCAGCTTTTACAATCTCAGAACCAAGGGTTTTTCTTTCCTACTGGTTTTCTGGTTTGGAAAATGGAAAACATTTTCTGTTTCTATGGTTCATCTGTTCAGTAGACTCACTGCCCTGGGGGAACAGGCCTCATAGGCCTCCGGGTATCAACTCCATTTGCTGTAGGAAACCAGATTTATCATCAGATAGGGAGCTCTGATTCCCATGGAGAATAGGCAGAGCAGGGAGAGGTGTCTTTAAGCAAATACTGTTTGCTACGGAAAACCAGGGAAAATCAAACCAAAGAAAACACACAGCTGATGCCAAAGAGGGTGTTGTCTTTAGTTATTTCCAAGAGACATCAGTTGTTCCTTGATATCTCTAATAGAAAACTTGTCAGAATAAGTAAATTTATTTCCAGTTCTGTCGTACTAACAAGTTTTGCCGATTAAATTAATTGGTTGCAGTCATCAGTAAGGAAAATGTAGACACACCCAGCCTTTTCCTATAAACGATTCCCCCAAATCTGCATTTATTTGTTTTTGGGATTCAAGGTTCCTTTTGAAAATCTTCAAAATATTTCCCTTTTAAGTGGATGGATTAACACACTCATTCTGTTTCTTCCTCACTCAGAGAAGACTAAGTTAATGATTCGTTGCTTGTCCATCAGCTGGTATTTGATTCACAACAGAATGAAGTAGGCCTTATTTCTCATGATGTAAATTGTGGACTTCTCAAAGTCCATGTGACAGCAAGGAGTGGAGTAAGGCATTTTGTGTCTAGTCAGATTCATTTGTATTTAAAGTCAAAAAATGATATTTATTATGTAGTATTTGGGTGAATAAACAATGGTATTTCCTCCCTCTCTCTAGATTAATATATTCATTTTACCTTTTATTTTTTTCTTTTTTTTTTTGCTGTACTCTGGCCTCTCACTGTTGTGGCCTCTCCCATTGCGGAGCACAGGCTCCGGATGCGCAGGCTCAGCGGCCATGGCTCACGGGCCCAGCCGCTCCACGGCATGTGGGATCTTCCCGGACCGGGACACGAACCCATGTCCCCTGCATTGGCAGGCGGACTCTCAACCACTGCGCCACCAGAGAAGCCCAGTATATTCATTTTATATGCTCTTTTATTTTTGATTAGTAATATAATATAGTAACAGTGTAGTATTATATTAGTAATATAATAAAAAGTAATGCATTTTGTAATAAATGTAACACGTAGGTGACCAGTGACTCATACTAAAATTAAGTTCTACTGTGGAATAAAGATTACTCATTATGTGTAACTACCAGCTTTTCAGGAGCAAACTGAGACTATTTCTCCGATGAGGTGAAACAAAACCATCCCATAGTTTTGTATGAGGTATCTAATGGAATAAGCAAAATATATTTCCCCTTTTGCAATAGGTGGATAATTGCTGAAATTCTCCACTTTCCTCTTTAGTGAGTGTATTGAATTCTGCATTGAATTCAGTGCATTGAATAATTGAATACCGCAATTTTGAAATAGAAATATGTATTTCACTTACTGATATAAAAACACCTTATTTGTTTTTAATCACCCCATTATTTGTACTTTTCCCAAAGGACATCTTGCTTTTACAGCTAATTTGAAGCAAATGATCAATATGCAAACACTGACTAACCAGCAAAATTGTCATCAGCTTGGCATTCTCTTATCAATATCAAGGTGATATTGATTATGCATTCAGGAATTATCAAATGCTTGAGTATCATAATACCATCTAAATTATAGTGCATATGTTAAGTTAAATTATAGTACATCTTTTATTAATATTTATATATCACACATACTGTTGATCTTGGGCTTTGTGCCTATAAGCTCATATAGATTCATATAGCCCTATTATTATATTTAATACCTTCTTGGTGGAGCTGATTTCCCAACTGTGGCATTTTTTTTTTTTAGATTAGGAGCACTGAAATTTTGGTATTAGAATTGTGAGAAACTGGGCAAGTCATTTAAATTAGTTTTATATTATTTAAGAATGAAAGTAAGACTGCTGTAAGACAGTAAATATGAAGTGTCCGTTATTAATGCTATATAGCATTTGTCATCCTTAAAATAGATATTTGGAATAAGTGATCTGTCATTTATTCATCATTCATTTACTTATTTATTTGTTCATTAATTCAGTAAATATTGAGCACCTACTATGTGCCAGATACTCTGGTGGGTGCTGAGATACATTGATGAGAAAATTCAGATACAGGCCTTGCTTAGAGTTTAGTGGAATACTAGGTAACATTTATTGAACATCTAATCTCCAGTTACCTTCAGAATTCAGACATTCCACAAATCTAAGAACCATTCAATTATATTATAGAATCTTTAATCCTGGTGGAAGTCAGGGTGATAAAAGTGAGAGTCTGCCTATTCCTTGCTCACACCCTTAAACGTGGAGAGCAGAGGGCTTGGAAAGGTGACATGGTGGGAATGTGAGTGGAAGAGTAGGTAACTACCCTTGGGAAGCCCATGGTAAGGATGACTTTATTTTTGTTGGAGGGTGAATGTAGCTTTA
The DNA here is from genome assembly GCF_937001465.1 of Orcinus orca. Classification (NCBI taxonomy): domain Eukaryota; kingdom Metazoa; phylum Chordata; class Mammalia; order Artiodactyla; family Delphinidae; genus Orcinus; species Orcinus orca. Next base: position 120,069,566 of record NC_064561.1, on the reverse strand, counting down.
TGTGTTTGTTGGGTACATGAAGGTGATGATTGTGTTCAGATTAAGGACAAGCAAAGTGCAAATCTTGTCTTTTAGTGATTGAAGGAATGTCCACACCAGCCTGGGAAATACACACTCTGGAAAAATACCTCTGAGGTCTTCTGTTTTGAGGTCTTTCCATTTCTTCTGTTGTCTAAAAAATTGTGTTTTCTCTGAGATCTTTATTGATTTTACTCCTCTATGGAATGAGGAGTAAAAGAGATGCCTTAAGGCCAATGAAATAAAGGAAATCACTTTTCTGAAAGGAATTTATGTGTTAACCCCTCTCTAGTCTCTTGAATTTCTTGGGCTTGCCACTAATGGATTGGAGATAATAATCTTGCCCATAGTTGTGTTTCTAAATGAACAACTCTCTGGATATGCTGAGTACTATTCTTTGTACAATAGATTTGTTAGGGGACTGAAGAGAGTAACAGTAGATTATCTGACTAGATTTTAGTGCAGCATCTTTTTTAGGATTTGATGAAATATGACCTATGAAGCGAGTTATGGATGTGCTGGACAATATGGGTTTTTTGACCTATGGGTGAAGACAGACTGCGAGAATCAAGGGCTGAGGCTATATAGATGTCTACCACATTGTGGAGAGACAGATGTCCTAGGCATTGAAGAGGTTGTGAGGTGCAGGCTCATTGAACATCTTTAGAAATATTTTGCTGAAAGAAGACAATAACACATAACTGACATTGGGTGAAGAAGCTTATTAGGAGAGCCTTCCAATGCCAGTGAGCAGAGGCAGCCAGAAAAGTCTGAAGCTTGGTAGGTGATTTTTGGCAAGTGTAGCTCATTTGAGAAAGAGGGGATAGAGGTTAAAATTTGATGAACTGGACACAAAGCTGATGCTTATGTTGACACTGATGAATGGCAAACTCTATGTACTGGGAAAATGACTCTTTTAACCTGAACCTTGATTCTCAAGAAAAGCAGATGGACAGAGAGAAGTTCTAGAAATGAGCAATTCAGATGGGGAAAGTGAGAAATGTTTGAAAGAAACAAGCAAGTAGAAGAACTAAAGGTGATAATGTGAGCATAAGGAACTCATTGTCTACCTCAGTCTATTTTATATATTATAAAGAATTATTCCTGCCAGGAAGAATTATACTTCAAATAGGGTAAGTATGTTGAGAAGGAGAAAGAGCAATAACTCTTAAAACTCAGAGTAAAGTTCCTTAAATAAGAGGGCTATTTTAGACCATATGATAGGTAACACTGCCAGGGGTCAAGGAATCCAACATGTGTAGAGTACAGAGCTTTGCCCCTAACTATCTCAGGAGCAGTGGCCCCCCTGACCCCTCAGGTTGTACACTGAGTGACTTCTTCTTTTGGGGGTATGTCCTGAACCTTGTATTCTGACTATTTCTGAGGCTATGAAGGACCACATCAAGGCTGCCATTTCCACCATTGATGGTGTGATGGTACACAGAGTCTGAGATGAATTAGATGCAGGATTGAGCCCTGCCAGGTGACATGCGGGATGCATAATGAACATCTGCAGGAGAAAAGAAGTAACCATGAAGGCTTTTTAATAAATTGGTTTGACTGAAAGTTCATATAAAACTTAGGCACTGAAAATAAATTTCAGAAGTGTTCAATTAATTTTGAATAACCATACAGGTATTCAATAAATATTTGAAATGAATCAGTTAGGAAGCAGTGTTTATTACATGTCTAGTGTATTCCTAGAACTCTGATAGAACTGTAGGAAAATCTTTAAAAAGCTCCAAGGAGTTTATAATTATGTTGATGTTTAAAAATAGATGTACTAAATTCTTAAAATTTTTATTTAACAAACATTTATATATATAAAGAATATTATGTACTCAGGATTTTTCTAGGTGCTTTATAAATATTAACTCCTATACTGATCTAGATTAAAGGACCCTTTATTGAAGTGAATTTGTGTAGGACTTTTATGTGTGAGTCTTTTGAGCAGAGGAATATGAGAGGTTGGATATGTACTGTGAATTTGTGAAAGCCTAGAAATGGACTCTGATCTATTATTTTTCATGTCCAGAGTGCACTCCATGTACATTTGTCAAGTAGGCAAAATTTACCTACATGTTATTCTGCCTTCTGATGTCAACTGAGCCCTAAGGTTATTTTTTGCTTCATAAAGTCTCTCTCTCTGGTTTCCTGATTGAGTTTATCTACCTGTGATGTCTAAGACACTGGAGTAGGCTGCACACTGATGCCAGTGTTGGGTGCCAGGAATTATGGTAAGCTGTTTAGGGAGCTATGTGGGATGTGTTTTGGGAAGGTGTCCAGTGATTATTCTTGTGTCTGAAGTTTTTGTCTTTCAACAGTGGAAGATGTAGTGAATTTAACCAATTAACATGATGGTTTAGGCTCATGCTGGCTGGAAGTAACCCTCACCTTTCATGAGAAAACTCAGAGCTATGAGGAATTGGGTTTCAGGAACTTCTCTTTACCCACAGGATGATTTAAAACGTTCAAACTGAAGTTACAATCCCCACGCTCCGTCCTCACCAGAGCAGACATTCCTCTAGTGGAGGCGCCAACCTGATCCCATCCAAATTCAGTGTCATTCCTAGAATAGCTAACAATCACTGCTAAACATTTCCCAAGTAATCCTAGCTAAGAATAGTGTCTTATTTCTAGAGCTCTAACACAAGGAACTCAACACCCTGTTGCACCCAGATAAGCCAAACTTTGTTTTTGAGAGCTTTGTCCAAGTGAGACTGAGAAGGATGGAGCCTGAGAAAGACTCAGGTTGATGGAGTCTAGTAAGACTCTCTGTGTCATCTGTGACATGGCATTGAGTGATGCTATATGAGACTAAAAGTGCCTGTGGGTCTGCCTAAATGCTAAATCGACTATCTGTCAGTGCCTTGGGCACCAAAGAAACATTCATTAACTCTGCGCAACAATCAAATTAAAATTTCGCTCTTACTATCTTGCAGTTCTTAAACACTAGTTGGTACGTCTGATACCTTTCCTACTTGTTCTGCTACAGTTTGTTAGAAAGCTGAAGCTCTATCTTGCTTTATTAAGCCAGAAAGACATATTTCTTTTTTAAGAGGACTGGGGGCTTATTATTAGTCCCCAAATTTACTATCACCTTGTAATTGATATGGTAATTCATCCTCCTGAGGACTTTGAGAGAGCAAGAATTATCATCGCGTTTTTATTAATAAGAAGTAGAGGCTCAGACAGGTACCTACTCATGGTTCATATTTAGCAAATGACATATATGGAACTAGATCCCAGGTCTTTGGACTTTTCTTGTGTGATATTCTCATTACTTTATCCCATCTCTGCTCACATGCCCTAGTGTCCAAGGCCTGGTCCCCCACCTGCTCCAGCTCATGTATCTGCTTTAGTTTGGCAAGAAAAAAAGGCTTTGGGACTAGGAATAGGTCTGTGCCCACAGCACAATGTTTGAGGCAAATGCTCTAATTTTCTCCAGTACCAAAAAGGATCATTTCTATAATATTTATTGTATGATTTTTCTGTAACCCATAAGAAAATTACAATATCTTTTTGTCTGAAGCACAAATTATATTGTTTCAGCATGGCTGCATTTGTTTAACATAGATGGTTTGCATACCTTGTGCTTTCTTCTTTGGCCTGAATTCTTCTTTCCAAGTTAGAATGTTTTTTCTTCTTTGGCATCCATTAAAAATCATCAGTAACATGGCCACCCTCCAGAAACACTTCTGTAATGCCAACCACAGGACTCAGTGTCTAAAAATAAGAATTGAAAATGAGATTTAAGTTAATGCTCAGAAAGAAATCTTTCCACGTGTCTTTATAAAAATTTGGTAAAACCTATACTAGGGAGAAGTGTGAAATACATGAAACCTTTATTGCTACTTCCTATAAAAACTTTGGCTGAGTAATTAGTGAGAGCTTGTCCTTTTTAATCTGGTTCTCTCCTATTAGCTGCGTTTCATTCTTTAACTTAAGGTTATGTAAATTCAGAGGAGATTCTTATTCTCATATCCAGAGCCCACAGCTGCACAGGCTTCCTGGGAAGAAGCATGACTCCTCACTAATGATTCCCAAGCTCTTGAAGTTTATATTTTCATTTGGCCATCATTTGTTTCTTCCTTTATGGAACTGATTAAACTCACCAAATGATGAAACATGAAATCAAATAGTTTTGGAATGGTGTGAGCAGTTTAAAATATTTTAGAAATTTAGTGTGGAAACTAAAATTTACCAAAAAAAAATCAAAATTAATTAGCTGGGATTTCCCCACCTTTTCTTCCATCTAAAACTCCCTTCTGGTTTGTTCCATAAGAATAATTATATCCTAAAACAAATCATTCATATTTACTTTTTATATGCTTTACTTAGTTTTCCCCTATATTTTTCATCTTACTTCTGATTTTGAAGCACACAGTCTAATGATAAAGCTTTAAGTTCAGTCTAGTCACTTATAATTCCTCAAATGCTCCAAATCTGGTGTGTTACTAGCCCTTCCTTGCTCCCTTCCTTCCTTCACACAAACTATCATAGAAATTCTTAGGGCAGACTGTTAGGTATTAGTAAGTGTTATGATTACCTTTTCTAGAAGATATGAAAATAAAAATCAGGCTGAATCCAAAGATGAGACAGTAAATCCATTTAATATGTAACAATTCCTGACTTTTTTCTTATTGCATTTTCACAGCTTTTATATGTGTTTGGAGAAGTGTTAGGGACATTAAATCTGGAGAATAACAGGACAATTCTGCAGCTGTTTTTTGCTCTTCAATAGTCTATAAACCTCGTGGCACCGCATCTCATACCTTCACCCAGATTTCACTTTAGATTAAGATATTTAGTCACTCATCCAGGTTTGTAATGTGTCAGCCTTATTGTTACTTTCTAAGAAACCTTAGTTTGTTACTTTCTAAAGTTGACTGTTTTGTCTACTGTGGATTGATACAAACCTAAAACTTATTTTTTCCCAGAATAATTTTGTTCCCTATTGATTTTTTTGGACTCAGATATTTCTGGCAGACCTTCTCTTGTGTACATAAATTATGATGTCACAAAGTTATGGATTTTAAATTTATATGGCAGCCCTTAGGGCGTATCCATATTTTTTCAATAAGACAGTCTTTTGTCCCAGGCTGAACCTAGACTGATCAGCTTTCAAAATGTTTTCTCTTGAGTTTCTGGGGTCATGCTAGGACCCACTGAACCAAAAAAAGGACTAACAAGTCTATGGTTCATAGCCCGTAGGGGTTTTTTTTTTCCATTTAATTTCATTCCAATTTACTTCATCTCATTATTACCTTTAATATTATACTCCTACTGTTTTTCAGCTTTATTGAAGTATGAGTGACAAGTAAAATTGTATATAAAGTACAGTGTGATGATTGTATGTACATACATGTTGTGAAATGATTACCACAATCAGGTTAACATATCTATCTCCTCATATGATTACCTTTTTTTTTTTTTGGTGGCAAGAATACTTACAATCTATTCTTTTAGCAAATTTCAACTATACAATAATTATTAACTACCGTCACCATACTGTACACTAGGTCTCCAAACTTTTTCATGTTATAACTGAACTTTTGTACCCTTTGGCAAACATCTCCCCATTTTTCCCATCCCCCAGCTACCATTCTTCTCTTTGCTTCCGTAAAAAGTTCTGTTCAGCTTTTTTAGATTCCACTTGTAAGTGACACCATGCCATAATTGTCTTTCTCTGGCTTATTTCAATTTTCACAATGTCCTCTAGTTTATTCGTGATGTTGCAAATGGCAGGATTTCTTTCTTTTATTAAGGCTGAATAATATTTCATTATATACATAGATTTTAGACATTTTATTTATCCATTTTTCTGTTGACACTTAGGCTGTTTTCATATCTTGACAGTTGTAAATAATGCTGACGTGAACATGGGAGTACAGCTATCTCTTTGATATTATATCCAGAAGTGAAATTGCTAGATCATATGGTAATATAGTTCTATTCTTAATTTTTTGAGGAACCTCCATACTATTTTCCATAAAGGCAGTATGAATTTACATTCCCACCAACAGTGTAAAATGGTTCCCTTTCCCCACACTTAGCCAAAACTTATCTTTGGACTTTTTGAAAATAACCATCCTGACAGGTGTGGGGTGATATCTCACTGTGGTTTTGGCTTGTATTTCCCTAATACTTAGTGATGTTGAGCATCTTTTTATACACCTGTTGGCCATTTGTATGTCTTCTTTGGAAAAATATCTAGTCAGGTCCTTTGCCCATTTAAAAAATCTGATTAGTTGTTTTTCTGCTATTGAGTTATATGTGTGCCTTATATATTTTGAATATACCTTATCAGATATATGGTTTGCAAATATTTTCTCCCGTTACATAGATTTTCTTTTCATTTTCTTGTTTCTTTTGCTGTGCAGAAGCTTTTAATTTGATGTAGTCCCTCCTGTTTACTTTTGCTTTTGTTGTTTGTACTTTTGGTGTCAAATCCAAAAAATCACCGAGACCAATGTCAAGGAGCTTTCCTCCTATGCTTTCTTCTAGGAGTTGTATGGCTTTAGGTCTTATGTTTAAATTTTTAATCCATTTTGAGTTGATTTTTGTGTATTTGTGTGTGGTGTAAGGTAAGGTCCAATTTCATTCTTTTGCAAGTGGATATCCGGTTTTCCTGGAGAAAAGGAGATGAGTCCACCTGTGATGTGTCCGATTGAGATGTGTCCACCTGCAGGCAGCATGTGTCCTGTGGGATGGTACACAATTGGGCCTCATGGATGATCTATCACATAGTCTGCACTCATTTGGTAAACTGAACATGTGACTTGTCAGGAACATTTTTCTTCAGTGCTTTAGCATATGCCTTGTAAGGGAAATTTAATCCATATGTGTCAAAGATTAATTTACACTTAAAATCATTAAAGCACTCTTCTCAGTTTTTGATGTCTAACAAGTCTTTTGACTTTTTCCAAGCAGTTCTAAGTGCTTTAAGGAGGGTGAACCTAATGCCCAGCACCAGAAAATTCAGGTTTTCTACTTGAGTCTAAAATTCGTACTTCCATCTTACAGAAAAGTTCCTTAGTTTCCTAAGTTAGGAAATAAGTTCCTACCTGCTTCCATTTCTAAGTGATTCAGAGCAACGGAGCTCTGGAAGAGCAAAATATGATATGGCGTGATTTACACATCTGGCCCCTATCTGGGCCTGTTTTCTAACTTGGCAGGAAGTACAGGATGTATTTTACTTTCATCTACCTCTGCTTCATTGCATACATTGTGCAACACAAACACCAGATGATTCTGAATTCATTTGGTCTATGGAAACAGAAAGGAAGAAGCCCTTTTTCATTGCAAGGATTTGGGACAAACATATTAAAGAGCGTGAATACTCAGAGAAGAAGTATTATATTTTCATTCTTTCCAAGACTAAAGCTACTCTGGTGGATCTGTGTTTTGCCAACAGTCTTATGTTCCTCACCTTACTAATAACTTCAGTTATCTTGGTTGATCCTAGGATCCTTGGGCTGATCCTAGGACGACGTGGCCATGCAGGGAAGGCTGCTGCAATAAGGCACCTCTTTCAGTATCTCTTCCTTCTTTTTCCCTTTTGGCATTTTTCTTTAACTCTTTCCCTCACTCATCTCTTCTTGGAGATTGTCCCAGGTCCTTCCAGTCATCTAGGAAAACATAGATAAGTTAAGTCCTATGAAGTTGTTTCTGAGAATATGCTACTCTCCTAGGACTGGTGACAAATTGAGGCAGGGATTATGTGCCTTTCATTTCTGTGTTCCTGGTGTCTTGGACAGCGTCTGGCATACGATTGGTACTTAAGTCATGTTTGCTGAATAAATATAGTATCTTTGTACATGAGACAGTCAAGCGAAATTCAAAAGACTGAGTACCTGACGATGAAATTTCAGTTGTTGACCTAATCTCAACAAACATCCTCTTCTTTCTGTATCTTGCCTAGTGGCTTCACCCATTCAAACCTTAAATACACAGCAGAAAATATACCAACTAATGACAGCCCATGGGGCAGTGTTTTTGAGTGGAAGTCTTTCCCCTATCCTTCAATCGCCCCTGGAAGTGTAGGAAGTGTCCTACCCTCAGGACAGAGTGAGGCTGACCCTTCTCAGCCAATTGGCTTGCCCTTGCATGCAGTATGTGGGGCTATATCACTTGCTTTCTGGGAGATTCTGGTCTCTTCTCTGTGAGTTGAAGTTTTCACCTCTATAGTGGGAGGGTTAGGCTACTTCAGTCATTCCATACCTTTCATTTTAAAAAATTAAAAAAATTTTTATTGCATAGTTAATGTATAATATTATACAACTTACAGGTGTACAATGTTGTGATTCACAATTTTTAAAGGTTATACTCCATTCATAGTTATTATGAAATATTGGCTATATTCCCTGTGTTGTATAATATATCCTTGTAGCTTATTTTATACATAATAGTTTGTACCTCTTAATCCCCTACCCATCTCTGGCCCCTCTCCCTCCTTTCCTATCCCTACTGGTAACCACTAGTTTGTTCTCTTTATCTGTGAGTCTGCTTCTTTTTTGTTATATTCTAGTTTGTTGTACTTTTTTAGATTCCACATATAAGTGATATCATACAGTATTTGTCTTTCTCCGTCTGACTTATTTCACTTCACGTAATACCTTCCAAGTCCATCCGTGTAGTTACAAATGGCAAACTTTCATTCTTTTTTACGACTGAGTAATATTCCATTATATGTATGTACTGCATCTTCTTTATCCATTCATCTGTTGATGGACACTTTGGTTGCTTCCTTATCTTAGCAATGATAAATAATGCTGCTATGAGCACTGGGGTGCACGTATCTTTTTGAATTAGTGTTTTTGTTTTTTTCAGATATATACCCAGGAGTGGGATTCCTGGGTCATATGGTAGTTCTAAGTTTAGTGTTTCTGAGAAACCTCCATACTGTTTTCCACAGTGTCTGCACTGATTTACATTCCTATCACCAGTGTACGAGGGTTCCCTTTTCTCTACATCCTTGGCAATGTTTGCTGTATTCTTGTTGATGATAGCCATTCTGACAGGTATAGGGTGATACCTCACTGTGGTTTTGATTTGCATTTCCCTGATGATTAGTGATGTTGAGCATCTTTTCATGTGCCTACCTTTCATTTTGTATGGCAATTTTTCTGAGCATAGTTAGGCTTTAGAAAGGATTCGGCCTCAGGTTATTTGGGAGAGGGACATGGCCAGTCTATTTCTGGCTATCCCTACTGGTCTCCTTACTACCATTTTGAGAACTCATGTAAGCCAATTCACCCAATGACAGTGTCAACTTATTTTGGTGATTATTGGTAGCCTCCAACAGTTGGAAGTAAGTGGTAACTGGAAAGCTCCTTCCCTACACCCCTAGCCACCAGGTGTTAGGAATCAGTGAAAGCAAGTCTCAGGCAGAATTCTACTGTAATCCAGCATTTACTAGCAGGCAGTCATGCAATTGGCTTCATGAGGTTTTTGTGCCTTTTAGGCACTTGGGCTGAACACGTTGCATGAACATTCACTTTAAGGCAGTAGAACAATATTCTTGGAAGGGAAAAATCCTTTTAGTTTAACAGGCAACATGGAGGACTGGACCAGACCTAGGGTCTCACACTGAAGGTGAATGTGGCAAATTTGTATACTTTGTTCATGCAAAGGTTGGGGTGCCTGCATACAATTTTCATTTGACTGCAGATCTAGAATAATTCTTATTTCACCTATGAAAATTTATCTAATATCTTTATTTAAATTAATCTTCTGGTGCAGATTTGGAAAGCCATATTGAAAGCTGCTTGCAATAGACTCCTCGGAGAATGACCGATTGATTAGGGTCTTTTAAATTCTAACTAATCGCCCCTGGGGAGTTACATTAGTTAAGGTTCACTTACAAATTCCCTGTTTGAGGGCAAGTATTTTAGAATAAATTAGACACTGTAACACAGCATTGAGAATTGATAGTCTTTACAATCCTATCAATAAAGGTGAGATTAGGCTCCTTCTAAATATATGTACACAAAAGACTAAAATGTCAAACTAAAACAATTTTGAGCCCAGGTTAGAAAGTTTTGCATGGCTTTTTTACCTTAACATCAAACGATATTCAAAATGATCTCAGGCATCTGTTGTTTTTAATGTGCTTATTTTAAATGAAAAGTTGAAGTAATGCTTTTTAAAATGAAATTATTTATGTAATCAATTTATTATTCACTACACAGTCAACATAGGTATTTTTTTAGAGTCTTGACATATTGTTGAATAAGTCATTTTGATAGTTTTAAAAATTATATAATATGGCACCTTTGTGAAATCACGTATTTGTATAAGGGAATGCATTTTAGTCACAGCAGGGAAATTTCATCTGACTCATTCAAGCGTAACTCTTACATTTGTTAGGAATGTGGTCATTGTATTCTCATAGTAAAAAATTTTTTTATTTTGCCATTATATATTGCAGTTTTAGATACAGAATTAATTTCTGTCATATCTTGCCAAAATAATTGGCCCTATTTCCAAGCAATCCACATTATTTATTTATACTCTGAGCATTTTTTCTAATATAGAAAGGTTTCCCCTTTATCATCCATGCATAAATCCAGACCTCAAAATCCATCACTGTATATACATGATGGTTAAATATGGCAGTGGGATGTCTTGCTTCATTCAGTCTATAACTCTCTCTGAGTGCCTACTATGTGCCGGGCACTGTGCTGAGCACAGTATTGGATGTGTGTGTGCAGCAATAAGCCAACAGGTGTGTCCCCAGCCTCTTGGAGCTACAGCCATATAACAAAGGTATGTCGGATTAATTGGCCAGATAACAATCTTGTGTCTTCCCACTCTGAATTTCATTGTGAGGTCAGCAGTTTTCTTGCTGATTTTGTTTCAGGGTATGTGTGTGTGCGAGGGGTACCAGAGAAAAGTAAAATATGATAGCAATTAATTCTGTATGTAAAACACTATCATTCTCAACGTTTTAATTGCTACCCATATACTGATAACTCTAAAATATTAATCTATAGTTCTGATTTTCCGTACTTGTATATGCAAATGCCTTTTGGGCATCTCCACACAGACATGCTTCAAGAATCTCAAATTCGAGGTGAACCAAGGTGTTGCCTCTCTAGAACTGTGTGTCTCACCCTCTTTCAGTCAGTGGTGCACCCAATGCTGTGACAGAAATTTGGGGAGTCCTTCTGGACTTTTCTCACTCTTTTGGCTGACATCCAACCCAAGGGCTATTGATGTCCTATTGCTGTGTGGGGAGCCCCAATAGCGACTGGGTTACATCTCCTGGGGGCTTGAGTTGGACTCAGGCTGATTTAAAGAATATGGAAGAAGTGTTCCCTCTTACCCACCTAGGTTCGTGGACTAAGTTTTATGTCTGTCATATTATCTTTTTTTGGCTTAATATTTGATATATATTTTTTCTTATCCCATTAATAGCTGACATTGATATAAGTACCTTGTGTACATCAGCTCATTTAATTCTCACAACAGGTCTTATAGGGTTGACCCCCATTAGTATCTTTAATTTGCAAATGAGAGAATAGTGACATAAACAACCTGCCCTAAATTCTGGCTAATGAGTGATGGGATGTGGATTTAAACCCAGGCCTACTGGATCTGGAGTCTGTACTCTCACCCCTGCACCACCCATCTCACCTGTGCTGGGTTGTGGGTAGATGCCATCCATCCCTTTGAGGACCATACCTCGTGCTTCTGTCCTCCTCATAGGGCTCTAGTCAGTGAGGAGCATCAGAGGTGATCAACGAATATGAGTTAATTCACTGGTTGACTCATTGGCACCATAAGCACTTACCTTCCTATGGAAGGCGTCTGGCTTCTCAGTCCTGGTCCGCACCTGACGTTGTTTGGCCAAGAGGAGAAGGGTGGTTTGAGATGAACTCCTTTCCATCTTGATCTCTCAATTCTCCTGACCTTTCTGCTGCTTGCCAAACCATGGGGAGAGCAAAAGCCGCATTATCCACCAGCTGACTCTGTGTCCTTTCTATGGTTTTGGTCTTTCAGAATGTGTGTGTGTGTGTGTGTGTGTGTGTGTGTGTGTGTGTGTGTGTGTGCGCGCGCGCGCGCACAGTGGAGAGGTGAGGGCATTCTGAACCTCTGAATGCCACAGCTACTCTCCTTTCTCTGACAAACTCGGTGGTTTTACTCCCAGGAGTTTTCTTAGTGCTTGGCAACAGGAGCCCAGAGGAGCCTCAGATGAACAGCAAGGATGTTTGGGGCTGTGGTGGTCAAAGAGGCAATCCCCAAGAAAAAATTTGCTTGTGATCTTTGTTAGAAGACATTTAAAAGTCTCTTCCAGTGCAGAGCGATAAGGCCCTTGTGGAGAGCCAGATTCCCTCTCAAACTCACACTCTTATTTCCTGGGGAAGAGGTCACGTCGGCTTTTGTGACTTGATTTGAAACCACTGAAATTGAATGTGCCAACAGACAGAAGAGCTCTGTGCAGGGCTGTCGGCACAACAAGGGTGACAGTGTGAACCCTCACGGCACACCACGCCAGGGCCTGGCCAGAGACGACAGAGGGTGATTCATGCCCATCTGGGGCCGCTCCGCTCTGTGAACTTTGGCAGGAAGTGTATGACTGAGGGTTTTTGTAGCTCAGGGGCTGGAGGATGAAACATGAACCATTTCTGTTTCCCTGCCTTGTTCTCATCTAAGCCCAGGAAGTGGAATGGGCTGAGGGCTGAGGAGACAGTGGCGCAAGCTGTTTCTGGAAGGCTCGTGCTGGCTTCCCACAGGACCATGGGACATTTTCTGCTGACCCCTGTCAGGCTGACCCTAACCCACTCAGTGTCGGGAATGTCAGACCTCCTTTCAAAATCAGAGCAACTCATCAAACATGAATGACCACAGGCTGAATTGGCCTCTCCCCAAGGATTCAACCTTGGTTGTTTGGGGTATTGAATTTGGTGGTTTCTGAAAAGTGCTCGTGGAGCTGTAGAGGATGCCGGGGGGTATCTATCCCAGCTACATGCTGAGCATTGAATCCTGTAGCCTGTGTGCTGGCCTGGTTCCCAAGCAAATGAAGGAGTATTATTAATAATAGGTTGTGTCTAAGAATTGCTGGAGAGAGGGAGCCATGCACTAGTCTTCTCGCCTTTGCTTTGAGTTCCATATTTGTTCAGTTGCACAAATCTACCCCCTCCCCAAATCTGATTAGAGGGCCCAAGAGAGCCTTTGTTTCTTTACAATTACACAACTTTTTAAACTTGAGCATAGAGCTGCTGAGCCCTCATTCACAGAACTCCAACTCTGTGTCCAGAGGCCATTCATAAGGTAACTGTTCCCAAATGCTCAATTGGCCTATAGCAGGAGGATCCCAGGTTTGAGGTTGGGTACACTGGTCATCCTGCTGCCCTCCCCTACCCCCAAGGAAGGACACAGGCTGATAGCCCCCTCCTTGGTTTGGTGCCAGGTAAGCCCTTGAGACCTGTGGATGGAGTGGTGGGGGAGACTCACACCCTCATCTTTGCCCTCTTCCCCAGCATGCGACTCTACTGTGGCTACTGCATGGTGTGCATTTCTGTAGATGTATCTTTGGCTCTCAAGATGCAGAGTGTTGGCTGGTCCAGTGCTGGGGGCTGCCAACAGGGGTGTCATGTGCTCTGCGTGTTTTTGTGTGATTTTAACATTTCCATCTGGAGTTTTCCTGCTCACTGCAATAAGACCTCTCTTTGGTGTACGTTTAGCTCTCTTCTATCTGTCTTGGTGAGGAAGAGAGATGGTTTTAAAGTAAGAAGGGTAGATGTTCTTCACTTTCTCCCCCACCATCAACATTCCTTTTGCCCTGTTTTTTTCTGGCAGGACCCAGCCCTGCTCTGGGCAGTCCAACCCTGTAAACTGGGCACACCCAGGATCTACATGAGAGCTCAGCCCTGGGCCACCTGGGAAGAGCATCCCTCAGGGGAGCAATGTGATCTCCCACCCAGTGGCAGAGTAGGGTATGGTCTCTCTGAAGGGCAGAGAATAAATACCTTCACCAAAAAGGGGTCTGAGCCCTGCCTCCTTCATGGCATCTCGGGCTAAATTCCTGAATGATGCAATGAGTGAATTACAGGGGAAAAAGAGACATACATGAGCTTGATTTTTCTGTAGTCCCATGGGCCTGCCCTTTGTCCCCCAGACAGTGTGGCTAAGATGAGATGTGGAGCTGAAGGGCAGGCCCTCCTTGGACCTGTGTATGTGTTCATTTTGTAGTCATGCCTTGTAGCCATGAATTCTAACCACTGGTCCATGCCCTGCTTCTGACATAATCTACTTGCCCAGGCTGATAGTAGCTTCTCTCATTTAAGGATATTTCTTCTTATGGGTAATCATTTTCTAGTTAATCATTTTCTCTTAATTTTTTGATTAAAGGAGACCTGTAGAAATGAACTTTTGTCAGAGATGATCTCCTCAGGCCTAAGTCTAAACTGTTGATCTTCTCAGAGAATGAGGGCTGGTTCTTGAATTTCAGACACTTTGGCATTTACTGGGGAAACTAGGAGAATGGAGGGAGTGAACATCAAAGCACTGTATTGAATATAATGGTGGGCAGACTTGCCAAAGCCTGGAAATGATTTTCTTCTCCTAGCACTAAGACAATCGGTCCAATTTGCCAATTGTTGAATGACCAATTTGCTGAATTTACCGAATTTACTAATTCACCAAATTACTTTTACGCATTTATAAAGACTTGAGCAATTGGCGTGGGCTGGGTTAGCAGGGCCTGAAAGGGCTCTGGGGAGTCTGAAACAATGGTCTCTGCAAACAGCCCTGTAGGCAGGCAGGGCACAGGGGACTCCAGGGGGCGCCACTGACCAGATGGCCATGTGGACTGGGTAAATGGGTGGGGAGTTAGATGAGGATTCACTGCTGAAATACAAAGCATTTGTGACAACTGCTCAGTTGTTTTTAAACCAATTCTTACTTTTTTACCATTCTTGTTTTTGAAAGTTGGCTCACCAGGGTGGACTCTTCACTGGCTACTTTGCCTTACACATTACCATCCTCCTACCATGTGTCATTGGTTTGGCTCTGCATCTCTCCTCTTTTCCCCTCTCAGTCTGGAGCGATACCAAGTCCCTCTCATTTTCTCCTGTGGAGCTCTAGCAGGACAGTTTAGCTATCTCCTTTATTGCTTTTGTTCCTATGACCCTTGTACCTTCAGGGTCCCTCTTCTACCACAACAGACTGTCCAAAAGAAAAACCGTTTCTTCCCTAAATGCAATCATAGTGTCAAATCTTCAGCTAATTAAAATATTTTTCCTACACATAAGTATGCTCTTATGATTTTGGAAAATAGAAGGAAAATAAAATTTTTGCAAATTCAGTGTGATAACCTTCATATATTAGGCACTCAATAAATATTTTAGGAATTAACAAATAGTTGGTTTTTGTAATGAAATCATATAATAGTTCTTTACTCTCTCCCCTCTGAAGTTGTAGGTTTGGAAGGGTGCCAGGAGATGGACTTTCAGAGCAGACTGCCTCACTTGGTTTCACCCTAGATCTTAGGTGAAAAAGAGGAAACTGAGCTCAGCAGACGGAGTCAGATTAGGGGCTAGACACAGAAGCTCTTGCTAGGAAATAAGAATTTTGTCCAGAGTCTCTGCTGACTTCTCAGAATCCTCAAGTGTGGCACCTGGGGCTGGGTGGTCATGGGCTATAGGGTCTTTGGACGAAAGGTGAGAACACAAGACAGCAGGTCTTATATTGCACAATTAAAATGCATATATATAAAGGGGATTTGAAGGAATGACTTAAGTTTTAAGAACAAAGGCAAAATGCCCCAGGGGAGAAGGTACCTAAGTGAAGAAGGGATCTAGATCAGTGCCTCTGGTCAGTGGGAATCAGGTCTTGGTGGGATTAACTTCTAGACTGGTAGTATATGCGTTGTGTATAAAATCTTAGTCTGCTTGGGCTGCTGTAACAAAATAACATAGATTGGCTTAAATCACAGAAATTCTGGAGGCTGAAAGTCTGAGATCAAGGTGCCAACATAACCAGTTTCTGGTGAAAATTCTTTTCCTGACTTGCAGACAGTCATCTTCTTGCTGTGTCCTCACATGGAGCGGGGAGAGAGTACCAGCTCTCTGGGGTCTCTTCTTATAAGGGCACTAATCCCATCATGAGTGCCCCGCCATTATGACTTCATCTAAACCTGATTACCTCTCAAATACAAAATCTTCAAAGGCTGTCATATTGGAGGTTAGGGCTTCAACATATGAAGTTTGGGGAGACATGTTTTAGCCCATAGCATTCCGCCTCTGGTCCACCAAAATTTATGTCATTCTAGCATACAAAATACATTTGGTTCATCCCAGCAGCTCCAAAAGTCTTAACTCGTTCCAGCATCAATTCTGAAATCTAAAATCCAAAGTCTCATCTAAATATCATCTAAATCAGACATTGGTGAGACCTGAGGTATGATTCATTCCTGTGGCAAAATTCCTCTCCAGCAGTGAACCAGACAAAATACAATTCCTTCCAAAATGCAGTGGAAGGTCAGGCATAGAATAGGCACTCCTGTTCCAAAAGGGAGAAATTGGAAAGAAGAAAGGGGTGACGGGTCCCAAGCATGTCCAAAACCTAGCAAGGCAAATTCCATTAGCTCTTAATACTTGAGAATACTCCTCTTTGGCTTGATGTCCTGCTTCCAGGCCCACTGTGGTGGCAGTGTCACCCCAAGGTTCTAGGCAGGGGTCCCACCTGCTAGGCTAGGGTCCCAGCCCATGACTCTGTCATGCTGGGGTCCTGCCCCCAAGGCTTTGGGAGGCCCCACCCCTAAGGCTTCAGGTATAGGCCATCTGGCCTGTGAAACTGAAGCCGGGGCTCTGATGATCTCTGGGGGTCATTTCCCACTCTTCTTGAAGAATAACACAGTTAAATAGCTCTATCTTCCAGTCCTGTCAAGTGCAAGAAGTTCAATGGCCTTCCTTCACTTCATCCTGTCTCCATGCCCTTCAGTTCAAGCTGATGGTATTTCTGCTCATAAAATCTCATAAGCTATTTGTTGATAATCTAGCTACATACTTGGTATTTTCTAAAGAACATGCTTTCTCATTTTTTGTAATATGAATCGGCTGAGAATTTTCTAAATCTCAAGGTCTAGTTCCATTTTGCTTAACAATTTCTTCATCTCTCTCCTTTCGCATTTTACTATCAGCAGTCAGGAGGAGCCATGCTGTTCCTTCAACAGTTTGCTTAGAAATCTGCTCACTTAAACATCCAAGCTCATTGCTTGCAAGTTCTATCTTCCACAAAACACTAGAACACAGTTCACCAAGGTCTTTACCACTTTATAACAAGGGTTGCCTTTCCTCTACTTTACAGTAACATGTTCCTCGTTTCTGTCTGAGACCTCACCAGAATCACCTTTAACATCCATATTTCTAGTTTGCATCTGAAAACTTATCCAGCCTCTACATATTTCCAAGTTCCAAAGCCACTTCCACATGTTTAGGTATTTGTTGCAGTAGCACCACACTTCTCAATACCAAAATGTGTCTTAGTCTCCTTGTGCTGCTGAAATGAAATACCATAGACTGGGTGGATTAAATAACAGAAACTTATTTTCTCACAGTTCTGGAGGCAGGAAATCCAAGATCAGGGTGTCAGCACAATTTGTTTCTGGCGAGAACTGTCTTCCTGAGTTGTGGACAACTGCCTTCTTGTTGTGTGTTCACTTTGTGAGAAGAGAGAGAAAGAGAGAGAGGGAAACTCTCTGATATCTCTTCATGTAAGGACACTAATCCCATCATGAGTGCCCCACCCTCATGACCTCATCTATACCTCATTATCTCACAAAAGCTCCATCTCTGAATAGCATCATATTGGGGACCAGGGCTTCAACATTTGAATTTGAGGGGAACAAAATTCAGTCCACAGCACTGATTGAGAAACTAGCTTGCTTTTACACAAAGATCATGGTCCTAGGTTTTGATATCCATGATAAAGATATTGTCAAGTGTTGTTCAGTTGTCTCTGCTCTTTCTAAACTGGGTTGAGCTAAGAAAGCAAACCAAAGCAAAAGTCTACCTGCTTCTCTTTTCCCCTCCTCTTAACCCTTTGATTAAAAAGCTCTCTGACACCATAAATGTCTGGGACATGACTCCCCATTAATCAACCATTTATAACTATGAATATGTTTATTTTTTGGGCCAAACATGATAGATTTTCTCGGAAATCCTATGCTTCTATGAATGAGAGGAAACTGCCCAAAGATGAGTCCAGATTAAGTAGGTTCTTCTGGGCCTGTTTCTTCTATCACTGGCTTGACCTATTCAAATCCAGACCACTCAGAATTGAGAAGGGCTTCATCTGACGTGGTGAATTTTAAAAATGAATTAGAGGAATGTGTTTATGATCTTGGACTAGAACTTCAAGGCAAAGCAAGAGCTCAGTAAGATTTATAGATGATGTGTTTGCAGCCCACACACCATTCCTATCGAGGTGATCCACCTCTTTCTATTACTGAGATGTGATTAGTTCAAAGCCAAGAGGAATTACAATCTAATTCTAGAGAAATGTCCTTCTAGTACATATTGGTCAGTATATATTTTAATATAAGATATATATATATATATATATATATATATAATTTTAGTAGTTAGATAAGAAAATTTGGAAGAGTAAAACAAAATTTAGGTATAAAAAGTATACCAAATAAAGCATCAGGTTAAAATAGATACTTATATTTCTTTTACCACAAATCTATAGAGATTATTTTTATTTGTTGGGAAGGATCATCTCTGAAAGAAAACTTAGCTGTTTCTTTTTTTTTTTTGAATGTTTAAAAAAAAATTATTTTATTTTTTGGCTGTGCTGGGTCTTCGTTGCTGCACGCGGGCTTTCTCTAGTTGCGGTGAGCGGGGGCTACTCTTCGTTGCGGTGCGCAGGCTTCTCATTGCGGTGGCTTCTCTTGTTGCAGAGCACGGGCTCTAGGCACATGGGCTTCAGTAGTGGCGCCTGGGCTCAGTAGTTGTGGCTTGTGGGCTCTAGAGAGCAGGCTCAGTAGTTGTGGCGTCCGGGCTTAGTTGCTCCGCGGCACGTGGGATCTTCCCAGACCAGGGCTCGAACCCATGTCCCCTGCATTGGCAGGTGGATGCTTAACCCGCTGTGCCACCAGGAAAGCCCAGCTTCCCTGTTCTGTTTCCTGAGCTTCACAATGAACTGAGAAATCCAGTCCTTTGTGAAACTAAAACTCAGCACTTAATATTGAATCCCTTGGGATAGTCCACTTGATGCCCCTGAAGAAACACTCTCCTGGCAGAAGAAGGGTGAAAAATCAAAGGCAGCAATAGCATATTCTTGTATTTATCTGAGAGTACATGTTGGTATGTATGAGAATCAAGTAACAAAAGACCAAGTGAATGTCAGGGTGAAGCAAGATGTAGGAGCCCTTTGAATATATGAGAGAAACTCTCAGTTGGATGCTTTGAAGGGCAAGGTGGTTTTTGTTCTGTGGACAACCCAGGTAAAGCAATGAAAATGGACAACAAGGGCCCAGTAAGGCGCAGTGCCCTCAAAGGCACATAAGGCAAATGGGATTATAACACAGATCAAGAAGAGAAAGAATAGAGAAACAAAAGTAGATGGAAAAGTAAATGACTCAAACTGTCCATTATTGAAAGTTCCAAATGTTTCCTTAATAGAGATCACCAAATTGTAGGTCTTAATTTTGCCCCATTAACATTCCCTCATCTTGCTTCATTCTATTTATTACAAAAATGAGTTCCTATTCTGACCGCTTGGGGTCTCTAGAGAATCACCGATCAGTTTCTGAACCTGATAACCTGTTGGTTTTTATCAACCACTCTAGGAGGTGGAGGTGTTTGTTTTTCAAACAGGAATAGTCACAGGCAATCCAGGGCCTGAATCTTAAATTTCCAAAGAGTAAAAAACATTTATAGTTAATTCAGTGGGTAGCTACCTATTCAACTCCAAGCTGGCACAGACCATCATCCCTCAAGCATATCCCTTGCTATATTCATGATGGAAATTCCACTCTTTCACTATTATTTCTTAGAGTAACAGCACTGCTTCTTATGAAAAAGGCAGTGCCCACAGGGGACTAATTTGTACAATCATTATAAGTAATTTATACCTTAGTATGAGTTACTCTGTTGGAATTTCCTCAGTGTGATTACTAAGGACAGACAGATCAGGGTGGGTGAAGAGGCAATGAGGAGAGCAGTAAAAGAGGAGGTGAAGACAAATTTCATCTACTTCACACCACTGCAGAGGTCTGACCCTGGGTCCTCTTCCCACTTCCTGCCCCTTGGTGAGTGCTAACCCTGGGATCAAGAGAACAAACTGCCCTCAGCTTCCTTAAGCTCTCATATTTGAGACGATGACTTCCAGACTTTCCAGGGACACTGACACTATCGCCTCCAGAGTCCTCAGTGTGTCTCCTTTCCTGGTCACACAAACTATAGCTATTTTGGGTATGACTGACATTTCTGGTAGTGTCAGTGATGACAAGGGCACATTTCAACAGTCCATTATCTAGAATGCTCATGTAATTATTTGAATTATTTGTAATGAATCACTGATGAAATCTAAGGAAGAATGAAGTCACCCCAGTGTTTGGAGGATTCACATGGGAAATTTTACTTTGATGATCTCTCTCATTTTTATCTCAAGAATTTTGGATACTATTTCCTGATGTATTCTGGTGTACCTTACTTTTTCATACATTTATCCATCTATCAAACATTCATCGAGAGTCTGTTACTTTCCACTTATCCTGAAGTCTCTATGAATAAAAAGGTGAATAAGAATAGGGCAGGGGTTTTATTAAGTCCATCAATCAATGGGAGAGGCAGATGTGTAAAGGCAATTACAAAGTGCATGATGAGTATGGAAGTACTAAGTGCTTTGGCACCAAGAGAAAAAAAGACTTAGAAAAGTAAAGATCTTTTTCTCAGCTTTTTTGAAAGCAGCCATCTGTTGCTGTTGTTGTTGTTATTTTCAGGGAATACTAGTCTTCCTGATAACTTACCTTGATGCCTTTGATACATTTTTTTAATCGCTCCCAGATGCTTTAAAAGGCACTGACCACAGCCTTGTAGGGTAGAGTATATGGAAAGCAATCTGGCCAGGTCCTGCTGGTGTAACTCATTCTGCGGGAGCAACCTCTTATCTAATTCAAGGGAGACCAGTGACCAGTGGGGCTGCCCATATTCATACAATGGATGTCTTGCAACTCCTGGGTCAGTAGTGCTGGCACGTGGACAACTCCCTACTGAGGGGAATGTTATAAAGTGCATTCGTTCTTCACTTCTACAGTTTTTCAAGGAATGTGGCCATCCATCTCTCAGCGACCTAATCTTCCTCTGGAAACTTGCTTACAAAACACAGTTAGGTGAGTGTCTTGAGATTTGGAAATGTGTATGTAAAGAAGGGAAGAGAATAAACTGTCTTTTGAGCAGAGAGGTGGAATGGAAGCTCACCACCACCCTGGGTCCAGTAATCTCAGTAGGCTGTCTCTTCTGCTGAGGATAGTTTCCTGCAATTTGGTATGAATATGTTTTATTTCTGACCCAAGTAGCATTTGCACTCAGTTCTCTTCATGTGAGAGCAGGAAGAAAAAATTTCATCTCTTTGTGTCTTGGGTGAAAACACATATTTTTTTATAATGAAGTAATCCATTTGGCTTTTTATTTTTAGGTGGGCATGAACTTCTATTAATGCCAGACCATCCTTTTTCCTTGGAGAATCACTTCTGTTTTTTCTTAAATTAAATAGATACATCGTTCTGTATTTTCTTTTCTCTGATACTCTTACTGGGAAAAATATTATTATTTTTCAAGCCTCCAAACCACAAAGTGAAACAACAGGAAACAGTGTTCTTACAACTGGGAAGAGGTGTGTGTGTGTGTGTGTGCGTGTATGTGTATGGGGGAAGGGGGAGAGGTGAGCGGTAGATAAGCATAACCAGCATGTTCTGATGTCATGTACAGCAAGCTATTAAATAACTGAATATATATGAAGACCTAAGTGGGAAACTCACCAACCAGGAATTAAAAAGGATTTCTGAATCTAAGCTCTAACTTATTTTCAAAGTACCAATGTAGGTTGGTTGACATTTACCACATGCGCTTTGTATCAGGCATTATGAGAGCAGATTGTGGAGAATGTGGGAACCTGAGATGAACAGTTGCCAAGTTAACATCTTTATGTCCCTGAACAGAGGAAGGGATGAGGTTGTCATGAGATTACTCGGGGAAGGCTCGTGCATCATTCTCTCTGTCTCCCTTTCACAACTAACATGACTTAGAAATCCCAGAGGCCTTTTCTTTGTCTTTCTGCTTCTGTGCTTCAGGGGACCCTGTGTCAGGCAGTCATCACATGGATGCCCAAAAAAGCCCAGAGTGTGTAATTATCTGTGCATCTGGTGGACAGATATTTACATAGGTTGCTATCATCATCTTATTCCTCCCTCCACCCCCGAGGGGCTTTGGAGCTAAGACTACTCATCACCATCTTCGAGGAACCAATTTTCCCTCTTTGAAACCTTTGGATGCTGGGGTCTTAGAACAAATCTATCTCTTGTGAAAATGACAAAGTCTAGAGGGGGATTGGAGAAGAGAATGAGGCCATTAGCAGCTTGATAACCCAAGAGCAGAGAAAGTTATTTCAGGATAGGTTTTCTTGCTTTGGACGTCATATGTCTGTCCCAGTTTTAGGAAAAGGAGCTCAAGGGCTGCATGAGGCCTGGACAGCCCTCAATTTGAGGTCTTTAATCCAGGCCTTTGTTTGCCATGCCTTAATGTCACCAGGACCAAGGGTGATGGAGCCAAGTTCAGATCAGCATTGGAGAGAATGCTGTCCTCACCCTGTCCTCTGCTCGAATTTTCTCAGATCCATTAGAGGGGCAGGGTAGGGGGCCACTGGGCTTTAGGTTCACCTAACTGATGGGCCTCAAAATTTGACTTCTGAAGTTATCTTCAAAAGAAGACATATATGTGCTTATTAAAATTATTCTTGGATCAAAAGCATTCATTTGCTAAATGTAAACATATTAAAAATATAATTTTTGCCACCATGTTTCAGCATTTATTCATTTTTAAATATATTCATTAAATTTCCAAATTTGGAATTGGCTCAGACCTCTCTCAGCCTCTGAGAGGCCCCTAATTTACCATCAAACAGAAGCCAACATTTGAGGTCCCTGGGGCTTTTGTCCCATGCCAAATGACCCAGCTGGTTCCTCTGCTTATAGATCCAAAGAACAGATTAGATTCACTACAGCTCCTGATTTTCCTTATATGAGTACTTCAAAGTGGGTCTTGGACATCAGTTTTTAAACTTTACTCTGCACACTTATAGAACTCTAGCACTTTTTGACTCATGAGAATTAATATTTTACCAGTTGAAAATAGTGCCCTAATTGAGGATATTTCTAACTATTTTAAGTGGAAAAATGGTTGAAATTTCCAGACTACACCAAGAAAAAAGTGACATTGAGTCTGCCAATATCTATCTGGTACTCCATAGGAACAAAGCAGGGGAAATGAAACCCAATATTTGGGTTGTGTGTATGTGTGTGTGTGTGTCTGTGTGTGTGTGTCTGTCTGTCTCTGTACAGGTGGCAGATCAACAGGTTTGTGTGGCCGAGGCTTCATGCATACACATATGGAACTAGCTCAGGTGGTGGCCTCCAACTGCAAAAAATTATTTTGTCTTTCTCTGAGCTGAAAGTACTACCAATATTATTTGAGCAATCCATTTCCATTTGGATTTGGAGACTTAAGGCTCTAAAACTTTCCAAAAGAAATGTCCAGTTGGGCCAGTAGGGAAAGTCATGATGCAATCATAGTGTACTTATTTACTGTTTGATTGCAGTTTCCTGAAGATACTGTGTTTATATACTATAAGGCATATTTTCCTTAAATGTATGATATATGTATTTTTTGTTCTAATTTTTCTGATCATAAAATAATGCATGCTTCTTGTAGAAAAGTTGGAAATGTAAACTATAAAAAAGCTAAAAAATCATGCATATTCTCAGCAAGTGTTGTTATTTTAAGCTAACTTAATTCTAAAAGAAGTTTTATTCTTATTACTTCCTATGCATGCAGTCATTTCATTGAAAATAATGATAACATAAGCATTAGAGTTTTATGCTTGACCGTCTAAGCCTATTTACTGTGACCCTAAAATACTACGAGGACCTGTTGAGATGCCGTCTAACATCCAGAAATTATGTGATATGTGTCCTGAATCTTCTGTTTCTGTTTTAAAATGAGCAGTGGGATTAATACTTATTGCTTCCTCTGTATCTGCCACTGGACTTAATTCTTTACATGGATCAACAATTTTAACACTTACAACAACTTTATAACAAAAGTGCTATTGTTAGATTTCCATTTTACAGGTGGAAAAGTTCAGATAAGAGATATTAAGTAACTTGACCAAGGTTACTCACTAGTAAGTGGTAGATGGGATTCTGACCAGCCCCTGTGTTCTGAAACCCTCAGAATCCTTCTCCTAAACTTGAAAGTGCTTAGTTTCTTAAAGAGATAAGGGCCCAGCCACGTCAGTCAGGACATATTTGAGAACATGAAAGGGCAGCAAAGCACATCCCTTCACTTTGATTTCAGCAGAAACACGTCCCCTGTATCAAGTGATGACAAGCCCCATGGGGGCTGTGCTCAGGCGACAGGCTGGAAATGCATGTGTGTGGCAGGCAGCCTTGTGAGATCACATCCGAAGACTGGCTGGACTCATTTCAGACCTTTGGAGTGTTGATTTAGACAAGGGGGAGAAGACGCAAACCCCTTTTCTTTGGCTTAGAAGATTATGGATCTGCAACTTCAAAAGCTGTTTGCAATTTTATATTCACATCTCACTGCCAAGGTGCTTGTCTCATCTTAAGTCAATTAGCTGGGGCTGCTCTGAGTAATCTGGGCGGTTTCCTTCTGCTTTTGGAAGGCAGTAGCAGGGGCAAGAAGAGGGGCAGGCTGTGGAGAGGTACGCATGGTTGAGAGGATGATTCTAGTGAAGGAAGGGTACTAGGCTGAGAGGAGGGAGTGAAGGAGGAGCAGGGAATGAGAACTGATGCGGGGGCAGGAGAGGAAAGGAAAGGCCCTTTCCTAATCTGTGCTGCTGTGGGAGGGGCGACGATTCAAACAGAAGTCACACAGAACCCAGGGTCAGACAGAGCTGGTTAGAGTTCTGGCTCTCCAGCTTTGTGACCTTGGTCAACATACTAAACCCCTCGAGCCTACATACCCTTTTCTTGCACTGTTTGTTCTATTGTCTCTGTTTTTTGCTGGGCTCAGGTGGTAATGTTGCCCTAACGTTACATGCCCAGCTTGATCTAGAAGGAAGAACGCTGGTCTGGGAGGCAGGGGTTCAGGATTGATATTCTGGCTTTACTCCTCATCAGCTCTCTTACTCTGGGCAAGACAAAGCTGCAGCAGCTTCCAGTTTCGTCACCTGTCAAATCTGTAATGTACATGCCCTTCTCACCTCACAAGGTTTTTGACTCAAAAGGGATCAGGTATTTGAAAAGATTTTGTAAACCTAAAAGGATTATACAGTCATCTCCTATTATCTCTGAGGGATATGTTCCAAGACCCCCAGTGGATGCTGAACACTACATATACTATGTTTTTTCTTATACATACATACTTATGAGAAGGTTTAATCTACAAATTAGGCACAGTAAGAGATTAACACAATAACTAATAATAAAATAGAGCAATTATCACAATATACTATAATAAAAGTTATGTGAATGTGGTGTCTTTCATCCTCTCTCTTAAACTATCTTACAAATTTAATGCCTTTTCCGTCTTAGCTGTGGCCATAACTTCTGTTTTTTGAGGAGTGATAGCAAAACTAGCACAAATTTCTTTTTCCTTCTTTACAATTTCACTGATCGAAGATTTGTTCCTACCGTGGATCTTAGCAACCTCAACATATGATTTTTTTCATTTCTTAGTAAGACGAGAACATTCACCTTTTCACTTAGGAAGCACTTTATAGCTTCTCTTTGGCATATCCGAATTGCCAGCATCATTACTCTTGTGCTTCAGGGCTGTTATTAAATAAGGGTTAAGTAAAACAAGTGCTTGTGTGGTAACATACCATGACAGTGGATCTGATAACCCAGATGGCTGCTAAGTGAACAATGGGAGGCATACTCTGGACAAAGGGATGATTCACATCCAGGGCAGGATGTAGCAGGATGTGGTGAGATTTCATCATGCTACTTTGAGTGGCACACAATCTAAAATTTATGAATTGGTTAGTTCTGGAATTTTCCAATTAATATTTTCAGACTGCAGTTGACCACGAGTAACTGAAACCAAAAAGCAAAATCGCAGATAAGTGGGGACTACCGTACAATGGAGCTATTCTAGGTGCCGGGCTAACGGTGCAACTGAGCACAAAAGGTTGTTGGGCTAGTTGATTCGCACTCAGGGATGGCAGATAGGTTTCAATTTATAAGCCAGCTCTCACTGACTGGTGGTGGCTGCCTGGAGTTCCACATGGTGAGGAATTCTGAGACTTTGGCTAGGCTCAGTGGAAGAGTGCTTGTATTGATTATTAATGTCTGCCATGGACAAAGGAGTAGAAGTGACTCATGTGCCATATGTTTGTCCTTTTGCTCTAGGCCAGTGATTCCTAAATCTGATTGATCATTAGATTCATCTAGATACTTTCCTAAAACCGCCTCAGGCTGCAGATTTCTGATTTAGTAGGCCAAGTGTGAGACCTGGGGTTAGGGCAGAGAACCTTCATTTTTTAAAAAAGACTTTCTTTCCAGGGTATTCTGATAGTTGTGCAGTTTTGGGCACCCTCACTCATATCTAAATTAGGGGAGGGGTGGAGATTGAGTCTCATGGAGCTCTGAGAGTTGAAAGAACAGGGCAGAGAAGAGTTAAGCAACTTTTCTTGACATGGTCAGAAGTTTAAAAAATGTAGATCAGGCCTGTGGTTTTTAGTAGGTTGCCTAACTCCTTCCGCATTAAACAAATTGGTTGCATTGTCTGTTGCGATGATTCTACCGCTGGCTTCAGGCCAGATACTTTCTCCTTGTGTTTCAGGCACTGGCTCCAAAAGGGCCAGATCCTGAGACCCATTCCCCACCCCTGTCTCCTACTTTGAGTCCACATCAGTTTGTGACTAGTTTTCATAAATCAGGAAAAAGAAAAAAAAGATGAAATTAGCTTCTATGTTAACTAGATGTGCTTTGAGATGTCTGCTTTATATTTAATCATGTTGACTTTAGCTTTTATTATGAATCGAAACTGCAAACAACATTATACTTGCGTATGTACCTCCCAAACGTGCTGAGGAAGCAGCCTATATTTCATCATATGAGAACAGTTTGTGTCTTCAAGTGACAGAGGTGCAGGAGGAGAACAGTAAGGAAAGGGATGCCTGTGTCCCATTCCTGTTCATCTTCATTATCTGAGCTGACAGATGGCCAACATGTTGGCTGAGAAAACTTCTGGAGAGAGAAGAAAAATTTAAACTTTAATTGAAAAAATGAATTCCTTCTCATTCAAGTCCACCGTAACTTTGGAGGCTCTGGTGCTGTTGTCAGCCATTTTGTTAGAAGACCCAGGCCAGCCTTCCCTAGAGTTTGCCATAGTGGGGACCCTTGGCCTAATTCGAGTTCTGCAGAAGAGCTCTTGGAAATGGTCATAGCCTTTTCTGAGTAGGAGTAACTACATCTCTGGTTGCTTGAGGAGTAACTAGGGAGAGTAGTAGTTCTGAGTAATGGAATTGTTTTAGTGCTCACAGAGTGGAGATGGGGGCCAAGTTAAAAGTGTTTGCTACTGTAGGAATCTTGATTATCAAGGAATATGGGTGCAGGAGCTGTTTTTCTTTTTGCAGAAGCTGACGCCTCTGAATCCTCCCTGTATGAACTATATATAAACTAAGAGTCTGTATTCTTTTTTCTACCCTTTCTCTTTCAATCTGAAACAAAAATACACATGTGCCCATAGGAGAGAAAGGAGAAGTTATAATACACAGTACATATACTGTGTGTGTACTAAACCAGGGGTTGCAAACTGGCAGCACAGCACATGCTGTGAATTTGGCCCTCAGATGTGCTTTGTTTGGTTAGCACAGTGTTTGAAAAACTGAGTGGGGATGCACACCCCAGTTTCCATAGGCTCCGACTTTCTTACACCTAGGATTTTTATAATTTACATCAATAATTCTGGTCACTGAAGCTATTGGAGTTTGGGACCAGTGGATTAAATCTTTGCCTGTCTTGCACTTTCTGAGATCTTGTGTAAGAGTGAAAAGAACAAACCCCAAAGCATTGTGACATGAGGCTATGGCATTCATTTCTCTGAGGCAGTGTATCATTTTATAGCATTTAATTTCCTATGTAAGGGATACATTAGTTGTAACAAATGAACCTTCAAATTCCAGATACTTGAGGACATGTACTGACTCGAACTTTGAGGGATTTTAATTTTTTGCTTTATTTATTTATTTTTTTAAGGATGGGAGTGAGAGGAAATTCAGGGGCACCTAAGGAGGCAAAAGGGCAGGAATGATTGATGGCCATAGAAAGTCCTGACAAATTTGTAGTCAATATTGTTTGTCTAGAGCAGCTTGTATGACAAAAGAAGTGTCAGCAGCTGCCTGAATTCTCATTCTTCAGGACCTGGCCTTTGAGTAAAAATAGGCGGCTTGAGTGAAATGCCTGTCGTGGTTAATTGGAAAAATCACTCCAGATGAGTGAGGGAGGCTGACAGTTATGCATTACATGAAGAATTGAGTGTGTCTTACAATGTTGATACAGGCACCAAAAGTGACTGCCTTTAGTCTTTCCCTAGTTAGGAAGGCCATGGAAGGATAAAACCTAAGAAAAGAAGCAACGTATTATTGCAGATTCATACACCCTTGTAAAAGACTTCTAGCCCCATTTGCTTCATGGTCACCCCCAATCTTTGCCCCAATTCTTTTCTTTTTTAAAAAATTTTTATTCTGTTCTTGCTTTCTAATGAGTCCATGGAACAGGGACCAAGGACAATTTTAGTGAACTTGTGAGAGGAAATGATAGACTGATATTCTCTCTGCTCCCTCCCTCACACTTTCTGAATGTGAGTATTTGCTTGGCTCTGTGGAACTGGTCAGAAACATTTCCAGCTATTGCTCCAGTGCACAATAGGCGAAGCTCACTTTGTCATTTAGTAACTTGTTTATCTGTCAACATTTCTCACCCTCAAATGATGTGGCTTCTGAGAGAGCTGTGGTTTCTCATCCAGATGAAGTCTGAGAACTTATGATTCTGTTAGGGCTGGAGAGCTTGGTGGATAACTGGTTCTCTGAGCTTCCAGGAGCCTGCTGTCTCAGGGCCATCACCACCAACACTTGGATGTGTGGGTACAAATCGGTCATGGGCCTCTTCAATTTAATTTTCATCTTTGCATCCTGCGTCTTGGCATTGTTCTCTGTAGTGCCATAGATTTTTGAGAAGCAGAGGACAGCTTTTTGGCTTTAGGCTTCTGAGTCTGTTTAGCCTCCAAGGCTTTAACCATCAAGCTATAAAGTAATGTTTCATTTGTGTTGTCTTGTGGTGATGTGTAGAGGCTGGTGGCATTTTATGAAAAGGATGTGGCCCTGAAGACTTTGCGTAATTTAAAACTTGCATAATTTAGGCAATAGCCTCAACTCAGTTTTACAATTCATTTGGCTTGGCAGCTTTGAAATTATGTGATCCTTGAAAAGAACTTAAATTTGGGAGATTTACATTACTTCAAATTTTGAACATGAAGAGATTTTATTAATTTTTAAATATGGCACATTTCAAATTTGCATGAAATATAACCAATCTAGGGTATTCTATTGGGGTTTATGTTTAGTTCTCTTATAATTTTTTAGAGCATACTCTCCTTTCTGGGGCCAAGTATCCAAAATCTGCTTATATAGAAATATAGGTCTAAACCTTTTGTAAGAGAGAGGGTAACCCAACAGGACTTGGAAAGAAAATTTGAGATCATTTTGGGGGCTCTTATTACTACTTTTATATGTGGCAGCTTGGAAATGCCTCAGAAACAAATCAATTTAATTGAATTCAATAAAGATTTATTTAGTACCTACTAAAGACCAGGCAGTGTAGCAGACATTGGGGCTGCCATAAGGATCAGGAGTTGAAATGAAGTCAGTGAATTGAAACTAAATGTTTCGAGAATTTTAAACTAAAACCAGCCATGCGTGGCCCTGAACATTGCTTAATTTTTCTTATTCTCTACATTTTTATCCTATTCTTTTATGAAGATGAACATAACATTGCCAGTTGATGTGAGGAGAAATCTAAAAGTATTTAGGACATTTGGGGAATGCCCAGAGAGGTAATGGAATATCTATAAATTATTTTATTTGAGTTTTAAGTATAAAACTTTTAATTTTCACTATGACATTTCCTAGCTGTGTGTCCTTGGCCAAGTCACTTAACCTCTCTGTGCCTTCATTGTCCCTTCATTCAAATGAAGGAATAAAAGCAACTATCACAAATAATTGTTATGAAGGTTAAATTGAGTTAATATTTGTAAAACTCTCAGCACATGCCTGACATATTCTAAATGATATATTACTTTTGATAAATAATATCTTTTAAAAATGTTTTCATTCAATATTTAAATTTTGGTATGTATGGAATGCTTGTACAATGGAATATTTGTAAAACTCTCAGCACATGCCTGACATATTCTAAATGATATATTACTTTTGATAAATAATATCTTTTAAAAATGTTTTCATTCAATATTTAAATTTTGGTATGTATGGAATGCTTGTACAATGGAATCTTTGTCTATGATATAGAAATCTTTCA
Organism: Orcinus orca; assembly: GCF_937001465.1. Taxonomy (NCBI): domain Eukaryota; kingdom Metazoa; phylum Chordata; class Mammalia; order Artiodactyla; family Delphinidae; genus Orcinus; species Orcinus orca. The sequence goes on along the minus strand of NC_064561.1, from coordinate 120,038,749 downwards.
GTGCCAATTCAACTTTCATTGTCCAGAATGACAGCTCTAAAAGTTCTAGAAAGTGGAACTTAATATGTACTGACTATAGAACTCAACCCAGGTATCAAATTGTTTTAATGAGATTTATTTCTCTGGTGAGAGGGTGATTCAGAAAACATTCCAATCCCAGTTAATGCAGTTTTAAAGTGTAATTGTAGTCTGGAAGTGTAGGATTAAGTGGTGTTTATACTCTCATAAATTCTGAGCCCTGTGATGGCACTGATGGTCCTGAAAATGTATTTTTGTCAAGTGCTTTTAAAAGTGAAAAAAAATGGAGCTAAAATGTCGATTCTTTGTTCAAATCTGTTCAAAATTTGCTTTTTTGGAGGAATTTTTCATTTTCTGAAAAAAATCCTATCGAGCTTGTTGGCACATATAAATATGGATTCACTAAATGTGGGTTTACTTAAAAATAAGATATGCCCAACTAACCTCATTTCCTTTTTTTGATAGAGTGGGGAGACTGGTGGGGAGGGGAAATGCCACAGACAAAATGTGTCTGGATTTCAGGAAGACCTTTGATAGAGTCTCTTATGACGTCCTTGTGGTAACGATGAAGATATATGAGCTGGGTGATAGTTAAACTAGGAGGACTCATGGCCAGTTGACAGTGATATGCAAAGGGCATTTGGGAGGGAGGCTGCAGGGCTGTATTTGTGGACCCCACCTTTTGAACATCCTGGCCTGAGATTTGGATGATCTTAATAGAAAAGAAACATTAAGAAATGAGAATAAAGAAAAATATGAAGTTTAAAATAAATAAATTCTTCCTTTTGGTTAAACATGTAGTGTGCATTTGTGGGCTGGGGGAGGTCTCACTTTCTGGATGAGGAAGGCTGAGAATTCTTGCTGACTGTGAGCTCTGCCTGAATATCAATTGGGTGTAGGCAGCTGTGAGAATCAAGGCCATCTTCAGCTGCCTTTAAATTAGAAATATGGTTTTGACAAAGGAAGTAATAGTCCCACTATGCTTTGCTGTAGTCAGACTACATTTAGAGTGTTGGACAGCACTGGACATTAGATTTGTATTTTGTGGGGAGAGGTGATAATAAGCTGGAGTGAACCTCAAATGTGAAAAGCCTGGAAACCTAATTATACAAGTAAGAGTTGGACGACTTAGGGAGGGTTAGGTTGGAGAAAAGAAGGCTGGGAGATGGGGCTGGTGACCTGATACTTGATTTCAAATATTTAAAGGCATGCCAAGTAGAACAGGGATTAGCCTCCTACATAGTTCTAAAAGACAGAATAGGACCAAACGGTACAAAGCATGGGGCGACAGGAGTTCTTTAAGCGATAAGGGCTGTCAGATAATAGAATGATTGCTCATTGTTGGATAAATTCAAGGAGAGGGGACAGGACAGCTGTTTAGGAGAGTTGTGGAGGCCATATGTCAGGATGGCTAAAAGCACGGGCTTGCGGCTTGAACTGGTTGATGTTTGAGTTCTGGTTTCCCTAGTGGCTGTGTGAACTTGGGCAGTTTATTTAATATCTCCATGCCTCAGAGTTCTCACCTGTATAATAACAGTTTCCTTCTCCTGTGGTTGTTTTGAGGACTTAAATTAATCCCTGTGAAGTGCTTAGCACATTACCTGGCACCTAGCAAATACTTGACAAATGACAGTTATTACTATTAGTAGTCCTGCTGTGAGGGAATGTTGAAATGGATGGTCTCCTTTCCAAACCTAACATTTTATATTTTGAATCCATATAAGGTATTAAAGTGTCAAACATATCTAGGTCATAGTTGTAGAAAACCTTTCATTGCATTGGAGTCTCCCTTCTTCCCATTGCTTCACCTCAATGCTCCCTTCAACATTTTCAGGGGTATATCCTGAGCACAAGCATCAGTCTTCTTTTTCTCAAATATATATCACCACAAATGAGGTGGCAGTGGCCTTGAGAAGATGGGTTCCATTCCAAAGACCTAGGGGTATGCTTTTGTTCATTTTCTTGGGAAATGGTGATCACATTATACAGCAAACTGGAGAAGGATATGCCTAAATTAAAATTGTGTTAGAGAATTTTATGCCTACCAATTTGTTATTGTTTCTATGCCTTGTATTAATATGAGTTCATAAGTATTGAAATAATTGTGTAATTAAAAAGAATTATAGTCATTGTTAGAGAACAGAAGACAAGTACCACAGAGGCGTAACCATGTATTATGTATTTACCTTACTTCCTGGTTGGATCCTGCCACAGTTTTCTCATAGGACACCCACGCCACAGGTGTCCATTTCCAGGAGTCCAGCTTCTCTGTGTCCTTTTCCATAGTCACCTCCTGTCTCTAAATTGCCTGAACACGCAGCAGAAAGTCACCAGAGGGCATTCTCAGACCATCTGTTATCAAGGGACTCCAGCTGGGAAGTACCAGACAATTCTCACTTAGGTCTCCTTTTGGATAAAGAGGCAGTTTCTGACTCTCACTTGGAAACACTTGGAGCCTGAAGGCTGCCTTGCTAAATAAACCAGCACCCCACTCTGGGGTATCAGCAGAGACATTTTACTGAGTCACCACAGACTTCACATCTTTCTGTTCCTGTACTGATACCAACTAAGGCTATCCTCAAAATCTGGACAGCCCACATGTCAAGCAGAGAGACCTCTGGCCGGAGGATCCAGAGACATGACAAATTTGGTTCCAGCTTTAACTGATTTCTTGACCTTCAGCAAATTACTTTTGTGCCTCAATTCTCAGTTTTCTCCTCAGTAGAACAGAAGACTAGAAAGAATGCTTGAAGATCACTTCAAGTTCTAACAATCAATGACTGAATTGCTTCCTTTCTCCTCCCTCCCTCCTTTCCTTCCTGATTAAAGGAGAAACTGGGATTTACTGACACTGTGTTTTGGGCGAGTGTGTTATGAGCTTGTAGTGCTGAAGAGATAGTCTCTAAAGGAGACCGGACAAAGCATACCGGACATTCTGGAGTTGGAGGCTGAGCATCTAGGTTATGAGTGTAGATTTCCCCCACTCAGGATTACCAGACTGGGGCGTGCATGTCTTCAGGGATGGAACAGCCATGGGACCATTATAGTCCAGGACCTTGGAGCATTGGAGCATTGATTCTACTCAAGAATTCTGGGGAAATAAAAGAAGAGATGTTTTATGTTAAACACAAATATTATGAAATATAGTTTAAATGTTTGCATTTTTATTGTGAAATAGATTTCAAAATGTGGGGTTTGTAGTTGAACGCTTTGGGTTACACTTCTGGATTTCCTAGAATTAGAATTATTTCCTCATTTCATTAGAGGTTCCTTGGAGGCAAAGTTTAGGAAAGCTTAACCCTTGGAGTATGTTACGAAAGTATCTTAGGTTGGCTTTCCTAGAAGCAGAGCCTGAGGTAGGCATTCTGCTACATGTAATTTACTAAGGTTATGCTCTTTAAAGAAAATAGCCTTCTAATAAGTGAGGGAAACTGAATAGGAAAGAGCAAACAGCTGAACAATGATATAGTCTCAAGGAACATAATCTGATTTATGGGGATAAGGAATAAATCACATCATAGAATTGACTACGCTTGAGGCAAGAGGGCTGAGATTTTGTATCTCCATATCAGTTAGTCATTGTCTGCAGGCTATCCCTGCATGAAGACTGAGAGGTGACTCCCTTCAGTGGGAGTAGGAAGGAAAAATGGGGGGCATTCCCCAAAGAATGGAACAGCTGTGTGCAGCCATTGCAGCCAGTGGTGTGCTGGAGTCAGCTCATACAGCTCATAAAAGCTGGCTGTGTGCACTGCTTCCTAACTCCCCATTCAGTCACCTCATCCTGGTAGTTTGGAATCAGCCATAATGGGAGCATTTGCATCATGAAAACTAACGAAAGGTACAAATCAAGAACTTCTACACCCCCACCAAGAACTAGTTGTTAAACATTTACTGGCACACCCCTGGCCAACACTCTCAACTAAGTGATGGTGCCCTGGCTGGTGAAGGGCATCTGGGCAGGACACCGACATCATCTATTACAGAGGCGTTACTGAAGACCTACCCACAAATGATCTCCCCAGCTAATTTGTCAGTTGGCAAGCCATTCTTTTAGGCTTTCCCTAGCCTCTTTTAAAATGTACACAGTATTGGGAGGCATAGAACTAATAATTCACAACAGGCTGGTCAAAACAACTGATCATGTTTACTAAAGTGCAAGAGAAGGGTAGAGTAGAGGTAAGGAAAGAGCATGTAAACTGAATTATCTGCAGTAAGGGACAAGGAAGGACTGTGCTATTATGCTTAGGGACAGAATTTAGGATAACTATGGCATATAGTGTTTTCTGGAAGATATTTTTCAGAACTTATTTAAAATACTACACAGGGGCTTCCCTGGTGGTGCAGTGGTTAAGAATCCGCCTGCTGGTGCAGGGGACACGGGTTCGTGCCCCGGTCTGGGAGGATCCCACATGCTGCGGAGCGGCTAGGCCCGTGAGCCACAACTACTGAGCCTGCGCGTCTGGAGCCTGTGCTCCGAAATGGGAGAGGCCGCGACAGTGAGAGGCCCGCGCACCGCGACGAAGAGGGGCCCCCGCTCGCCGCAGCTGGAGAAGGCCAGCGCACAGAAACGAAGACCCAACGCAGCCAAAAATAAATAAATTGATAAAATACTACACTTTCCTGAGATGATGGAAGGTGAAATGTTTTATTATGGAAAATTTATTAGGAAAAATTTCAAATATACAAAAGTAGACAGAATAGTATAATAAACTCTCATATACTCATCATTCAGATTCAATAGTTACTAACTTATGGCCAATCTTGTTTCATCTATACCCTCATTCGCTTCCCCCTGGGAGTATGGGATGTTTTGAAGACTTAGTTAATTGGATAAATGTTGAATGTGGTCTAGAAAAAAGCCAAATTCACTAAGGACAGGGGGAAAGTTTTTTGACAGAATGAAGCCCCAGCAGCTATGACCACTTTTCCTAACATATATAGATTTTGTAGGAATCATTAGAAGACACACGAAATGCATTACATGGGAACTGTATTCTGATTAACCTCAAGATTTTTTGTCTCCAATTCCTCCTGAAATTAAGAGCTGGTGATGGAGAGAAAAGAGGGGAAGAATTACAGGGTTTCTATCAAAGGAACTCAATACTCTTTGCTGTCTAAATATTTCTTACCCTTGGGCTTTTTCTTTTTGTTCAGATATATAGGAGCAAAATATTAGGACAATTCTAAATGATCTCCCAACCTAAGAGCAAGGCTTGTCACATCACAATAAGGTAAAAATCTTGACTCTTATTTGATAGGCAAAGAAATTTCCATAGAAATAGAAATAAGATTGGGCCTTCTTATAATAGTTTTACTATACTTACAGGGGTGGATTATAGTCACTGTACTTTTCGTTTTCTTTTTTCTTTTTTTTTCCTTTCATTGTCTTCGAGGATTTGGGGTAAGAGTTGGCCTCTGACCGTTTTCTAAGAATAGCAGGTTTCCTTGTCTCTGCTTTCTGACCATTCTACTTTCCTTCTCACTAGTTGTAATTCCAAAGATAATGCATATTTGAGCCCTTGACCAGCTGGAATTGAAAGAATAAGTAATGGGGGCCCAGGAAGAGCATGTTTGGAAAATTAATAATTAATTCACCATGAATGAATGAGTTAAGGAAGACTTGGTTTAGTCATTATGTGTTTATCACTAGAATCTTTTACTAAGGTTAGTTGGAAGTAGACAAATGACTTGAAAAATGAGACCATTGGGAACTTCAGGAAGCCAGTGCTGAGGGAGGAGTAGATGTAATAACAGCAGAGAAACAGCACTGTCTAGATTACTGTCTTGCTATTTTCTAGTAAATTGGTTGCAGCTAGTTTATTGGAACTGCTCATGATAAAGCCTGGTCCTTTGTGCCAGCAGAGAACCTGAAAAAGAAGCTACTCTGATGCTGTAGACACGTGTGTGAGCTGTTTATCGACAGAAGATTTTCACTTGCTGGTTGCTTGGAAGAGGTTGTTGACAGGTTGTAAGCCTGGGCCTGTATGGATCACAGGCAGAAAATAAAAGAAAGCATTCTTTCCTAAGGGATGGTTACTGCCAAAGATTGAAAAAGGCTGTGCAAGTTATCAATTCCTACCCATCTCTTCTAGCTAGTAAATCTTGATGATATGTTTGTTAAATTAAAAATTGATAATGTACTGGCTGAATTTCTGTTGAGGTTTTCCCACAGTTATTGGGAATCAGACTTAATTCTTTTAGTGGATTTCTTGGTGTCTTTCTTGGAGCCTGCTTTTCATTGTTTTCTTTATACTGAAATGTCATGATCTCAGAGTAAAAACAATGCAATCAAGCTGCATGAATATTTCTTTTTTTTTTGACTGCGTTGGGTCTTTGTTGCTGCACACAGGCTTTCTCTAGTTGCAGCAAGCGGGGCTACTCTTCGTTGCGGTGCCTGGACTTCTCACTGTGGTGGCTTCTGTTGTTGCAGAGCACGGGCTCTAGGCGCACGAGCTTCAGTAGTTGTGGCTTGCGGGCTCAGTAGCTGTGTCATGGAGGCCCTAGAGCACACGGGTGTCAGTAGTTGTGGTGCGCAGGCTCAGTAGTTGTGGCACAATGGCTTAGTTGCTCTGCCGCATGTGGGATCTTCCCAGACCAGGGCTCAAACCTGTGTCCCCTGCATTGGCAGGCGGATTCTTAACCACTGCGCCACCAGGGAAGTCCCAAGGTGCATGAATATTTCTGACATCTCATCAAACAAAAAAAATGTTTCCTAGAACACATGCATGTGTGTATGTATAGTAAGAGAAGTTTGATCTCATTTTTTAATAGGATTTACTTTTTTAGAGCAGTTTTATTTATTTATTTTTATTTTTGGCTGTGTTGGATCTTTGTTGCTGCGCACGGGCTTTTCTCTAGCTGGGGCGAGTGGGGGCTACTCTTCACTGCAGTGCGCAGGCTTCTCATTTCAGTGGCTTCTCTTGTTGCGGAGGATGGGCTCTAGGCACACGGGCTTCAGTAGTTGTGGCACGGGGCTCAGTAGTTGTGGCATGCAAGCTCTAGAGCGCAGGCTCAGTAGTTGTGGCACACGGGCTTAGTTGCTTGGCGGCATGTGGGATCTTCCCGGACCAGGGCTCGAACCCATGTCCCCTGCATTGGCAGGCAGATTCTTAGCCACTGCGCCACCAGGGAAGCCCTAGAGCAGTTTTAGATTCACAAAAAAATTGAATGGAAGGTAAAAGATTTCCTGTATAACCCGTACCCCCATATATGCGCAACCTCCCCAGCTATCAACATTTTGCGTCACAGTGGTACATTTGTTACAACTGATGAACATATACTAATACATCACTATCAAGGACATGATGATGCATCATTACCACCAGAAGTCCCTATTTTACATGAGGGTTTATTTTTGGTGGTATACATTCCATGGGTTTTGATAAATGTATGATGACATGTATTCACTACTATAGTATTATTCAGAATAGTTTCAGGATTTTATTTTTAAAAACCTAAATTCTTACATAACTTTTTTTCTAAATTCTTACATAACTTTTTTTCTCTTTGGCTGCCCCAACCTGTCCTCCAAACAAGCAGTATTCATGGTGATTACATGTTACAGTATGCATAGAAGTACATGTTATAAAAAGTACAATTAGGCAAAAAATTTTTGTCAGAGCATATACTTAGTGAATAAGGGGGTAAGAATTTTGAAATGTAAAGTCGTTATCCCAAACAATAATTCCCTGAAAGAATGAGGATGTTGGTGTGTATTTAGTCAGCCTAAGAAGAGGGCTCCTTCAATTCAAGATCATCATTGGGCATTGATTCTGGTAGAGGCCAGCAGACAACAGGTCTTCTTCAAAAACTCTTTTACAAGAATCTCCTTTGAGTTCCTTTTGAACTTCTGTCACCCAAACTCTTTCAAAACGCAGAAAACATACTCACCTGGGAATGAGTTCCCATCAACTTGATTCATACTAGTTTATCTTTATGGTGGAACAAGCAACCAATACCTTTAATTTCCTCAAGTGGTCCTGGGATAATCTAAGGCAACCTAAGTGATCAAGTGCTAAGTCCTCTTGACCTTAGATACATGGTAATGGCTTTAGTCCCCTTAAAATTCTAACAGCATAGTGAATTTATGACCTAAAGGCCAAGTTAAAGAAATTCACAGCCCTTATTATGCATTTAATTTGTTGTGACAGGGATAAACGGATATAGAGGATTAAGAGTAAATGAAGGATAAAAAATGTAGATTAGGAAAGTGGTGGAACATAAATGTCAAAAGTGTAGGGGAGAAAAAATAAATTTCCCCCTAACCTTCATTGTTCTTTGCTAAAAGCCCCTGTAAAAGAGACAGACTTACAGGAGGAAACAAACAAACAAAAACTTTAATGACATGGGTACATACAGGAGCCCCACAAAGATATGAGACTCAAAAGGCAGCCCAAAGATTGAGGCTCATATACCATCCTGAGCTAGGGAGAGGGATAGGGTCTGGGATTTCAGAGTGAGGAAGGCAGTTCATGGGACGGTGAGAAGAGGAGATGATTGGTAACCAAAGATTACCCTGATCTTAGAAGTTCTCATCACAAGGAAAAAAAAATGTAACTATGTGAGGTGATGGATGTTAACTAGACTTATTGTGGTGATCATTTCACAATATATGTATAGATATCGAATCATTATGTGGTACACCTGAAACTAGTATAATGTTATGTGTCAATTATATCTTAATAAAAACAAATCAGAGGTTGTCCTGCCCTGTAGATAAGTCTCAGGTAAAAAAGTGATCTCTGGTAATAGTTTCTTCCTGGTACATGTTTCCTTTCTAATGTAAATTTTCCTTACAAAAGGGTAACTTCTACTCTGTTTTCAGAGCTTCACTTGTGTCTGCAGCTCAAAATAATCCTTATGCCAAAGAGACATATTTTGGGCTGGCATGTTCTGCTACCCTTCAAGAAGCGTATGGTTAAAGAGAAAATGTGAACTGCTACCAAATGTACATATCAGTTCTTCAGCCCATGGACATGTGTATTAGTACTAATTACCAAAGGGCAGAGAAGCAGTGAGATGAAGAAAGAGTTTGGCTCTGAGGCTCACAAAACTAGGCAGATGCAGATCTACCTACTTCCTGGGGTTGCTGAAAGGATTAAAGGAGGTAACATTGTGTGAGAAAAGTACTTTGTGATCTACAAAGCTCTAGTTACAAGCAGATATTTTAACATAAGAATTGGCACTTATTCCTAAAGATCTTGTGACAAAACTAAGATGAATGAAGCAAAATGACATATAATCAAATTCTAAATTAGGTTATATATGGAGATGATAATTACTTTAGGAGACCAGGCATGAGAAAAATCCAAGTTAATTGAAGTGCTTAGTGAATGTTCCATGGAAGAGAGCAGACTTGAGCTTGTCCTTTAAGTGCAGGTGAAATATGCCATGAGAAGTATGGATTTGGGGAGAAGCATTCCAATCGGGGAGGACTTTAAGATAGTATAGGTTGGAATGGGGAAGCTGTGTGAGGAGATCTGTGAAGAAATCTACAACAAACAGTATCTATTTATTCATCCAATAATCACTTATGGAGCTCCAACTCTGTGCCAAAGACAATAAACCAAGGTCTGTGGCCTCAGGGACTCGTATCTGGAGTACCTGTATTGAAAATTGTTGGACAGTATGGCAGAGGTAAGGTTGGAGGAATATAGGAAAGCTAGTCAGTGATGAAAAGTGAACTTGAACTATGTGATTATGATCAAGGAGCATGAGAGGAGAATTCAGAGCTAGGAATAACACTAAGGTAAGAATGAAGATTAGTTTCTAGACTGAATCTCACTCCCTACTAGCAGTGGGTCCTTGAAATTTGTTGCTTAACTTCTCCCTAACTTCTTAGTTTCTTTAAGTGTAGGCGGGGATGGTAGACAGTATGGGCAGACCCCTTGTCTTTACCTGATATTATTGGTAAGGTGAGGGTTTGGGGTTCCCAGTGTCAAGGGGAAAGCAGTTGGAAGTGGAAGGTAAAGAGAGTATAAAGAAAGAAATGTAGAGGACTGGGAAAATAGAGAAAACAGAAGCATGAGGAAAGCAGGGATAAACAGGTAAAATCCACAAGAAGATGATTTCAAAAAGAATAGGGAGCACATTCAAATGAAAAGTAATAGGAGGCAAAGCCAGGGGAGAAAATGGCTCTCCAAATAGTGGGTGGCAGCTGCAATGTCAGGGCAAGGGCTCGGTCTGGAGCTTGAATGGCTGCTCAACTACCTGATCATTTAATGACTTAGAGCAAGTTACAGCCTCATTTGGTTCGTGGGTATAATGCAGCAAGAAACACCTGACACATAGTAGGCACTCAGCAAATATTTAAACATGTAATCTATTTTTACTGTAAATACAGGTACTTATGAGGGTAAAACTAAATAGCATACAAGTTGAACATAAGGGACAATAAACAAAGTGAAGCAAACAGGATACTCAGGGTGGTGTAGCTGTGAGGCTAAAAGTCCAGGATTTTGACATACCTTGGCAAAGGGTTATTTATTTCTTCTTTCTCCAAGGCGGTGATATGTACTGATGAGGTAAACCTAATGAGCATCTACTAGATTTTCCTGCCAGTAGCTCACTGATGTTGCCCACCTGCTGTTTCTCCTCAGAGGTCACTTCATTAAGGAGTATTTTTTATATGACACCTCATTAGGCTCTCCATACCTCCAGGATGCCGTATGCGGGAAGCCATTCAGCAGGAACCCTGGTACTTCCCGAATACACGAGGGTGGCTGCGTGGGAGAGATGCTCCTGACCAAAAAAGACCCTGCATTCAGCAGCCCTTTGAAGGCGAGGTCTTTGTGGCCACAAGCCTGGCCCTTGGTCCAAGTAGCTGATGCTGTGGTTGTGCTTTGAGTTAAGGCATGAGAATCATGAAGAGGTGTGGGTTTGAGGGATGGTAGATCATAAGGCTCTGTGGCCACAGCAGTGGTTTGGTAACATATGTCTGTGACTGAGCCAGAGGGCTGACAAAGGAAGAGATATCCTCGCACTTGATACTGGAGGGAGCTTGAGGTCTATAGATGCAGCTGTTCGCGGACTCTGAGAAGCAGGGTAGGTTTTTTTTTTTTTAATCTGACTTTTAATTAGATTATTTCAGCTGAAACTGGAAGTCAGATATTGAATAAATATCTCCAAACTTAGTTTAAGTAATATGAGAACCTATTCAACCTAGCTGTCTGGAAGGCTTGGACTTGAATTTTTTATTTTATTAACAATTTTATTCTCTACTATTTGCCAAGCTTTGGTTCAGGCATTTTGCTGAGTTGAAAACTGTGGAAATTTGTTGTAATTGGAGGGGAAAGAATCACATGCGGTTTCTTCCAAAACTTTTTCCAATTTTTTTTTGTTGTTGTTGTTCTGAATTCCATGGGAAAATTACCCAGAAGGGTTATTTTCTCTTTTAATGATGCAACAATGTTTGGTTTGCTTTGCCTGTTTTTATTTTCTAGCTACATTATAATTACGTTTTCCCACACAAGTTATTTTCTTTCTTCCAAATTAGTAGATATAAAATTCTGATGGCTCTTTAGGGAGCTAATCTTCAGATATTCTCTCCTTGGGGTGTCCTTTGTGTGGGAATAGATGATGCTGGACAGCCAGGCCCTAGTCTACCCGCTTAGTGGTAATCCATCACCCCAGGCTTTTTAATTAGCAGTTGCAGGTGAATCACTAATTGGTCTCACATTTGCATACATAAGCCAGAGATCTGCAGGTTTAGAGTTATAAATCTTAGTCATTAGGGCAGGGCATAAATGTCAGAATTCATTGTTCATCCCTTACAATTGCCTCATCAGCTCTGTACAAAGTGTTGTTTTATACTGGTAATTTTAAGTGGGTGAAAAATGACTTGCTGTATTCGTTAGAAAAACATGGTGTTTTAAAGAAGAAAGTAGTAAAAAAAAAAAAGCAAAGGCACTTATACAAGGCTTCTTGAGATAGCGGCAGTGGGACATGGTACTTGAAAAACAGCACTTGGTTTAATTTTGTTATTGCTTTGAGTTCTTTGGTGGCATTAGCATGGTAAACATGAGCAAAGAGAAGGCTCGCAAGGAGTTCATACTTTCTGAGACAGATCAGTTTAAGAAACAACAGGGAAGGCTTCTTTACCGTGGGCCCATATTGACTTCTACTTTTAGGAACCTGAGAGCAATTCAAGTTTACTCACATTGTATCTCATCAAAGGTCAGTCTATTCTCAGAACTCATCTTGACTGCAATCAGTGAGGATGCTGTGGGCCTTCAGGTGGCTACTTGACTCATCAAAGTTTATGATCCTCCATCTGTCTGGAGGCAGAGATGCTCTCAGCTCCTGGTCATTTCTGAGAACATCCCAATTGATAATTCAGTTAAAGACATAATTACCAACATAATATCCAATACTATTTACCAAAAGAATCACATGTGTTGAGAGCTAGACTATTCATTATGTTCATAATGGAGCTAGGCTCCATTATGAATGGAGTCTTCCAGAAATGGAAGTAAATTATTTGAGTTACTTTAAAAATTACTTTTTGTATTTGGACTTTATTTTCTTGAATGTAGTATTACTCCAATCTTGGACCACATAGGTCTCCTGGATTTTATGGGTTACATACATATTGAATAAAATTTGGTGGCAGACCTGTGGAGGGTTTGAAGTGAATTAGCACCATCACTGACTTGTTTGTGAATATTCTCACTCATATTCTGGGCCTATGTTATTCACTACTGTGCCCATTCAGTCCTTGGAAAAGGGAATGTGATTTTTACTGGCATATCAATTTGGGTTTCTCTATGGAGTTATGCACAGCAAAATTATTGGCAACATTCTGATTTCTTACAAGCTTTATCTTTTAGTCAAGAAGTGTACCACTCTATAGGCATATTGAATATATGTGTTATAGTTTATCAAGTGCTCTTTTAATATAAGAGGTATTTGGCAGTTTACCCCCAAAGAGATTAGCCACATTGAATAAAACATTTCCAAATTTTGTTTAATTCCAAATATTCCAAAAATTTAAATAGTTCCTGACTGTAAAATTTTCTATTTGGAAGTTGCTTTTGCACTGCAGAAGAACTGGTTAATATTGCCAATAAGTTGACTTCTGTGGCATTAAGTTGTAAACAACAGCTGACTCTGAGTTGGGCTGGTTGTGAACTTATACAGATTACTCTGTTGTCACTGTTGGAGGTTGGGAGAGAAACATCTCTCTTGCCCTCTCTGCAAATTCTTTTTAAAGCATTGGTGATTCTTTGGACATGATATTTATTTCCCATGAAGAAATAGCATTTCTTGATAAGCAGACTTGTTTTCTCCATCAAATACCTTCTTTTTCAAATTAAAACTGGTTCTTTATTCTATTATAGTTATTCAGTAAAAGGATGGAAAGAAATTTTGGTGACTCAGTTGGTAGTAGTCAGAATTGTCTGTTTTGGACTCAAAAAAACCTGAGTTCCTCTCCATGATCTACTTTTTTTTTTTTTAATTTAACATCTTTATTGGAGTATAATTGCCTTACAATGGTGTGCTAATTTCTGCTTTACAACAAAGTGAATCAGTCATACATATATATATGTTCCCATATCTCTTCCCTCTTTATATATTGCATGTTCTTAGTAAGTTGACTTCATCTCCATGAGCTTCAGTTTCCTCCTCTGCAGGATGTGGATAATAATAGTAACTATCTGACGGAGTTATTGTGGGGACAAAGTGAGGTTATGATCACAAATTACTCAGCACAATGACTAGCTCATAGTAAATGTTCAATAAATATTAGCTACTAATATTATTATTAATAATTTTATTAGTGCCATAGATAATAAATGGACATGTGAACCTGAAAGACTGACATTTGAGTCATTTAGCTGTGAACTTTCTATGAACTTCCTTTTTCTTTGAAAGAAAAAGATTAAGGTTTTTAAAAAACTGACACGATCTATAACATACAATATAAGTGATAAAAGAGAAATAACCATTGTAACCTATTAACTGAACATCATGTAATTTTTTTCTTTTGGTTGTATGGAATTTTAACAAGTGTATTTTCTCTCTTTGTTGAAGTTATCTGGAAACCCTATCTAGGGTTTTTGAAACTTATGGAAATTGCAAAAGCTCCTTGTCCCTTCTTTATATCCTATGTATTCACTCCTATTCTACTCTCATCTCTACCGTTTAGACCAGTAGTTTTCAACCATGGATGAATTTCAGAATCACCCAGGAGAAAATATTTGCGAATCATATTTCTGATAAGGGGTTAATATTCCAAAATATATTTAAAAACTCATACAACTCAATAGCAATAAAACCAAACAATTCAATTAAAAAATGGGCAAAAGATCTGAATAGACATTTTCCCAAAAAAGACATAACGATGGCCAACAGGCATGTGAAAAGATGTTCAGTGTCGTTAATTATCAGAGAAATGCAAATTAAAACCACAATGAGATATCACCCCACACCTGTCAGAATGGCCATCATCAATAAGAACACAAATAACAAATGTTGGAGAGTATGTGGAGAAAAGGGAACCCTCCTACACTGTTGGTGGGAATGTAAATTGGTGCAGTCACTATGGAGAACAGTATGGAGGTTCTTCAAAAAACTAAAAATAGAACTACCATATGACCCAGCAATTCCACTCCTGGGTATATATCTGAAAAAAACAAAAACACTAATTCAAAAAGATATGTACACCCCAGTGTTCACAGCAGCATTATTTGCAATTGTCAAGATATGGAAGCAACCAAAGTGTCCATCAACAGATGAATGGATAAAGAATATGTGGGGTTTATATACAATGGAATACTACTCAGACCTAAAAAGAATGAAATTTTGCCTTTTGCAACTACATGGATGGACTTGAAGGGTATTATGATAAGTGAAATAAGTCAGACATAGACAGATAAATGCTGTATGATATCATTTATATGTGGATCTAAAAAAATGCAACAAACTAGTGAACATAACAAAAAAGAAACAGACTTACAGATACAGAGAATAAACCAGTGGTTCCCAGCAGGGAGAGGGAAGGGGAAAGGGCACAATAGGGTTAGTGGATTAATAGGTACAAACTACTATGTATAAAATAAATAAGCTGCAAGGATATATTGTACAACACAGGGAATGTTGCTGATATTTTATTCTAACTATAAATGGAATATAACCTTTAAAAATTGTGAATTACTGTATTGTACACCTGAAACTTACATAATATTGTAGATCAACTATACTTCAATTAAAAAAATATATGAAGAACTCATACAACTCAATAGCAAAAAAACCAAACAATTCAATTAATAAATGGGCAGGAGATCTGAATAGACATTTTCCCAAAGACAGATGGCCAACAGGTACATGAAATCATGCTCAACATCTCTAATCATCAGGGAAAATGCAAATCAAAAACCACAATGAGGTATCACCTCACAGCTGTCAGAATGGCTATTATCAAAAAGACAATAAATACCAAGCATCGGAGAGGATGTGAAGAAAGGGGAACCCCTATTTACTGTTGGTGGGAATGCAAATTGGAGCAGCCACTATGGAAAATGGTGTGTAGATTCCTCCAAAAATTAAACATGTTTGTGAATGTGATCCAGCAATTCCACTCCTGGATATTTATCTGAAGAAAATGAAAACACTAACTTGAACAGATATATGCACCCCATGTTCATTGCAGCACTATTTACAGTAGCCAAAACATGGAAACAGTGTAGATGCCCATCGATGGATAAAGATGATGTGGGGTATATATACAATGGAATATTATTCAGTCATAAAAAAGAATGAAATCTTGCCATTTGTGACAATGTGGATGAGCCTTGAGGGCATTGTACTAAGTGAAATAAGTCAGAGAAATAAACTGTATGATGTCACTTATGTGTGGAATATGAAAAAAAAAAAAAAAGCATATGGTTACAGAGAACAGATTGGTGGTTGCCAGAGGTGAGATGTGTGAAATAGGTGGAGGGGGTCTAGTTATAAAATAAATAAATCATGGGGATGTGATGTACATCATGGCAACTACAGTTAATAATATTGTATCGCATATTTGAAAATTGCTAAGAGAGTAAATTTTAAAGTTCTCATCACAAGGAAAAAAATCCAGAAAAGGCAAGAAAAGCATGACCAGGTGTTGTCAAATAGCGCTCATCTCTAGCACATAGGGATTTGTCATTTCATTACATGTTACTTTGAATTTTAGGTCTGGAAGAACCCTTAGAAATCATGTGGTTTAACTTCCTTGTAGACTTTGTTCTTAAAACTAAGGTGGATTCCAGTTTGTTTATTTTTAAACAAAATGATCAAAACAACCAATGTTGTCAACTCATTTTTCTCAACGAAGGACAAAACAAACTTATTGGTGTGGAGAGCTACCGGGAGGAAATGCATTTCTGCATCTAGCTGCTGCTGACTGCATTCTTTTTTTCAGGGGGCCTATGTTCACGGCACATTTGCAGAATGGTTACCTCTTATTCCTTGTTGGCCTTGTGCCTACTTGTACTTTAGTGATATTAACAGCTACTAAGGAAATAAGACTTTTGGAAAAAGCTTTATAATCCTGGTCATTCCAAAGTTTTATTGAGTACATTTTTACCATGAAATAGCCTCGAGAGTTAGGCAGACTAATAAACCAGACATGATAATCACTTCACGTGTATAGCAGAAATTATGCTTATTCCCCAGTGAAATAAGACTTCTCAGGTCTCAGTGGAGACAGATGAATTTATCATTCTGTAGCAGCAGGGTGGGTCATAGCCTGGGTGGCAAGCTATGTAAATATTAATGGAGATTCCAACTCAACTGTGTTTGCAGTAATTTCGATGTCATATTAGCAGCTGAGGGTCAAGGCCAAAAAAAGAGAGAGAGAAAAAAATGGTGTGGGAGGGACTTGGATCTTTTCTAATGTAAGGAAAACCCTTCTGTTTATTTTTTAAAGTTCTTTTTGTCTCTTCAGTGTCTGTGGCCATCTTAAAATCTCAACATGATGCTGGGAGAACACTTTATTCTGGAAATCCACTGACACTTTTGCTATAAGGTTATTTGACCTCTTTCTTTCTAATTTTACAGTGTCAGTGTTTGAGCTGAATAATTTCAAACAGATTTGCCTCCCAAGAACCCTTTTCTTTGTGGAGCAAACCATGAAGAAACACTTGACTAGTGGGTGAAATGACAAATACTCTCAACCTCAAAACTATTAGAAATCAATTTCTCAGGCATCAGATCTAATTATTCTCCCTTCCCCATTTCAATTCAGGAATCCCAAGGTTAAGGAAAAGCAGCTGAGAAAACAATATTCTTGGTTGATGTTCATGTACTGCCCATTTTTTATGTAAGTAAAGGATAGGATGGGGAGACAACTTCCAAGATATGCCCCTTTAATTGCCAAAAAAGACACAGTGTTCAGAGAAAGAAAATATCTCTGCTATTATGCAGAGATAACAATGTTGATAGGAGTATTGGAATTCCACTTGTCTAACGGCTCTCAGAATGTGCTCTCTATTGCCAACGCCAGGTATTCTTTTAGTTGGGAGGAACCTAACAAGGAAGAGCTGGAGGTCCAGCTGATGTGGCTGCCCAGATGGCCAGGAGGGAAAAAGGGGCTCACCTAGGCTGCTGCGAAAAGGCAAAGAATGTCTGGGTGACACTGGAATGTGTTTGTATGTGTGGAGGTGCAGAAGTAGCAGAATGACAGCATGTAGAGGGCATTTGAAATTAGAAGGCAGGAATAGGAAGTTGCACTGCTAAACGGGGTAGGTGATCTTTGGATCATTACAACAGACCCCAAATTTGTAGAACAAATAGTTTGAGAATTAATCTTCCATCCTAGGCCCTGTTTCTCTGTGTTAAGTTATTCAAGTTATCCAAGATAATTTGAAGATGAGGGATAGTTTCCATATATACACTTTATAACAAGTTTAGTGTTCAAGCTCCTTTAGAGTCAAATTTTATACATAAAATAATAGTCACATTCATTATGTAACTCTTGTTGAAGTCTAAGACTATTTCTCTTGTCAGGTGTTCTGGAGATGGAGAACAACAGATGGAGTAATTAAGACATGTTTTGATTGCAAGTGACAGAAGCCCAACTCTGCCTAGCTTACCGAGAAGGGAATTTATTGGCAAACATAACCAAGCTATGGAAAGGGCAGGGGTATGGCCTACCTCAGGGCCCTGGAAGAAGAGCCTACAATGCTGTTAGGTCTCTCTCTTCACTGTGCTTCTCTCAGTATGTTGGCTCTATTCTCTCAGCCTGGCTTTCTCTGTGAGTAGCAGCAATTCCCACTGATAGTTCCAGCCTTGTGCTTCCCAAAGCTTTCCACTTGAGAAGAAGCATCTCCCTTTAACTTCTATATAAAAACCATCCAAGGGCAGGACTGTGATTGACCCAGTTGGTGTCAATGTCTACCCACCCCCCAACCCGCCTCTTACGGTCTGGAGGGAATGAATACTGTGATTTGGCAGCCCAGCTTCAACTACAACATCATGTTAGAGTCAGGCAGAAGTTTCTCTCTTCAAAAGGGGAATATGGCAAATGTCCCTTCAACTGATAAAAATCTTTCTTTTCAACCTGAAAACTCTCAGTTATCTGTCGGGCTTTAGTTTTCTAGAATCGTAATCTTAAGAATTAAACTGGAATGGATAATTGATTAGAAACTCCTTGAGGACAGGGGTTATATTTTATAAACTTTTATCCTCTGCTTTTGCTCAGGAGAATTTTGAAAATATGCTAAATATTGACTTGGTTTGGATTACTTGTGATAATAATAAATAGATTTGTAAAATTAATAACAATGATGGTGTTGGGATTACTTATGGGAAAACTTATGAACTAAATATTAAAAAGGGACTGGGTGGGCTTCCCTGGTGGCGCAGTGGTTGAGAGTCCGCCTGCCTGCCGATGCAGGGGACACGGGTTCCTGCCCCGGTCTGGGAAGATCCCACATGCCGCGGAGCAGCTGGGCCCGTGAGCCATGGCTGCTGGGCCTGCGCGTCTGGAGCCTGTGCTCTGCAACGGAAGAGGCCACAACAGGGAGAGGCCCGTGTACCACTAAAAAAAAAAAAAAAAAAAAAAAAAAAAGGGACTGGGTGAGGTTGTGAGTAGGTTGGGTAGTTAGAGAAAGTTAGCAGTTTCACTTATGTTAGACCTTATTTAAAGGTTTTTCTTTTTGAGGTGGTGCTTTTTAAAAATTATTTTTAGAAGATAAAAGAATCTTAGATTTTGGACAACAGATTTCCCTACATGATATACCTCACTTGAGATTTTCAAAGTCTTTGTTAAAAGTGCCTTTTATAATTTTTCGTATCACATTGTAGGAAGGGCCAGTGTCATTTTGAACACTATTAACCATGCCTGATACCCCCTTTCCACCATAAATTAAGGTAGAATGTTGGTTGAAGTGAAACTAGATGGATCAACCTGTCAAAAGCACCGATTTATAATTCTGCTACTCACATTTCTTACACACTGCTGCCCTCCCTCTTGTTGGCTCACACAACTTTGAAGTACACAGGGAATGAACTAATATGGTAGCTCCTATACCTCTAACTAATCCTGTCTAAAGTGTCTCTACTGGAAGTATTTGAGAGACGTATTTATTTTCCCAGTGTGATTTATGTAAACTTTTGTCCCATTTGAAAGTGGCATATTAATGCCTAATTCTGGAAAAAAAAAAGGAGGGGGGGAGGTAAAAACCTTCTCTGCCTGTCTAGACAGAGCCTTGTTAGTGTATGTCTGATCATACGGGGGCTCATGGCGGTAATATTAATCGGTGGGAAATGAGCCAAGGAAAGACAGCCCTATCTACCAATTAAATTTACTGAGCTTACAGGGTGGTTTATAAAGTCAACATGCTGGGCAAGGTTTACATCTGACCAGGGTAATTGTTGTTTTCTGATCCCCAGTTGGCCGTCAGCCACTCCAAACACAAGACAGATGTTGGCTTTACTAGGGTCAGGGTTATCACAGGGTGGGATGAATAATCATTGGCTCTGGAGTTTGCTACTTTTCCTTTGCTGATGAATAAGAGCAAATAAAATTATTTCTGAATGTCTTGTGGGGTGGGGTGGGGTGGTTTCATTTTGCAAAGCTGGATTGGGGCACTGAAAATCAACATCACAGCAGCAAACTTCTCGTGTCTCTGACATTTCTTAGTTCAGTTTGATCTGAGGACAACTGATTCACTATCTCGAAGGGCAAAGGTTAATGCCTTTTCATAAAGATAATGATAAACACAAACAAGGTATTCACTCTGATATATTGGTTTCTTATCCGGGGTATCAAGGCAAAAATGTGGGAGAACTGAAAACACAGAGTTTGAAGTAGCATCAAAGTAATTTGTTGGTTTTTGAAGTAGGAACTTTTTAATTAAATGTTTTCTTCTAATACAATTGAGGTGTATAATAGCATGAAACCCAATGAAAACTGTGAAATTCGGAGATGTTTTCTGTGTTTGCTATGTGTCAAGTGTGCAAACCCTGCACATGTGATTCCTACACACTTGTGTTTGTCTTTTGGGATGGTTTAGTTTCCATTAGGTGCTAGGAAAACTAGCCATGCACCATGGTCCCCCCAGGATGAGAGCCAGACTTGAAAGAATCCTGTCTGTGGAAAGGCAGACTTGTGGTGGGAGCAGAGTGATGAGCCCCAATGCTGGGGCTTTGGGATCCATGTTGGGGGCTGCCAGGAATGTCATCTGACACTGGGCAGCAAGTGAGAGCAGGAGGCTGCAAGTTAGTAAAACGTTGGGTGCACTTCTGGAAGAGGAAAATACACACAGCCTTTAACGAGGCTGGAAATATATAGCTAAGTTGACATAATTTATTCTGGGAATTGCATGTTAAATTGTATTCCAGATACCAGGTTATATTTGGTGGTTGACTAGAAAATAGTATACCGTTTGTCTATTTAAGGCTAAAGATCTCCAACATTGCCTTTTAAGCCTACAATTGCCCATGAAAATAAACAGATATTTCCCTCCTCACTTGAGCTGCCTTTCTCATCTGCTCATTCTGGAATGCTCTTATAAAAGTTATCTGCCTCTCTGACCACATTTATCTTTCAAATTCTTTTTCATTCAATGGCGGTTCCTCTCATCACCTCATCCACGTTATGCTCCAGACTTCGCCTCGCTTTGGCTGCACCCAGATTTTCCGGGCCTGGCCTCATTCCTGTCCTCCTGGCTCTCAGTGTGTGGTCACCCCCAGGCCAGCCTCCTCTCCCTGAACTCCTCCTCCTAAGTCTCCCTGGTGGCTTCCTCAAAGCTCCTGTGGTCTGCCAAGCTGAGCGCTGACCCCTTTCTTTTGGAAGATTCCTTTGCTCCCACATGCCCATTGCTCCCTGAATTGAGGGCTCTTAACCTCTGACTTTTCCAGCTGGAGCCTCTCAGCCTAACTGATGCTGTCTAATCGTGCTTGCATGCCTATCGGGTGCTTTCTTATTATCACTTCCATTTATCAGTCATAATGTTTTGTGGTCATTTTTGGCGATTTCTTCTTGCTGCTTCTCAGCCTACATTAATGCGACTTCAGCATTAACATTTATGAGATGCTGCCTGTGCTGGACGTGAGGACCCAACACAGTAACCTTCCCTCTGCAGGCTGTCCTCCTCACCCCAGGGTGTGGTGGACAAGCCCATCTGTTCATGTTGGCTGGGCTGAGGCAGACAAGGCCTTGAGACCATTGGTTATGTTTTGATGAAGCTATTTGAAAAGTCATCATTTCAGGCAAGTTTCCGCCCTCCACGTGCTCCTTCACAAAGTGATTAAAACACAGATCTGACGGTAAAATGATGAGTCATTAGGTTTATGGAGACGTTAGGCAGCAGAGATGTAGTTATGGAACTCCAGGTCACAACTTTTTATCATTTTTTTGGTTTTTTTTTTTTTTTTTTTTGATTCTGTGGCATCACTGCTGTCTTCTGGAAAATTTTATTTTGGGAAGTTGTCTGGCTGTGAGTCAGTTTCTTTGCCTGAGAATGTTGTCTGGGACAGTAACAGAGCTGTATTGTATTTTTCCTTCTATCTCCCTCTTTTTTTTTTTTTTTTTTTTTTTGTCCAAAGGAAAAATTTGGCCAAAATAACCTGTGGGTTAGATTCTGAGTTTATAATTGGCTGAAGGAAACTCTCCTGTCAGAGAGTGGAAAGGAGAGTGGGAGATGATGGATAGAATTTTGGCTGAGAGGCAGTGTCCCCTACTGTCCAGAGGGACCATAGGTAGTTGTTCCTTTCTCATTGTTGCTGGGACAGTGGCTGACTTGGTATATATGGGCCCTGGCCATTCTTTCTGTCTTTTCTGTGCTGCTTGATGCCATAGAGAATGTGGACTGTGGAAGGCCTTTTACCCTGTTCAGAAAACCAGAAAATTTCTATTTCTGTATCGTAATTGGGCTACATGTGTTTGTTAAATACAAACAAACAAGCAAACAAAATAGAAATCCCAACTTCAGAAGCATCAGGGACCCTGTATTCAGGAATTGGTCTCTTATATTCTCCCTGTGAAGCTAAGTCTGAGAGTTATATACACAGTGAACGAAAAATGAAGTAAAAATAAAATATTGTAAATCTCATAATGTCCAGAGATTTCCCATACTATATGGGAAATCTGCTTGGCATTCATTCATACTTGACTTACCTGAAATGAGCCTGCCATTGATGTTCAAAATCAAATTCTATTTCAGATTTTTTCTTACATAATGTCATCATTCTTCTAAGACTCACTGAGGAACCTAGTACTTTTATGAAAAACTATCCCATGATGAGAACTGTGTAACACAGTGTTTTCCTTTCTGGCCTGGCCATTGAGAGCTACCTTTGGGGCTTAGTGGTAACATATCCTCAGCATAGGTTTTCTAGTACATAGTAGAAAGAATAAATGCCTCTCTACTATGTGACCTTTTTTGACTTCATATTAATGATCATTTGCATATTTTTCTTTTATTATAACATATCTCAAATAATTCTGAGAGTATTTCTGACTTAGAGATCACTTAATGGCAACGAAGAGACACAAAGAGCAGTGTTTATCAACCTCAGAGCTGTTGACATTTGGGCAGCTGGATTCGGCAGGAGGAGCCAATCACGTCACGATGCAGATATGAATGATGCCTGTGCCAGACCATTGGGGGGATTCTGGACTGAAGTGTGCCTGTGGAGGAGTCCTGCACTGGGTGAAAATGGCTAAGCCCTTGTTCCGTCCGTTTGCTTGGTCGTTTGTTGGGTTATCAAAAGAAATGTGATTTTGGTCACCACCACTAATCACTGGCCACACCCTAAGAGGAGTGTGGGCTCAGGTGGCACACTGAGAGGTTGCTGAGGTTGCTGACAGTTGGAGACTATCAGCTAATCACATTCTTTGAAGCTGGGCAGGGAGATCTGCCAAGGTTACTCTGCCCATTGTCTTACATCTCTGTTTTCCTATGAACTCCTTTATACCGCTCTGTCCATAGACCCTCTTCCCCCTGTTTTCCTATGCCATTGAGCTTAACAGGATGGCTTTAAGGGGCCCTATTTTGTTAGTTGAAATATTAACAGAGTCTGAATAGACTTAATTGGATACTAGTTGGGGTTAGGTGTCCACTCGTGGGCCAATCTACTACAGTGTCACAGAGAAGAAACATGGCTGCAGGGCACCACTTTGGTGGGTAGAAGTTCTCAGGGAAGGAATGCCTCGAGCTGGGATGATACCTCCAAAAGTCCCTCCTGCAAATGTGTGATTATGTGCAGAGTTGGAACGTGAAGCCAGGCCCTGTACCTTTAAGTGCAGTACGCTTGCTAAAAACATGGTGTCTTTCACTCTGTCCATCCTTTCCTTGATTTTAACCCATCCTGAACATGGCTGCCAAAAGGAATCTTCTTCCAAACCTAGCTACATGTTGTAGAACCAGGCTCACCATGGCTCCATGGCTCACCATGGCCAATATGATTAATTCTAAAATAATTGAAAACCCTTTAAGACTTCTCCATTGAGCATTATAGACTTAACACTAATCAGCTACTCTGCTAGAGCATAGACTATAATATCCCTTGAACATGCCAACACATTCCTTAGTGGAAGAGCTGTGTGACAGAACCTAGTTCTGTCCAGCATCAAATTCAGAGTATTTCTACTTTTCATGCTGCCTCTTCACCTTGTTAAGTTCTACATAACTTAAGGTCAAGCTCTACTATATCTACCTAGCTCTTTCTGATAATTCCAGTGATTAATTATGTTCTCTATTTAATCATAACACTCAATTAGTATTTAATGATATCATGCTTTATAATATATTTAAGTGATCATGTGACTATATTTTCCCACTAGACATAAGCCACTTGAAGTCATGACCATGGATTCAGTGCCCCATTCAAAAAGTGGATGAGGGACAGCTCCGTAGGTTTAAGGTTCAATAGAGGCAGAAACAAAGTTCACTAAAAACCAGAATAAGCCCAGAGCAAGCTGTCAAATTACAAATAAACAGAAAATGAAATATGATAGGAAGTTATGAAACAAGGATAATTAAGACAAGATAGGAATATATTTGTAAGATGGAAGTAAAATTCTAGAAATAAATAAGCAAGAATAAGTATCTTGTTTTTGATGTGTTGACAAGACTCCTGAGTATACTAAACGTACGCAGCAACATGTCTTGATTTTGTAGTGAAGTTTTGTTTCCCTGTATGAAATCTTTGTTAGAATGAATTCAGATTAGCTTTAAAATTATCTCCCGAAAAATATACAGAAATGTATTGAAAAGAGAAGGGATTATTCTCTATTATTTAGTTTACAAACAAGCTTTAATTATATCAGAGCCTAGTAATTTCAAGTTGATAATTTAGATGTATCTGGAATGAATTATGGCATATATACAAAGCACATGTGTAACATAAACATGATGATGTACAATTTAACCTATTTAAAAGATATTCTAAATACATTAAAATAATCAATTAGCATATATATATTTAGGTATTGTTCTTCATTAATATAGTTCATATTAATAATTGTAGTTGAAAACACCAAATCATATTTTAAAATCATGTAATTAATATTGTTGGATTTATAGAATAATATTACTGCTGATTAATTTGAATGAATGATAAAATCTTCAATAAATCAAATATGTCCTAAGTCTTGTCATATGCAAAGTGCTGTGGCAAATAAAAAGAAACATAATTTAGCTAGGGAAGGTATTTAATAATAATTAAATTTGAGTAACAAGAAAAAAATTACAGTTGATGCAAACATTGCCAAATGAGATCAGCAGATGGAAAGAGCAATGTAGGTTGAATGGTGTCAAAAGGTTATAAGGAAGCACTTTGAAGTGACTTATAAAGATCATAAATGTGGTCAGGTAGAGGGGATGGATCCAGCATGCTAACCAGTGTGGCAGTCTGTGAATAGAATCTTTTAGCATGAATTAAGATTCCTATAGGAGGAGAGTAGGAAGGTAAATTGGAGCTATATTATGGAGAAGTTTGAATGGTAGGCTAATAAATTTGAACAATGATAAGTTATTGAGCGTTACTATAGTCATTTCTCACCAGAAGGTTTATCTACCTTCACTCAAAGTACATTCATTATCAGCCATTTGTAAGAGGCACTGTGCTAAGTATTATAGGAAGTTAAAAAATTAGCAATGATGACTTCTGCCCTCAAGCAGTTGATGGTCTACTACATAGGAGAAAATATGTGTATATAAACAACTATTGAATAAGTCAGAATATGACAGGAGTTACAAGAGAAGTAAGAGAAGTGTAAACCAAGTATTAAGATAAAACAGGGGAAGAGAAATTAATTCCAGCTGGGAGGATTCAGGAGCACTTGAGGAAAGAGCAGGGCATTTCAGTTGGTCCTTGAAAGATGGAAGAAATTTTGACAACACCTTTTCTCCATGAGGGGAACATGCTTTTTAAATAGGAAAACCAAGGGCACAGGAGTAGGAAATTACAGACAAATTAAAGGCCTAGAGAGTAGTTTAGCTTGGCTAGAATCCAAAGACCATAAGGAGGAGGAATGAGAGGTAAGGGCAGAAATGCAGAGTGGGGCCTGGATATGGAGGGGCTTTAGTGACAAGCTTAGGTGCTTGCACTTTATTCTTTCCTCTTTTACTTCTCAACCACGAATGGTTGGGGAGAGGGTGAGTCTTAAAAAAGACCTCCCCTGAAGTTCTCATAAGCACCTCCAGGGATTCATGTCCTGGTGACTGATACACACATGATGAATGATAAGAACTGTACTTTGGGGTAATTACTAGGGAAGGAGAACAGTAGTGGGATGAATTAGAAAGGGAAGTTACAGGCAGGAAGAAGTTTTGGGAGCTGTCACAAGGTGACAGGTGGGTCTATGAGGGTTAGAACTACTAAGTTCTTTCTTTTCCTTCCCCATCTTATTGAGATATAATTGACATATAACATTATGTAAGTTTAAGGAGATTTGATATATGTATATGTTGTTGAATGATTACTGCAGTAAGGTTAGTTAACACATCTGTCACCTCACATAGTTACTACTAAGTTCTTAATTGGCCTCTCATCAGTCTACACTTTCTGCATGGACAATGGAAATCCAATGACTGACTAGATGTGGGGATCAAAATTAAGGAGGAATTAAGGATAATTTCATGATTTAAGTCTTTGTTGACTAAAAGATAATATCTGTCTTAAAATTAAACAAAACATGGAAAAAGCAGAGTAAGAAGAGTTATTTTTGTTGCCTGCAATATAGTGCATTTGGGTCCAAGATTTCAAGCTGGCAGACCAAGCATGTTTATTGACTTGCCCTCCATCTCTAATCCAACTGATGTCACAGTAAAATGGTTAGGCTAGAAATTCATAACAACCAGGAGAAAGGGAGGCAGAAGTTATAAGAAAATGAGAGCTTAACAAATTTCTGGAAGACAGAACACAGAGAAATGTGAGGAGGGACACAGAATAGAGGAAGTAGCTGACTGCTGGGCATATGGGAAATGGAATGGAAGATGACTGGGCTCAAGTTGGCAGATGTGGAATGCAGAAAACCGAAGTGATGGTTTCAAGGTTGGTCAATGCAATATGATAGGTGCATCCTTCCCTACCTCCACGCATAGAACTGCTAGGAAGCCTGAGAGCTGTGGAGCAGCAAGAACTCCTGGTGGATCTTCTCTGCCTGGAAGCAGTCCAAATGCTCCAATAAAAATATCCCTTCCAATATATTTGTTGGTGTGAAAGAGTTTCGCAAGCAGTGTTCTGCTGAATTAAACTGTCTGAAGAAAACCAAGGCTTCTAGAGAGCTACTGTCCTCACTCTGACCACCAGTTTCCCTCTGGCCCATTCAACACTTAAAAACCTCACAACCCATGAACACATAATTTATAGTCAGTCTTCCTGCTCAGGGGAAGAGCCATGCCTAAAAACAGTGCAGAGGAAACCTCAATCAGTTATCTAGAATGATAAACACAGATCTTCATTCTTAAACATAAATGGAATCCAAGATTTCAGACAGTAGAGAAAAAAATAGTAGTCTGAAAAACATTGAGATAAGAAAATATATTAAAATATGTTACAAATATATAAAAATATATATTGACTCTGGAGGAACTAGAGGTAATTTAGGGAACAGAAGAGAACTTAAAAAAATTCTGTCCCGTTAGTATTGCCATTAAGATTTGAGAAGATATTACATCCATAAAACAAAAGCAGGTTGCCATGAAAAAAGAATAAGCAAAATGAGAAATGACTTTTATAAACTACAAATGATTGCTGAAAAGTAAAACTCCAGTAACATCAAGCAAAAACAGACAAAAGCACCAAAATATTAAAAAGAAGATATGATAAATCTGGAAGGTCCAAAATCAGATTAGCAGGAGTCCCAGAAATGGAAAGCAGAGAAAAGAGAGAAGAAGAAATGAACAAAATAATGAAAGAAAATTTCCCAGAGCTGAATGTAAGATTAGGAGAATTCATCATGTGCTGTTAGGGATGACTAAAAATACCCCCCACAGATACATTCTTATGAAATTTCAGATCATTTGGGATTCAGATAGGAAGTTTTCAGAAAGAAAACATTTCCCTTAAAAGGATGAAGAATCAGACTGGTATCAGACATCTCATCAGTCATATGGGGTGTTTGAATAAAATAGAATTATGCTTTCAAAGCTCTGAGGAAGTTATTTTGACACAAAATTTCCATAACCAATCTATGAATCAATTAGGGTAGAAAAAAGACATTTTCAGACATGCAAGGATTCAGAAAATTTGCCTACCATGTATCCTTTTGAAGACATTTCTCAGTGATAGCAAAATGAGAAAGGAAACCCAGAAAGAAAAAACATAGTGTTTTCAGCCAGATGTGCAGTGTGGGAGAGCCCAGGATGAGAGCTGGGGTGAGGTGGAGGGCCCAGGTCTACAAGAAAATGTCTCTTGGAAAAAGGAGATTTTGTTATATGGTTGAGAGTAAATTTCAGGATATAGTAGCATATATTTCTTCTATTTACAAGAAGAAAACAAGATAATTAAACATCTCCTCCTCTCTGTCCTCCAAACCAGATCAAATACAAAATGTATAAGAAAATCATGGACCAAATGTGGAGCAAACAGAAATTTGACAGGATTCGGTATAACTGAAGCCACACAACAAAATAATTCATTTGACTCTTATGTAGGATTGCTGTCCTTGGGGTCATGTAGCACAGGCACATGGGACTTGAGAAATAAAGGTAAACTAGCATATTTCTTGGTTCTGCAGTAAATAATATTTAGATAGTTACAATGACATAGATAACTGTTTATTGGTTTTTAATTTTTAGAATCTATACGCAGACCATTAAAGACAATTACAGTTACAGTACAGAACATAAATTATAAAATTAAAGGTTTAGATAACAGGACTTAGAAGAGATAAGGAAGAGGAAAAGTGAAGTAAAGGGAAGGGGACTAATAATATCTTTAACTCCTGATACAGTGGGTTGGTAGATCAGGTCAAAAGTTTACAGAATAAGAATACAGATTTTAAAATATTTAAAATTCCAGATGTGACAGGGAGAGTAATTAATGATGATAATCAACAGCAACAACATACAGGGAGGATCAGGAGGGATGAATTAAGTGAGCTAAATGGTCATCATTCATAAGCTTATCTTTGATTAAAAAAAA
Organism: Orcinus orca; assembly: GCF_937001465.1. Lineage (NCBI taxonomy): Eukaryota > Metazoa > Chordata > Mammalia > Artiodactyla > Delphinidae > Orcinus > Orcinus orca. The sequence goes on along the minus strand of NC_064561.1, from coordinate 120,009,652 downwards.
GAAAGAGGTAAACAACAGAGGAAACGAAATCCAAATGGTTAGAAGTGCTTACCACTAGGGGAGAGATGGTGGAGGCCATTGATTTCAGCTAAAAAAATAGTGCAGTTTAGTAAAACTAGACACCTGAAAACCAGAAGAAAGAAAATACCTGAATATTCAATGGTAGATAGGTCTGAAAACTTTCTTATGAAACAAACAAACAGGTATATTTATAAGACCGAAATCTGCCTAATGCGCAAGGACTGAGGAAACAGTCGACAAAACGTTCTAGTAGGTGAAATCAAGAGGTCAAGTTTGAGAATCAGAAAACTGAGTTAGGGTGTGTATAAAAGTTAAACTTCAAGGGAAAGATGTTTTCAAGTAGTTTGCTGAGTTAGGAAGTACTGAGTTCTGTGGTAGTTTCTTAGGTGTGTGGTAGTTCCCAGCTTAAAGAGTTTAAAAATGTGTTGTTTTTCTGATTATAAAAGTAAATAGATGTTCTTGCAGAAGATTAGAAAATTGAAGTATAAAGGAACCCCAAACGTAATTAGTATGTGGCACCTTACCACTCCCAGTATTTTCACTTCTTTTCTTGAGGTACCAAATGAAATAAACTCCCTCCTCCAACCCCACTACCAGGTCAAAATCACTTACTAGTGGCACGGCAAGAATCACTAGCTAAGAGGGTAAAGTAGCTTAGCTTAGCTTGCTCATGGTATTCGCGAGTTCATGATGTTCCTGGCCGCGGAATACTTCTCTTGCCCTGCCATTGCTGGTTTGGCTGCGGTAGGCAGCTGTCACCGGAGTAACTGACTGATGTAGACTCAGGTGTTACTCTCCCAGGGGTGGTACAGTGAGCAAACAGGAATTTAGTATGCATAAGAATCATCAGAAGAGCTCAAACAGTACAATTTCCATAGCTTCAGCTGGTCAGGAGTGGAGACTAGACGGCTGAATTTTTAAACAAGGACTCTAAGTAAACTTGCTACTCCATTGCGGCCCATGGGCCAGCAATGTTGACATCACTTGGGAGCGTATTAGAAATGAAGAATCTTGTATCCACCCCAGACCTACTGAATCAGAATTTACATTTTGATAAGATCTCCAGGTGATTTGAGAAGCACTGGGCTGGGTGATCTTATAATTGTTCTGGGAGCCATTTTGTGTAAAACACCACCTAGCTGCTTTTAATTAAAGCAATCCACTCAGAGCCAGCGGCAGTAGCTTCCCATCACCATCTCCTCTCCGTCCGTCTCTTCCTCTTTGGGGCTTCAGTCTTTTCACTGATATTCAGGAGGATGCTAACCACAACTTTTTCGGGTTTAACCTGAGTCTGAATCAAAGAAAGGAGGCCCTGAAGACTCCTGAGGACTTTCAGGATGATGGGTAAGCTGGGATGAGGGAAGATGGATATTCACAGTGAGAGCAGCTAGCAGGGACCTGAGGGATCCTTTCTAGTGGGGTCTTCCTTTGTTCACTGCTGAGGAATAGAGCAGGTATCAGAGTCAGATATCTATGTTTTGCAAGGTCTGTGGTATTCTGTGGTACTTTTACGCATTGCACACAGCAAGCAAGACAATTAAGTAAATTAGCACTCGTTCTTTTTTTTGTTTTTCAGTTTAAATAATAATTTTATTCCTGTTATGAGTTGAATTGTGTACCTCTCCCCCAAATTCATATTTTTAAAACCTAACTCCCAGTACCTCAGAATGAATTAGCACTTGTTCTTAGGTTTCAGCTCCAAGAGAAAACAAGCTATAAATAATCACAATTCAAATTCACAGCTGAGGGGTTTTAGTAGTTGATCAGAGGCTTGACCTCCAGAACACTGATTATTATGGGAAAGGTTCGTGCAGGCCAGAAAATATTTAAGTGGGACTAACATTTTGAAACTATAAAATAGGAACCCTTTGATGTAGTTATTTTGGGGAGTGAAAATTTAAATTTGTGTTTTCTTTACATATTTTACTTCCTTTGAAAGTTGATTGAAAACAGTCTGGGGTATGTGCGTCAAAGTTATATTTTATTTGTTGCTGGCTTGTCTCTTGCCTCTGGGCAAGAGTATGTGGGGTTCTTCGTGCTCAACAATATGAGATTTCTTTCTATGCTTAAAACATTCTTCCTCAGAATGGACTGTAGACCTTATTGTAACGTGTGATGATTCAGTTGCTTAGCACACGGTTCATTCTCTGTCTGCTCTGATTATGGGTACACTGTGCTTGTCTTGGGTTTGAGCCAAGTCTGAGCCACGTCTGTCTGCACTGGCTGGCCGGCTGTGCTCTGACTCTGGTCAGCACTGGCTGTTACTCTCCTAGTCATCTTTTTATCTTTCTGGGTAATCTTGGGCTTAATTTTGTTCCTGCCTTTAATACTCCCATGTGGCTTCTTTCTTCATTTCTTTTTTTATAAAAACATCTGTCTGAAACTTATATAGTCATCCTCATGACCCCTTGGTTATTTACAGTAATGTTTCTCTTCTTGTGTGGAACTGGGGTCTACGAAAACTCCTTATATAGAACATGAAAGAAATTAGCTGCGAGTTTGTGTAACTCTTTAGATGGCTGTGAGGATGTTCAGGTCATTTTCTTCTTTGGTCTCTCTGACTGGTACCTGTACAAAGGAGAAGTTACCTTGGGGACAGAGAGTTTGTCCTCCCTCCCCCTGAAAAATATCCATTGTCTCCGAAGACGATAATACTGTGTAGGCACTTTGATCAAACTGATGCAGATAAAAGTAAGACCTATTATATAAATTAACTGTTAGATTACTTTTCTGGAGGAAGTTTATCTTTTTGCCTCTCTGTTTTTGTTAAGCATCACCTCTTGATTTTTCGTTATTCTTCTTGATACATTTACTGAGGGATTAATTTAAGAGATCTCAATTAGAGTTAACAGGGTTTGTCTTTTGCTTACCTTTTGCTGGTTATAAGATTAGTGGCTAAATGATTAACCTCAGTGCTTGCTTTAAAACATAATTTGAAGTAAAATGGACATGTGGAAATTTTCGATGTGATGAACTTGTACCGTACATTGTGTTGGTCATTAAGCTACTATATACATTTGTCAACACTCATCAAATTGTACACTTAAAAATTGCCAAATTATGTGTTATAAATAGTACCTCAGTAAAACTGATTAGAAAGAAAGAGTGCTAAGTAAAAATGATCCAAATCTTAGACTTTCCTACCCCATATTAGCACTGCTTCCTTGAAACCACCCCAAGTTATCTTCTTCCTTTTGTTCCTTAGGTATTGTATTAAGTCTGTTTGGGCTGCTTATAAAAGAATACCATGGACTGGGTGGCTTATAAAACAGAAATTGGAGCCAAGAAGTTGGAGTGCTGCTGTAACAAATAGCAAACAAATGGAAGCAGCTTTGGAACTGGACAATGGCTGGAGGCAGGAAGAGTTTAAGGTGTGTGTTAGAAGGAGCCTACATTGTTGTGGGTCAACCTTTACAGGAGATTCTGGTGAGAGTCCAAAAGAAAAGAGGAAAGCTGTAGAGAAAGACTCAATCTTAGAAAATACCGAAGTAATCCTAAACAGAATGTGGGTAGAAACAAGGACAGTAAAGGCCATTCTGATGAGGTTTCCATTGGAAATGAGGAACGTGTTATTAGACAGTAGAGGAAAGGCCATCCTTATAAAGTGGCAAAGAACTTGGTTGAATTGTATTCATGTTCCAGTGTTTTATTGAAAGTAGGACTGGAGAGTGATGACATTGGATATTTAGTTGAAGAAATTTCTAAGCAAAGTGTTGAAGGTGAGCCATGGCCCTTCCTGACAGCTTATAGTAAAATTTGAGAGAAATGACTTAAAGATGGAATTGTTAAGCAAAAAAAGAACTTGAAGACTTGAGAGTTCTCAGCCCATTCATACTGCAAAAAATAAGAACACTGAAGGCGTGGCCAAGTGACTGATTGACTAGATGAGTATGGATCAGCCATCTCAACGGAAGCCAGGAGCTATTCTCCAAAGCAATAGAAGAATGACCCAGAAGGTGATTCAGAGAGAACCAGCGCTGCCAGTCCCATCACAGGCCCCTAGTGCAGGGAGAGGGGGTTGCAGCGGCAGGCAGGGTGGTTTCAGAGGAGGGGCTGCTGGCGCCTGCGGGCCTTCGGCGTGTGATGCCAGCGCCGCCTGATGTCACAGGCTCTACCCCCGCCCTCTGGTTCAGTGCTCCTTGCTCCTGGCCCATCCCAGGCATGGCTGCAGTGGGCCCAGCACAGCTCAGCCACTATGGCCAGCCCTCCAGAAGGCACAAGCAGCAAACTGCGGTGGCATCTGCATGGCTCTGTCTCAGCCGGCATATGCAGAGTACATGGCCGCAGGGGCTTAGCAGCTTCCACCTAAGTTTAAGCGTAGAACTGCCTAGAGCCTTGAACCTGACCCCAGCCCAGGAGAACTGTGGCATCGGGAGGATGGGGGCATCGCCACCAAGCCGTGGGGATGATGTTGCCACTCTAGTGGGCCTGGAAGGCAGAGCATTGAGCCAAAGGGGATTATTCTTGAGCCTTAAGGTTTAATGTTGTCTGCCTTGTTAGGTTCTGGATTTACCTGAGGCTGTTACTCCTTTCTTCTCTCCATTTCTCCCTTGTGGAATCGGAATGTCTCTCCTATGCCTGTCCCACCATAGTTTGGTTTCACACGTTCACAGGTGGGGAGGAATTTGCCTCAGGATGAATCATGCCTCAAGTCTCACCCAAATATAATTTAGATGATATTTATTTATTTGTGTAGTTATTTATTTATTTATATTTGGCTGTGCTGGGTCTTGCGGCACGTGGGATCTTCGTTGCCGTGTGTGAGATCTTTAGTTGCGGCATGTGGGATCTAGTTCCCCGACCAGGGATTGAACCCGGGCCTCCTGCATTGGGAGTGTGGAGTCTTAGCCACTGGACCATTGGGAAAGTCCCTAGATGATATTTAGATGAGACTTAGGACTTAGACTTTAAAGTTGATATTGCAACAAGTTAAAACTTTTGGGGCTATTGGGATGGAATGGATATATTTGCATGCTAGAAAGATAAGGATTTAGGGGGGTCAAGGGAGGAATGCAATAGATTGAATGTGTCCTCCCCCAGATTCATATGTTGAAACCTACTCCCCAACGTGATGGAATTTGGAGGTGGAGCCTTTAGGAGGTGATTAGGTCATAAGGGTCAAACCCTCATGAATGGGGTTAGTGCTCTTATAAAAGAGGCCCCAGAGATATATGTATATGTATAGCATATTCACTTTGTTATAAAGCAGAAACTAACACACCATTGTAAAGCAATTATACTCCAATAAAGATGTTAAAAAAAAGAAGAAAAAAAAAGAGACCCCAGAGAGCTTCCTTGCTCCTTCTACCAGTGAGGACTCAGCCGACGTTCTATAAACCAGGAAATGGGCTCTCACCAGACACTGAATCTCCAAGTGCCTTGATTTTGGACTTCCCAGAACTGTGAGAAATAAATGTTTGTTGTTTAAGCCACCCATTCTATGGTATTTTTGTTATAGCAGTCTGAATGGACTAAGATATGTGTTACATTCTTGGTTTCACCACTCAGTGCTGGTCATAGGAAATGGGTTCTCAAGGTCCTGTCATTTTCACCAGATTTGTGCTGATTTTTCTTAGAGAGATTAGGTAAATCTAGTATGAAGCAGATCCTTGTTAACTACCACTCTTGCTGCTTATAAGGAATAGTCAGAGGAGCAACCCACTCATCACTGATCAGATATTTGCGTGTGTTCACTCATTGAATAATTATTAAATGCTTATTGTGTTCCAGCTAAACAGTAATACGTGTGCTTAATTGCATTTCTCTGGCCCTTGTTCATGAATCCATAGCCTAGGCTGGCTTTCCAGAATCAAGCCAGTCTCCTGATTTTGCACTGCTTCGTTGTCTTTCTGGAGTTAAAAAAAAAAAAAAAAAAAAAAGATCAAAATCCTAATCCCCTCCCTGCTTCAAAAAAATGCCAAGCAGAAAACTTGCCATGTGCTGAGTAGGTTTTAAATTTATGTTCTTCTAGCAGCTGATTGCTTCTGTTATAGCATTTACCACACCTGACTAAAATTATCAACTTGTGCGGGTGACCTTGTGAAATTATAAACTCCTAAATGGCTTATGGTTTTTTTTTTTTTATTTTATTGTATTCTCAGTGCACAGCCTAGAACTTGGTAAGACATTCAAAAACCTTATTGAAAAAGCAGGTTTATTAACATGAGGGGTGCTGAAAGACACAGCTAACCAAAATATTTACCCCTTTGTTCTGAAAAGTTACTTGAAATTGCTACCTCAGATTTCACACTTTCATTCTGAAATTGTATTGTGACCTATTGGGGACCACATGTTATCTGCGTGGAATAATAACCCTATGAAGATAACAGACACGTTTAGTTTGGCTAGTGTTTCTCAAATGCTTTTTGGTGGTGATCCATTAAAAAAAAATATTTACCCTGGGCTTCCCTGGTGGCGCAGTGGTTGAGAGTCCACCTGCCGATGCAGGGGACATGGGTTTGTGCCCCGGTCCGGGAAGATCCCACATGCCGCGGAGTGGCTGGGCCCGTGAGCCATGGCCGCTGAGCCTGCGCGTCCGGAGCCTGTGCTCCGCAACGGGAGAGGCCACAACAGTGAGAGGCCCGCCTACCGTCAAAACAAACAAACAAAAAACAACAACAACAACAAAAATATTTACCCTGAAAACAGGAAATAAAATATAGGTACACATGTACAGATACATATATACAGAATATGTATATACAGAGACCATAGTTACACCTACCTTTAGCCTTAATTACTACTGTGATGTACTCTGATATTTTTTTCCTTCTCTTATGTTCTATTTATAGTTTTGAAAATACAGGCTGTAGGATCTACTTTATTGATTTCATGCTCACTAATGCAGTTTGAAAACACTGGTTTGGTTTATTGCTTAAACCATTGCCATTATCACACATCTATCTGTGCTAGGTGTTGAAAAGAAAAAAAAGATTTCTGAAATATAGGTCTGAACATTGAGTGTTGCCAGGGGAGAGATGTTAGGCAAAGAAAATATCCTGGGGCCCTGGATTGGATGAAAGGAGGGCATTCAAAGAAAGGGAGATGTGAGAAGAGGCTACTAAAGATAATTTCTCCTATATCCCATTGCGTTTTAAGTCCAACATACACCTGTCTTTCCAGCTGGATTGCGAACACTTCTAGGACAGGAACTATACGTTATTCATCTTCATAACTTCATTGCCTAATAAGGGACCTGGGCTCAAGGAATATTTACTAGGTTGAGGGTAAAATAAAGAGCTAATATTTATCAAGCACTTACGATGTGCCACACAAACATGTGAGTAGATGCTGTTGTCTCCCTGCTCAAATCCTCTTACCTGCTAATGAGGACTGCTTGTTAATGCTCACAGCTACCCTCTTCTTCACAGAATTACCAGTTGGCCCTTCCCTCCCTCCCTTTCCCAAGCCTCTAGCCAATGACCAGTGACCAACTAACTCCAGAATATGAAAGCCCACCCCCTGCCTCAAGATGAGACCAACTCTGTAGTATAGTTCCTGCTCCAGAGCTTCCCATGGATCAGGCTAAAGGTAGTCTCCAGCTGAGACCACATCCTTGCTCAGCTTTCTTACTCTGCTCTGTTCTACTTCTCTTACTCTCTCAAAAAATCACATTCATGAGAAGCCCAACCTGATACTCTGCTTCTAGGGAACCATCCTAAGAATCTGGTTCCAATCAATTTATAGTATTGTCTATTTATTTTGTCCTCAGAGCAAGTCTTGGAGATAGCTATTTACTGATGAGGAAACAGGCACCAAGCAGTGAAGTCACACAGTGGTGCCCTGAGATACACACAGAGACAGTCTGATCTGTGCCAAGGCTCTGCCCCATCACACATACTACATCCAGGCTTGGGACTGTGTCTGGCTGACAGGACCAGTGGGCACACCCCTGTTGGATGGGCACTTCAGGAAGGGTGGCTGGTTCCCCAGTTCTGCACATTGACTTATTTTATTAGCACTATTCCAGTTACAGATAACATTATTTAAATTTTTGAAAAGTACAACATATTTATTAGTTTATTCCAAATTTTGCAGGTAGATAGAGGAAATCTCAACTTCCATCCTATCAATTCAGCAACAGAGAATTCATTTTAAAGGTAAAACTAACATGAGAGGTGATATTTGTATACTCTCAGTTTTTCACTGAACTTGACTAATCCACAGACATCTGATTGAAAACTTCCTAGTGCTGGTGGTTGGAATCCAGTTTGCAGTAAGTCACTTGTTCATTGCCAAGGTTAACAGTTTCTAAGCTACAGAGAGATGAGGAAAGTCTTTGTAGTCAGTAAATTACCATTTGCCCCTTTTTGAAAAACATGATTCTGGGTTTCTGTTTCATTTATTAGCTCTGTGGTTGCTGCTGCCTGTTCTTCTATAACTAGATTATCATTCGCTGCAGCCAACACCACATATACTTATCACAGTATAGGAGTTTTTAGGGTTTTCTTTTTAATATTGACATTTTGAGTATCGAGCACTTGGTTATTTACTGCCCAAAGTTAATAAAAGATGCAAAATACCATAGCAGTTCAGCACATTTTTGGTATCAGAACATGCTTCAATTTTCTAACTGTGTGACACAGGGTATGTTATTTAATATATCTGAGCTCCATTTGGTTTTTTTTTTTTTTTGAATTTTATTTTATTCTTTTATACAGCAGGTTCTTATTAGTCATCCATTTTATACACATCAGTGTATACATGTCAATCCTAATCTCCCAATTCATCACACCCCCACCCCCTGCCACTTTCCCCCCTTGGTGTCCATACGTTTGTTCTCTACATCTGTGTTTCTATTTCTGCCCTGCAAACCAGTTCATCTGTACCATTTTTCTAGGTTCCACATATATGCGTTAATATACGATGTTTGTTTTTCCCTTTCTGACTTACTTCACTCTGTATGACAGTCTCTAGATCCATCCACGTCTCTACAAATGACCCAATTTCGTTCCTTTTTATGGCTGAGTAATATTCCATTGTATATGTGCACCACATCTTCTTTATCCATTCGTCTGTCGATGGGCATTTAGGTTGCTTCCATGACCTGGCTATTGTAAATAGAGCTGCAGTGAACATTGGGGTGCATGTGTCTTTTTGAATTATGGTTTTCTCTGGGTATATGCCCAGTAATGGGACTGCTGGGTCATATGGTAATTCTATTTTTAGTTTTTTAAGGACCCTCCATACTGTTCTCCATAGTGACTATATCAATTTACATTCCCACCAACAGTGCAATAGGGTTCCTTTTTCTCCACATCCTCTCCAGCATTTGTTGTTTATAGATTTTCTGATGATGCCCCTTCTAATTGGTGTGAGGTGATACCTCATGTAGTTTTTACACGCAGGCTCAGTGGCCATGGCTCACGGGCCCAGCCGCTCCATGGCATGTGGGATCTTCCTGGACTGGGACACGAACCCGCGTCCCCTGCATCGGCAGGCGGACTCTCAACCACTGCGCCACCAGGGAAGCCCACCTCATGTAGTTTTGATTTGCATTTCTCTAATAATTAGTGATGTTGAGAAGGTTTTCAGGTGCTTCTTGGCCATCTGTATGTCTTCTTTGGAGAAATGTCTATTTAGGTCTTCTGCCCATTTTTGGATTGGGTTGTTTGTTTTTTTAATATTGAGCTGCATGAGCTGTTTATATATTTTGGAGATTAAACCTTTGTCCGTTGATTCGTTTGTAAATATTTTCTCCCATTCTGAGGGTTTTCTTTTTGTCTTTTTTATGGTTTCCTTTGCTGTGCAAAAGCTTTTAAGTTTCATTAGGTCCCATTTGTTTATTTTTGTTTTTATTTCCATTACTCTAGGAGGTGGATCCAAAAAGATCTTGCTGTGATTTATATCAAAGAGTGTTCTTCCTATGTTTCTCTCTAAGAGTTTTGTAGTGTCCAGTCTTACATTTAGGTCTCTAATCCATTTTGAGCTTTTTTTTGTGTATTTTTGTGTATGGTGTTAGGCAGTGTTCTAATTTCATTCTTTTATATGTAGCTATCCAGTTTTCCCAGCACCATTTATTGAAGAGACTGTCCTTTCTCCATTGTATATCCTTGCCTCCTTTATCATAGATTAGTTGACATAGGTGCGTGGGTTTATCTCTGGGCTTTCTATCTTGTTCCATTGATCTATATTTCCATTTTTGTGCCAGTACTGTATTGTCTTGATTACTGTAGCTTTGTAGTGTAGTCTGAATTCAGGGAGTCTGATTTCTCCAGCTCCGTTTTTTTACCTCAAGACTGCTTTGGCTATTCAGGGTCTTTTGTGTCTCCATACAAATTTTAAGATTTTTTGTTCTAGTTCCGTAAAAAATGCCATTGGTCATTTGATAGGGATTGCATTGAATCTGTAGATTGCTTTGGGTAGTATAGTCATTTTCGCAATATTGATTCTTCCAATCCAAGAACATGGTATATCTTTCCATCTGTTTTTATCATCTTTAATTTCTTTCATCCATGTCTTATAGTTTTCTGCCTACAGGTCTTTTGTCTCCCTAGGTAGGTTTATTCCTAGGTATTTTATTCTTTTTGTTGCGGTGGTAAATGGGAGTGTTTCCTTAATTTCTCGTTCAGATTTTTCATCATTAGTGTATAGGAATGCAAGAGATTTCTCTGCATTAATTTTGTATCCTGCAACTTTACCAAATTCATTGATTAGCTCTAGTAGTTTTCTGGTGGCATCTTTAGGATTCTCTATGTATAGTATCATGTCATCTGCAAACAGTGACAGCTTTACTTCTTCTTTTCTAATTTGTATTCCTTTTATTTCTTTTTCTTCTCTGATTGCCATGGCTAGGACTTCCACAACTATATTGAGTAATAGTGGTGAGAGTGGACATCCTTGTCTTGTTCCTGATCTTAGAGGAAATGTTTTCAGTTTTTTACTATTGAGAATGATGTTTGCTGTGGGTTTGTTGTATATGGCCTTTATTATGTTGAGGTAGATTCCCTCTATGCCCACTTTCTGGATAGTTTTTATCCTAAATGGATGTTGAATTTTGTCAAAAGCTTTTTCTGCATCTGTTGAGATGATCATGGGTTTTTTTCTTCAGTTTGTTAATATGGTGTATCACATTGACTGATTTGTGTATACTGAAGAATCCTTGCATCCCTGGGCTAAATCCCACCTGATCATGGTGTATGATCCTTTTAATTTGTTGTTGGATTCTGTTTGCTATTATTTTTTTGAGGATTTTTGCATCTATATTCATCAGTGATATTGCTCTGTAATTTTCTTTTTTTGTAGTATCTTTGTCTGGTTTTGGTATCAGGGTGATGGTGGCCTCATAGAATAAGTTTGGGAGTGTTTCTTCCTCTGCAATACTTTGGAAGAGTTTGAGAAGGGTGGGTGTTAGCTCTTCTCTAAGTGTTTGATAGAATTCACCTGTGAAGCCATCTGGTCCTGGACTTTGTTTGTTGGAAGATTTTTAATCACAGTTTCAATTTCATTACTTGTGATTGTTTTGTTCATATTTTCTATGTCTTCCTGGTTCAGTCTTGGAAGGTTATACCTTTCTGAGAATTTGTCCATTTCTTCCAGGTTGTCCATTTTATTGACATAGAGTTGCTTGTAGTAGTCTCTTAGGATGCTTTTATTTCTGTGGTGTCTGTTGTAACTTCTCCTTTTTCATTTCTAATTTTATTGATTTGAGTCCTCTCCCTCTTTTTGTTAATGAGTCTGGATAATGGTTATCAATTTTGTTTATCTTCTCAAAGAACAAGCTTTTAGTTTTATTGGTCTTTGTTATTGTTTTCTTTGTTTCTATTTCATTTATTTCTGCTCTGATCTTTATGATTTCTTTCCTTCTGCTAACTTTGGGTTTTGTTTGTTCTTTTTTCTCTACTTCCTTTAGGTGTAAGATTAGATTGTTTATTCGAAATATTTTCTTGTTTCTTTAGGTAGGCTTGTATAGCTATAAACTTCCCTCTTAGAACTGCTTTTGCTGCATCCCATAGGTTTTTGATCATCGTGTTTTCATTGTCATTTGTCTCTAGGTATTTTTTGATTTCCTCTTGATTTCTTCAGTGATGTCTTGGTTATTTAGTAACGTATTGTTTTCCCTCCATGTTTTTGTGTTTCTTACCTTTTTTTCCATGTAATTGATTTCTAATATCATATCATGGTCAGAAAAGATGCTTGGTATGATGTCAGTTTTCTTAAATTTACTGAGGCTTGATTTGTGACCCAAGATGTGATCTATCCTAGAGAATGTTCCATGTACACTTGAGAAGAAAGTGTAATCTGCTGTTTTTGAATGGAATTTCCTATAAATATCAATTAAATCTATCTGATCTGTTGTGTCATTTCAAGTTTGTGTTTCCTTATTAATTTTCTGTTTGGGTGATCTGTCCATTGGTGTAAGTGAGGTGTTAAAGTCCCCCACTATTATTGTGTTACTGTTGATTTCCTCTTTTATAGCTGTTAGCAGTTGCCTTTTGTATAGAGGTGCTCCTATGTTGGGTGCATATATATTTATAATTGTTGAATCTTCTTCTTGGATTGATCCCTTGATCATTATGTAGTGTCCTTCCTTGTCTCTTGTAACATTCTTTATTTTCAAGTCTATTTTATCTGATATGAGTACTGCTGCTCCAGCTTTCTTTTGATTGCCATTTGCATGGAATATCTTTTTCTGTCCCCACACTTTCAATCTGTTGTGTCCCTAGGTCTGAGGTGGGTCTCTTGTAGACAGCATATAGATGGGTCTTGTTTTTGTATCCATTCAGCGAGCCTCTGTCTTTTGGTTGGAGCATTTAATCCATTCACGTTTAAGGTAATTATTGATATGTATGTTCCTTTTACCATTTTCTTAATTGTTTTGGATTTGTTTTTGTAGGTCCTTTTCTTCTCTTGTGTTTCCCACTTAGAGAAGTTCCTTTAGCATTTGTTGGAGAGCTGGTTTGGTGGTGCTGAATTCTCTTAGCTTTTGCTTGTCTGTACATCTTTTGATTTCTCCATCGAATCTGAATGAGATCCTTGCCGGGTAGAGTAATCTTGGTTGTAGGTTCTTCCCTTTCATCACCTTAAGTATATCATGCCACTCCCTTCTGGCTTGTAGAATTTCTGCTGAGAAATCATCTGTTAACCTTATGGGAGTTCCCTTGTATGTTATTTGTTGTTTTTCCCTTGCTGCTTTCAATAATTTTTCTTTGTCTTTAATATTTGCCAATTTGATTACTATGTGTCTCAGCATGTTTTTCCTTGGGTTTATCCTGTATGGGAATCTCTGCACTTCCTAGGCTTGTGTGGCTACTTCCTTTCCCATGTTAGGGAAGTTTTCAACTATAATCTCTTCAAATATTTTCTCGGGTCGTTTCTCTCTCTCTTCCCCTTCTGGGTCCCCTAAAATGCAAATGTTGTATTTAATGTTGTTGCAGAGGTCTCTGAGGCTGTCTTCATTCCTTTCATTCTGTTTTCTTTATTCTGTTCCACCACAGTGAATTCCACCATTCTGTCTTCCAGGTCACTTATCCATTCTTCTGCTTCAGTTATTCTGCTATTGATTCCTTCTAGTGTAGTTTTCATTTCAGTTATTGTATTGTTCATCTCTGTTTGTTTTTTTTTTAAATCTTCTATGTCTTTGTTAAACATTTCTTTCTTCTTCTTGATCTTTGCTTCCATTCTTTTTCCGAGCCTGGATCACCTTCACTATCATTATTCTGAATTCTTTTTCTGGAGGGTTGCCTATCTCCACTTCATTTAGTTGTTTTTCTGGGGTTTTATCTCTTTCCTTCATCTCATACATGGCCCTCTGCCTTTTCATCTTGTCTATCTTTCTGTGAATGTGGTTTTTGTTCCACAGGCTGCAGGATTGTAGTTCTTCTTGCTTCTGCTGAGCTCCATTTGTTAATCTTTAAAAGTAAGAATACTTTCTACCTTATAGGATTGTGGTACTAGTTCAATAGGATGCTTAACATGGTACCTAATACTACAAAAGTGCTCATTAAAGCCAGTTCCTGTTGTCATTATTATTATTATTACTATTACTACCTGTTGTTGTATTTTAGCCACCATCATTCATTCTTTTTCTTTCAGTAACACTGCCCCAATTTCCTTTTGGTGAATGGCCTCTCTGCTATTCTGGGCAATCTTGTTCAGATTGTAATTTAAGGATATTTGACCTTCCTTAGTTGAGGGGTCATATGTGTCCTAAAATAGGCTATTAGACTCTTCTGGGACTTTGGTGCCTTAGAGGGAAGATGCAAGAATGGAGGCTAAACTAACAAAATAACTAGAGCAGATTCATCCTCATGGCAGCTTTGTTGATATGGGAAAACTCAGGAGTAGCTCTGGTCCCTTCCCTTCCTGAGCCTGCTTCTTCAGGCCTTTGGTTCTCTGAGCCATACCACATCTTGAAATGAATTCTCTTTTGCTCGATTTACTCAGAGTTGGATTGTTTTTCTTGCAACCAAAGAATGTAAGAGGATATTAATTATATAAATATGATTAAGGCCAATTTTTCAAGGCAGGAGAACTGCTGTGAGTCTGAAATACATTATTTCTTGGACCTACTATTATATTGTTCTCCTTACTGTAGGCATCCATGAGCTGCAAATATTTTGAAGACTTCCCTGTGGTAAGATCCTTACTCTTGTTCACTGTTATACTCCTAGTAGAGGACCCAGTGCTCAGTATTTGCTGAATGAAAAGAGGAATATTCTCAGCCTGCCTTCTCAGTTAACATCATTCTTGGGGTTAGAATGGTGTTCTAATTCTTTTATGGGAAGTAGATCTTTTATATACAGCTTCTTCTGAGTATAGAGTTAAGCATTATGCTAGTACTCAAATGTAGTACTCCGCTAATCCTTACAGTGATTTCAAGAGGTGGGTGTTTTTCATTTCCATTTTCCATTAGTAAACTGTCTCTCAGATAATTTAAGCAAATCGCCTGAGGTTACACACTTAGTAAGAGAAACAGTCAGGAGTTGAACCCAGCTCTACCTGATTTCCAAAGTTTAATTATTTCTCGGCATACTGTGGAAACCTCTAAAATATTTCCTTTATATCATGTCCTTTTGTTTCCTATTCTTTTCATTCACAGAATTGTCTGGCATCCTCTTTTTGTGCATTTCCTTAGGGTAAATACAAAGAATGGTGTTATGACGATCAAGTAATGAAACTGACATGTAACCAAGTATGTTAAAACTTGCATGTTCACATGAGTGTTGTCCCTTTCGAAGTGCTCATCGTGGGAAGTTGTGCTTTCTATTATTAACATATTGTCTGCAAGCCTGTGTCTCATTCTTTTGAGTGCCCTTAATGCAACAATTCTTTGTTCTTTGAGAATACATTTGATCTTTAAAACAGCCAAAGGCATTTGAAGGGCAATCTAGTGAAGAAGATGGACAATCATGTTGTGAAGGACCATTTTTAGTGAAAAATGACGTATGAGTGTTAAGTGTTGAGACTTGTCCATTGTGGCATTTGAATTGTTCTGAAGGTTGCTCTCCAGGAGGGATCCCTAAACTCTTTTCTTTCACCCAGCAAATATTAGGACCTGTGCCAAGCACTGGATATTTGGTGATAAACAAGACAGACATGAGTCTGGTCCTCATGGAGCTCTTAGTCTAGCAATGAACAGATATAACAGCAAACAATGGGTTTTCATTACTTTGGGGACACATGCACCAGGAAAAGCCCAGGACATGATGAGCACCCCATCTCTGAGGAGTCAGGAAGCCTTCCCTGAGTAATTGCTAGGTGGTAGGTGAAGAGAGCACAAGGGTAAGGTAGGGTTTCTCAACCTCCACAGTACTGACATTTGCACAGGATTCTTTGTCGTGGGGCTGTCCTGTGCACTATAGGCTGTTTAGTAGCATCCCTGGTCTCTACCAACTAGATGCCAATAGCAGCCCCCTCCAGCTGTGGCAATCGTTATAGTCTCCACACATTGTTAAATGTCCCCTGAAGGGCAAAATTACCCCAGGTGAGAACCACTGGTGGAGGTTAGAGAGGAGTGTTCTGTGCTGAGGCAGCAGTATGTACAAGTCCCCAAAATGGGAAGGAGGAAGGGAAGCATATTGAGGAACTGAAAGAGTGCTAGAAAATTATTGGTGAGACAGTTGTACAGTTAGAATAGTTTGTAGTCTCCATAACAAAGTCAGGCATCCCTGTCCTATTTGAAAGATAGTTTCATCTCCTACTAGTTGCTAGAGCAGTGCTGTTGGCATCCTGCCTTTGATGTGACCCATTGCTATTTGTTACTGGAAAACACTTTGACATTCTCAGGTGAATGGCATCATTCCTTTCAGTGGGAAAATCATCCACCATAGCTTTCTTATTCCTAAGGGGACTGATTTTAAGCCTCTATCAGTTCATTTTTGTTGCTGTATGAGCCCCAGAGTGTGTGAATGTCCCAGTTTGAAGCCTGTCATCCTCACGAGACTGGAAGGTAGGAACAGCTGCATCTGTTTTGCTCACATAGCATCTTCACTGCCCAACAGGCATGTAATAGACTCCCTGTAACATTTATTGAATTATGATGGTACAGTTGTCCCTTGTATCTATGGAAATTGGGTCTAGGACCCTCCACGGATACCAAAATCCGAAGATGCTCAAGTTTCTTACATAAAATGGTGTAGTACAGTTAGCCCTTCCAACCCACAGATAGGAGGGCCAACTGTACCTGATCATGGGAAGGGGAGGAACCCAAGGGAAGAAGACTAAAAAGAGTAAGTAGGGAGGTGAGAGGAATTAGATTTTTTTTTTTTTTTTTTTTTACTGGACATAGGATGGAATCTTGGGCACTTTTTATGTACCCCCTTAAAGGTTTGGTTGACTTCAGCTTATATGTGGCTTAGACAGAGGTTAGATGTGATAAGAATTTGCTTATAGTTTACGAAGATTAAAAAATACATTTTAAATTGTTTATTTGTACTGAATAGGTGCTCTACTATATTGGGAGAACTCATAGTTCATAGTCTGACGTTTCAAATCAGTGTATTTGTACTTAGTTGGCTTTGCAGGAGAAACAATGAAGAAGGGCTGGGTAAAATAAGGAAACTTTCTTTCCTTTAGTCAGCCTGAATTGTTCAGGAACCTGACCTCCTTAAGATGGAAGTTGTCCCCCTGGCATGAGGTGGGGCTGGAAGTGTGGGGCTTGCAGCTTCCTCCTCCTCTGCCTAACTCACACTTATTTTCTTACCCAGTTTACTTTTCTTTATGTTTCACTGCCTTTCCCCCCTTCACTGAAAAACATGTCTGAGATAACAGAGAATCTTGGGTGGAATTATATTTAGGGCCAGGCCAGTACTAAAAAACAAGTTACCTTAAACAGTAGCAAATTAGCATTTTGTGGACAGCAAAGGTTTACTTAGGAAGTTATGCCATGTAGTCAAAAGCTTTCCCACAGGTATGAATGTAGGTTGGCTTGAGGAGAATATTTCTCTAAACCCCAAAGCACAGTCACTGATGGTTAGTGAGTCATTCTCAGATTCATGTACAAGACCTTCTAGGTTGGGTACAATAGGGCAGGGTTTCAATTTTCTTCAGCAGCCGCTTGTTGAGCAAGACCCGTGTTTCTATTGGCTGTGCCCCATATATATGAATTGCTATTGATTATGCATTGAGGTCGTATGAGGAGTGGAGAAATTGTTTTTGACAAACATTACTGTTTGGAAATACTTGACCTAAGTAGGTTCAGGTGTTTTCTGAGAGTTCACAGTTGTAATGAAGATGGAACTTGAGTTGTGTATCAAACAGAGAAAGAGAAGAAGAGAGATACAACTCATTGAATTTATATATATTGATATTTTCTGTCCCTGATGTGATTACATTCTTTAATTCCCCCAGTTAATATTTTAAACCATTTGTAGGGAGGAAATTGGGTTTAACTAGTGTTTCCCAGCACAGATTGTAGCATAAGTACCTTACAGACACTTGGTAAATTCTGACTGAGGGCAAGTGTGTACTCCTTGGTACTTGGTATTTTCCATGAGAAGCAAACCCAGTGTTGAAGCATCGTTCCTCTAGATTGGGGTGGTTTCCCGAAAGCTTTCAGTACGATGACACAGATTACCTGCAAGACTAATTGCTCTACCACCAACCTTGTTTCATAGGCAACTCATGCCCAAGGGTAAAATAACACGCACACTGAGGCAAATTTTCCAACATGTGCCCCTAAACCTTCCCCCTGAATGGAGAAAGTGACCTTTTGGTGAACAGATATTCTTTCACCTTCACTGTTTTAGAAGTTACATGATTGTAACTACATGATTGATGCGTGAGCTTTCCTCTTTTCTGTGGAGTAAGTTCTACTCTTTCCCCCTCAGAGCTGTGAGCTTTTTATATTGTTTTCCTTTGATAAGGTGGCTGGGCTACCCATAAATTTGAATGCATTTTTTAATGACCTGGTGGCGCTGGAAGAGTGTTATTCTGCTTTTGTAGTCTTCTGGTTTTTCTTCTGCAGCTTACACTACCGGTTAAACCTTTTGTGAATGTGCCCTTCTATTAGTAATTTGTATGAAATTTTAAAAAAAAAAAATTTAAGATGGGTTTCTTACTTATGGTTTAGTTTGTCTCAGGCAAATGAGAATATCTTTTTTAAGTCTGTTAAAGAGGGCAAATCTTTTGAAGTCACTCTTTCCAACAAACTTCAGAGTTTTCTAAGTGGAGGAAGTATTAAAAGGATAGAAAACCCAGTGCCTGTACCAATTTTCTTTAATAATTTTAAATTTGGAGGTATGAGGGTGGATACTTCCTCAAAGCTCATTATTGCACACTCTGACAAAGGGGGAGATTGAGGCAGTGTAGATGCGTGATTAAGAATACGTATTCTGGGGTGAAGTGTTTGACCTTGGGCAAATTACTTATGCTGTCTCTGCCTCAGCTTCCTTGCCTGTAAAATGGGAATAGTGGTAAAAATAGTACCTACCTCATAAGGCTGTTGTGAAGAGTTAGTGGGTTTAATATATACAAAGTGCTTAGGTAGAATGCCTGGTCCATTGTAAGTGCTTCCTGAATGTGAGCCCTTATAGCGTCTCCAACAATTCTGCAATCCCAATAGCTCTGAACTCAAACAATAGTTATTTTCTATTTTAAAAATAATTTATTTTGTGGCAAAACTGAACATGAAACAATATGAGACTATTTTTGTCTTTATTCCATTAATGTGAATATTTATAAGTTTCGCTGTGGAAAATGTTAATGTGTTTGATGTGGAGTGCTGTCCAATATACTAGATGAGTTACATATGTAAGGTGAATGCACCATATTAGATTTCCAAAGTCAGAAAAATTCTGAATTCTGAAATACATCTGACCCAAAGAACTGGACATATGCAGAGACAGGACAATAGATTGGCAAAAATACTCCCTGTTTGATCACCCATCCTACTTCTTGGTTACATCCCTTGGTATTTTCTTATAGGAATTAAAGAAAATAGAAATTTCTCAGGCTATTCACTCATTTACTAAATAGTTATTGAACCCCTACTATGTGCCAAACACCCCTACTTTCAGGGAGTTGATTGGCCAATGGTAGCTTTACTTCACTGAGGGCCTACTATGTGCAAGGCTTAATCTAGATCCATGATTAACATCATCTCTGGTCCTGTAGAATAATCAGTTCTACAAAAGAAGAAACAGAGGTTCGGAATTGCTAGGTAACCTGCTCACAGTTGGTGAATGCCTGAGCTGAGACTTAACTCTGGTCTGAGTGGCTCCATAGCCCCTGTTCTTTCCACTTCACCGTGTTACATTTGACTGGGAGCACTTGGAACTAATGGCTCTTAAAGAGGGTCTTGTAGATTTTTATCTCTGTGACATGTCGTGTTCTGTAAGGCCTTGCAAACAGGAAAGGCCCAGCCCAAGGGTGGGCTCACTAGTGTTCTTACTGCTTGACCTCCCTGGAAGGGTTGTGTCATGACCTGCAGGAGGCATGTGAGCAGCCAGAGGGCTAGTCAGCCAAGTCACAAATGAAAAGTGTGCAGTGGGGTATACATGAAATATTGGAAAACTGCAAAGTCAGTTTTGTTTAACAACTCTTTCTAACATTTTTATGGAAGTAAAATATGTATACCTTGAAAATCACAGATCTTAAGTTTCCAATTCAATGAATTTTGATAAGAATTATACATGCATATCTAAACCCTAGAAAGTGTCTTGCCCTCTACCAGTCAAACGTTACCCTGTAGGCACTACAGTTCTGATTTTTCCCTCCATAGTTTGGTTTTACTTGTTCTTGAGCTTCATATAAATGGAATCAAACAGGATACACTGTGCTGTGTCTGGCTTTTTTTGAATAATACACTGTTTCTGAGATATATCTAAATTGTGGTGTTATCAGTAGTTCTTTCTTTGTTATTCTGTGTAGTATTGTATTGCCTAAATATCCTGCAATTTATTTTTACATTCTCCTGTTGGATATTTGGGTCGTTTCCAGTTCGGAGCTATTGAATAAAGCTGCTATAAACATTGTACTAGTCATTTACGGACAAAATTTTTCATCGTTCCAGGGTAAATAACTAGGATTAGATTTGCTGGGTCACAAGACAGGTGAACGTTTAATTTAATAAGAAATTGCTAAACAGTTCCAAAGAGGTTGCGCACATTTTATACCATTAACGGTCTGAGAGTACTAGTTGTTCCTCATCCTGGCCAATCAGGTACAGTCAGTCTTTTTAATTTTAGCTATTCTAGTAGGTGTGAAATGGTAAATCATTGTGATTTTAATTTGTACTTATTTGATGAGTAATGTTAATTAAGTATATTATTACGTGCTTATTGGCCATTTGTATATTTTCTATTGTGAACTGACTTTGCATGGCTTTGTTCATTTTTTTATTGGATTCTTTGTCTCTTTATTATTGATTTGATTTTAGGAGTTCTTCATATACTGAGATACAGATCTTTCTCAAATGCATGTAGCAAACTTTTTTTTCCCCATTGTGTGGAAAACTACAAAGCTTTTTTTTTACATCTTTATTGGAGTATAATTGCTTTACAATGGTGTGTTAGTTTCTGCTTTATAACAAAGCGAATCAGTTATACATATACATATGTTCCCATATCTCTTCCCTCTTGCGTCTCCCTCCCTCCCACCCTCCCTATCCCACCCCTCTAGGTGGTCACAAAGCACCGAGTTGATCTCCCTGTGCTATGCGGCTGCTTCCCACTAGCTATCTATTTTACGGTTGGTAGTGTATATATGTCCATGCCACTCTCTCACTTTGTCAAAGCTTACCCTTCCCCGTTGCCATATCCTCAAGTCCATTCTCTAGTAGGTCTGTGTCTTTATTCCTGTCTTACCCCTAGGTTCTTCATGACATTTTTTTTTCTTAGATTCCATATATATGTGTTAGCTTACGGTATTTGTCTTTCTCTTTCTAACTCTCTTCACTCTGTATGACAGACTCTAGGTTCATCCACCTCACTACAAATAACTCAATTTCATTTCTTTTTATGGCTGAGTAATATTCCATTGTATATATGTGCCACATCTTCTTTATCCATTCATCCAATGATGGACACTTAGGTTGTTTCCATCTCCTGGCTACTGTAAATAGAGCTGCAATGAACATTTTGGTACATGACTCTTTTTTTTTTTAACATCTTTATTGGAGTATAATTGCTTTACAATGGTGTGCTAGTTTCTTCTTTATAACAAAATTAATCAGTTTTACATATACATATGTTCCCATCTCTATTCTCTCTTGCGTCTCCCTCCCTCCCACCCTCCCCATCCCACCCATCTAGGTGGTCACAAAGCACCGAGCTGATCTCCCTGTGCTATGCGGCTGCTTCCCACTAGCTATCTATTTTACGTTTGTTAGTGTATATATGTCCATGCCACTGTCTCGCTTTGTCACAGCTTACCCTTCCCCCTCCCCATATCCTCAAGTCCATTCTGTAGTAGGGCTGTGTCTTTATTTCTCACTTACCCCTAGATTCTTCATGACATTTTTTTTTCTTAAATTCCATATATATGTGTTAGCATACGGTATTTGTCTTTCTCTTTCTGACTTACTTCACTCTGTATGACAGACTCTATGTCCATCCACCTCATTACAAATAGCTCGATTTCGTTTCTTTTTAGGGATGAGTAATATTCCGTTGTATATATGTGCCACATCTTCTTTATCCATTCATCCAATGATGGACACTTAGGTTGTTTCCATCTCCTGGCTACTGTAAATAGAGCTGCAATGAACATTATGGTACATGACTCTTTTTGAATTATGGTTATCTCAGGGTATATGCCCAGTAGTGGGATTGCTGGATCTTATGGTAGTTGTATTTGTAGTTTTTTAAGGAACCTCCATACTGCTCTCCATAGAGGCTGTACCAATTCACATTCCCACCAGCTGTGCAAGAGTGTTCCCTTATATCCACACCCTCTCCAGCATTTATTGTTTCTAGATTTTTTGATGATGGCCATTCCGACCGGTGTGAGATGATATCTCATTGTAGTTTTGATTTGCATTTCTCTAATGATTAATGATGTTGAGCATTCTTTCATGTGTTTGTTGGCAGTCTGTATATCTCCTTTGAGGAAGTCTCTATTTAGGTCTTCTGCCCATTTTTGGATTGGGTTGTTTGTTTTTTTGTTATTGAGCCGCATGAGCTGCTTATAAATTTTGGAGATTAATCCTTTGTCAGTTGCTTCATTTGCAAATATTTTCTCCCATTCTGAGGGTTGTCTTTTGGTCTTGTTCATTGTTTCCTTTGCTTTGCAAAACCTTTGAAGTTTCATTAGGTCCCATTTGTTTATTTTTGTTTTTATTTCCATTTCTCTAGGAGGTGAGTCAAAAAGGATCTTGCTGTGATTTATGTCATAGAGAGTTCTGCCTATGTTTTCCTCTAAGAGTTTGATAGTTTCTGGCCTTACATTTAGGTCTTTAATCCATTTTGAGCTTATTTTTGTATATTGTGTTAGGGAGTGTTCTAATCCCATACTTTTACAAGTAGCTGTCCAGTTTTCCCAGCACCACTTATTGAAGAGGCTGTCCTTTCTCCACTGTATATTCTTGCCTCCCTTATCACAGATAAGGTGACCATATGTGCGTGGGTTTATCTCTGGGCTTTCTATCCTGTTCCATTGATCTGTTTTTCTGTTTTTGTGCCAGTACCATACTGTCTTGATTACTGTAGCTTTGTAGTATAGTCTGAAGTCAGGGAGCCTGATTCCTCCAGCTCCGTTTTTCGTTCTCAATATTGCTTTGGCTATTCGGGGTCTTTTGTGTTTCCATACAAATTGTGAAATTTTTTGTTCTAGTTCTGTGAAAAATGCCAGTAGTAGTTTGATAGGGATTGCATTGAATCTGTAGATTGCTTTGGGTAGTAGAGGCATTTTCACAATGTTGATTCTTCCAATCCAAGAACATGGTATATCTCTCCATCTATTTGTATCATCTTTAATTTCCTTCATCAGTGTCTTATAATTTTCTGCACACAGGACTTTTGTCTCCTTAGGTAGGTTTATTCCTAGATATTTTATTCTTTTTGTTGCAGTGGTAAATAGGAGTGTTTTCTTGATTTCACTTTCAGATTTTTCATCCTTAGTGTATAGGAATGCCAGAGATTTCTGTGCATTAATTTTGTATCCTGCTACTTTACCAAATTCATTGATTAGCTCTACTAGTTTTCTGGTAGCATATTTAGGATTCTCTATGTATAGTATCATGCCATCTTCAAACAGTGACAGCTTTACTTCTTCTTTTCTGATTTGGATTCCTTTTATTCCCTTTTCTTCTCTAGTTGCTGTGGCTAAAACTTCCAAAACGATGTTGAGTAAGAGTGGGCAACCTTGTCTTGTTCCTGATTTTTCTTAGTGGAAATGCTTTCAGTTTTTCACCATTGAGGACGATGTTGGCTGTGGGTTTGTCATATATGGCCTTTATTATGTTGAGGAAAGTTCCCTCTATGCCTACTTTCTGCAGGGTTTTTATCATAAATGGGTGTTGAATTTTGTCAAAAGCTTTCTCTGCATCTATTGAGATGACCATATGGTTTTTCTCCTTCAATTTGTTAATATGGTGTATCACGTTGATTGATTTGCGTATATTGAAGAATCCTTGCATTCCTGGAATAAACCCCACTTGATCATGGTGTATGATCCGTTTAATGTGCTGTTGGATTCTGTTTGCTAGTATTTTGTTGAGGATTTTTGCATCTCTGTTCATCAGTGATATTGGCCTGTAGTCTTCTTTCTTTGTGACATCCTTGTCTAGTTTTGGTATCAGGGTGATGGTGGCCTCATAGAATGAATTTGGGAGTGTTCCTCCCTCTGCTATATTTTGGAAGAGTTTGAGAAGGATAGGTGTTAGCTCTTCTCTAAGTGTTTGATAGAATTTGCCTGTGAAGCCATCTGGTCCTGGGCTTTTGTTTATTGGAAGATTTTTAATCACAGTTTCAATTTCAGTGCTTGTGATTGGTCTGTTCATATTTTCTATTACTTCCTGATTCAGTCTTGGCAGGTTGTGCTTTTCTAAGAATTTGTCCATTTCTTCCAGGTTGTCCATTTTATTGGCATAGAGTTGCTTGTAGTAATCTCTCATGATCTTTTGTATTTCTGCAGTGTCAGTTGTTACTTCTCCTTTTTCATTTCTAATTCTATTGATTTGAGTCTTCTCCCTTTTTTTCTTGATGAGTCTGGCTATCAATTTTGTCTTCTCAGAGAACTAGCTTTTAATTTTATTGATCTTTGCTATCGTTTCTTTCATTTCTTTTTCATTTATTTCTGATCTGATCTTTATGATTTCTTTCCTTCTGCTAACTTTGGGGGGTTTTTTTGTTCTTCTTTTGTTCTTCTAATTGCTTTAGGTGCAAGGTTAGATTGTTTATTTGAGATGTTTCCTGTTTCTTAAGGTAGGATTGTATTGCTATAAACTTCCCTCTTAGAACTGCTTTTGCTGCATCCCATAGGTTTTGGGTCGTTGTGTCTCCATTGTCATTTGTTTCTAGGTATTTTTTGATTTCTTCTTTGATTTCTTCAGTGATCACTTCGTTATTAAGTAGTGTATTGTTTAGCTGCCGTGTGTTTGTATTTTTTACAGATCTTTTCCTGTAATTGATATCTAGTCTCATAGCATTGTGGTCAGAAAAGATACTTGATGCAATTTCAAATTTACCAAGGCTTGATTTGTGACCCAAGATATGATCTATCCTGGAGAATGTTCCATGAGCACTTGAGAAAAATGTGTATTCTGTTGGTTTTGGATGGAATGTCCTATAAATATCAATTAAGTCCATCTTGTTTAATGTATCATTTAAAGCTTGTGTTTCCTTATTTATTTTCATTTTGGATGATCTGTCCATTGGTGAAAGTGGGGTGTTAAAGTCCCCTACTATGAATGTGCTACTGTCAATTTCCTCTTTTATGGCTGTTAGTAATTGCCTTATGTACTGAGGTGCTCCTATGTTGGGCACATAAATATTTACAATTGTTATATCTTCTTCTTGGATCGATCCCTTGATCATTATGTAGTGTCCTTCTTTGTCTCTTCTAATAGTCTTTATTTTAAAGTCTATTTTGTCTGATATGAGAATTGCTACTCCAGCTTTCTTTTGGTTTCCATTTGCATGGAATATCTTTTTCCATCCCCTCACTTTCAGTCTGTATGTGTGTCTAAGTCAGAAGTGGGTCTCCTGTAGACAGCATATATATGGGTCTTGTTTTTTTAATCCATTCAGCCAGTCTGTGTCTTTTGGTGGGAGTATTTAGTCCATTTACATTTAAGGTAATTATCAATATGCATGTTCCTATTACCATTTTCTTAATTGTTTTGGGTTTGTTATTGTAGGTCTTTTCCTTCTCTTGTGTTTCTTTCCTAGAGAAGTTCCTTTAGCATTTGCTGTAAAACTGGTTTGGTGGTGCTGAACTCTCTCAGCTTTTGCTTGTCTGTAAAGGTTTTAATTTCTCCATCAAGTCTGAATGAGATCCTTGCTGGGTAGAGTAATCTTGGTTGTAGGTTTTTCTCCTCCATCACTTTAAATATGTCCTGCCAGTCCCTTCTGGCTTGCAGAGTTTCTGCTGAAAGATCAGCTGTTAACCTTATGGGCATTCCCTTGTGTGTTATTTGTTGTTTTTCCCTTGCTGCTTTTAATATGCTTTCTTTGTATTTAATTTTTGACAGTTTGATTAATTTGTGTCTTGGTGTGTTTCTCCTTGGATTTATCCTGTATGGGACTCTCTGTGCTTCCTGGACTTGATTAACTATTTCCTTTCCCATATTAGGGAAGTTTTCATTTATAATCTCTTCAAATATTTTCTCAGTCCCTTTCTTTTTCTCTTCTTCTTCTGGAACCTCTATAAGTTGAATGTTGGTGCATTTAATGTTGTCCCAGATGTCTCTGAGCATATCCTCAATTCTTTTCATTCTTTTTTCTTTCTTCTGCTCTGCAGTAGTTATTTCCACTATTTTATCTTCAGGTAACTTATCCGTTCTTCTGCCTCAGTTATTCTGCTATTGATCCCTTCTAGAGTATTTTTAGTTTCATTTATTGTGTTGTTCGTAGTTGCCTGTTTCATCTTTAGTTCTTCTAGGTCCTTGTTAAATGTTTCTTGCATTTTCTCTATTCTATTTCCAAGATTTTGGAAATAGAATCTTTGCTATCATTATTCTGAATTCTTTTTTAAGTAGACTGCCTATTTCCTCTTCATTTGTTAGGTCTGGTGGGTTTTTATATTGCTCCTTCATTTGCTGTGTGTGTTTCTGTCTTCTCATTTTGCTTATCTTACTGTGTTTGCGGTCTCCTTTTTGCAGGCTGCAGGTTTGTAGTTCCTGTTGTTTTTGGTGTCTGTTCCCAGTGGCTAAAGTTAGTTCAGTGAGTTGTGTATGCTTCCTGGTAGAGGGGACTAGTGCCTGTGTTCTGGTGGATGAGACTAGATCTTGTCTTTCTGGTGGGCAGGTCCACGTCTGGTGGTGTATGTTGGGGTGTCTGTGGACTTATTATGATTTTAGGCAGCCTCTCTGCTAATGGGTGGGGTTGTGTTCCTGTCTTGCTGGTTGTTTGGCATAGGGTGTCCAGCACTGTAGCTTGCTGGTCATTGAGTGAAGCTGCGTGTTGGTGTTGAGATGGAGATCTCTGGGAGATTTTCGCCGTTTGATAATTCGTGGAGGTGGGAGATCTCTTGTGGACCAGTGTCCTGAAGTTGTCTCTTCCACCTGAGAGGCACAGCACTGACTCCTGGCTGCAGCAGCACCAAGAGCCTTTGATACATACGGCTCAGAATAAAAAGGAGAAAAAGTAGAAAGAAAGAAAGGGGATAAAAGAAAATAAAATAAAGTAAGATAAAATAAAGTTATTAAAATAAAAAACAATTATTAAGAAAAAAAAAATTTTTAAGTAAAAAAAGAAAAAAACCCCGGAAGGATAGAACCCTAGGACAAATGGTGAAAGCAAAGCTATACAGACAAAATCTCACACAGAAGCATACACATACACACTCACGAAAAGGGGAAAAAATCATAAATCTTGCTCTCAAAGTCCACCTCCTCAATTTGGGATGATTCGTTGTCCATTCATGTATTCCACAGATGCAGGGTACATCAAGTTGATTGTGGAGATTTAATCTGCTGCTCCTGAGGCTGCTGGGAGAGATTTCCCTTTCTCTTCTTTGTTAGCACAGCTCCCGGGGCTCAGCTTTGGATTTGGCCCCACCTCTGCGTGTAGGTCGCCGGAGGGCGTCTGTTCTTCGCTCAGACAGGACGGGGTTAAAGGAGCAGCTGATTCGGCGGCTGTGGCTCACTCAGGTCGGGGGGAGGGAGGGGCACGGAGTGCGGGGCTAGCCTGCGTCGGCAGAGTCCAGCATGACTCTGCACCAGCCTGAGGCGCGCCCTGCGTTCTCCCGGGGGAGTTGTCCCTGGTTCCCGGGACCCTGGCAGTGGCGGGCTGCACAGGCTCTTCGGAAGGGGGGTGTGGATAGTGACCTGTGCTCGCACACAGGCTTCTTAGTGGCAGCAGCAGTAGCTTTAGCGTCTCATGCCCGTCTCTGGGGTCCGCGCTGTTAGCCGCGGCTCGCGCTCATTTCTGGAGCTCCTTTAAGCAGTGCTCTTAAACCCCTCTCCTTGCGCACCAAGAAACAAAGTGGGAGGAAAAAGTTTCTTGCCTCTTCGGCAGGTCCAGACTTTTCCCGGACTTCCTCCCGGCTATCCGGTGCACTAATCCCTTCAGGCTGTGTTCATGCTGCCATTTCCCTCCCTGCGCTCAACCGAAGCCCGAGCCTCAGCTCCCAGCTGCGCCCGCCCCGGCGGGTGAGCAGACAAGCCTCTCGGGCTGGTGAATTCCGATCCTCTGTGCGGGAATCTCTCTGCTTTGCCCTCTGCACCCCTGTTGCTGCGCTCTCCACCGCGGCTGCAAAGCTTTCCCCCCTCCGCCACCCACAGTCTGCGCCCGTGAAGGGGCTTCCTAGTGTGTGGAAACCTTTCCTCCTTCACAGCTCCCTCCCACTGGTGCGGGTCCTGTCCCTTATCCTTTTGTCTCTGTTTATTCTTTTTTCTTTTGCCCTACCCAGGTACGTGGGGAGTTTCTTGCCTTTTGGGAGGTCTGAGGTCTTCTGCCGGCATTCAGTGGGTGTTCTGTAGGAGTTGTTCCACGTGTAGATGTATTTCTGATGTATCTGTGGGGAGGAAGGTGATCTCTGCGTCTTACTCTTCCGCCATCTTCCCCTGGCCTCCCAAAGTCATTTTTTTAAAAGTAAAATTTCCTCAGTGAGATGGCTTTAAGGTTTTAGTTTCTTCCTCATTCTGATTACAGTATTTGATAGAATGTTTTCCTTTTTCAAGCAGATTTCTTTGCAATTGGCAAGAGGAGAGATATTGCAGGAAGAGTTCTCATAGCTTGTGTCCTCCCAATTTTTCGCCTTATCACTCCTCTGATGTTATAAAGGGAACATGTGGTTCGTCCTGTAAAAATTTATTTTACCCTGTTTAGGATCACATTTATTTAATGAGAGGAAATAAAAATGGGCAAATTAAAACAACAAATCTAAAAACTGGGTTTTTCCCCCAAAAGGAACATTTAGAAAGATATGGTAATTGTTTAAAAGTTTTCTTTTTAGTTATAAAAGTAAACACACTTCATGCAGAGTAAGTTGGCAGATATTTTTAAAGAGAGGAAAACTGAATACTGAAAGTTAAAATGACCAGTTCATTTAAAAAGTAAATAAAACAATCCATAGATTTCTAAATTTCACAATTAATTCCTATTTTGCTTTTGTTAAACAAACCATGGTGTATTTCTTTCTAAAGAGAAATGTATTAACAATTTGGGAGATAACACTAGAATTGGCTCTTGACCACATAATCAAGTGACATCCTTGAAAAGGCTGAGAGATGGAACTGGGCTCATTAATTTCCAACATCAAATCTACTGCATATATCTTCCTGTTTGAACTCTCATGTAATTGAAGAGAAACAGTGATCTAAGGCCACATTAGGGGAAGGAAGTATGAATTTCAGCCAAATTTTATGCCCTTGAGTATGTACTAACTGTAGCTATGAAGCATTTTTCCCATTTGGACAGTAGTAAAGTTGGGTGACTGTTCAGAGCTTCTTCTTACCCTTTGGGCTTTATCCTTTCAAGGACAGGACACATCCAAGGGTGGGTTTCTAACCAGGTTGCTTTCCTAGCTCTTTTGGTGTGTTCCTATCCATTTGAGGAATCAAGTTTCCTCTTGATTCCTGGGTCATTGTTTCTGTTATGGGCTGAGTTGTGTCCCCTCAAAATTCATATGTTGAAATCCTAACTCCCCAGTACCCCAGAGTATGACTGTATTTGGAAATAGGGTCTTTAAAGAGGTAATTAAGTCAAAATAAGGTCACTAGGGTGGGGTCTAATGCAATATGATTCATGTCCTTAAAAGAAGAGGAAATTTGAACACAGACATAAACAGAGGGAAGACCACATGAAGACACAGGGAGAAGATGGTCACGTACAAGCCAAATGGAGAGGCCTTAGAAGAGACCAACCCTGTCAACACCCTGATCTTGAACTTCTCACCTCCAGACTGTGAGAAAATACATTTCCATTTAAGGCATCCAGTCTATGGTACTTTGTTATGGAATCCCTAGCAAACGAATACAGCCTCTAATGGATCATCACTCGACCACTGTGAATATTAAGTTCTACTAGGTCAGGGCAGACACCGAACTAAATGGCAGCCCATGTATTACTCAAAGGCTCAGAACATTTACATCAATCATTTCTCTTTTTTATTCTTTTAGTACTTTTTAAAAATCAAATAGTCGTAGTTTATAGTTCCAAAATATTACATAAGTTTAGCATACTATATATCTCTTGAATTCTATGTGATTTTCTACAAAATATGCATTCATGTAAAATGTATCAAACAAATATGTTTTTGGACTTTCAGAGCAAGGGAAAAAGAATCTTACTTTAGATGTTTGATCATAAAACTTTTTTATTCTTGGGGGAAGTTACTGAACATTTCTGTACAACGATTTCCCCTCTAAAACGGGGGACAATAATAGTACTTACCTCTTGGAATTTTTGAGGATCAAATGAGATTTTTACTTAGAATAGCACTGGCACATGATGTTTGTTAGAAAAAAAATGCTTTGGAATCTTACTGATTTTTAAAAGATTTAGCAGCTCAGGAATGAATTTGCACAAACATACATACATATGCAAATATTTTTTCTCTTAATATGCTCGTATCGATTTTTTTTTTTTTTTTTTTTTTTTGTCCACACCACACGGATTGCAAGATTTTAGTTCCCCGACCAGGGATTGAACCTGAGCCCGTGGCAGTGAAAGCGCAGAGTCTTAACCACTGGACCACCAGGGAATTCCCTCTTGTATTGTTTTAATACCAGAATGGAAGGAAAAACTTTGAAGATGCGGGTACCTACTCTGAGAAGTGGTGTTATCTTTCCTGTTCTTTTTTAGTACGTCTGAGTTGCTTGCCTTCAGGAGAGAGCATCTGACCCTTCATAAAGACCCACAGGCCTTTCGACTGCTCTCCTTCTGGACTCCATCACTGCAGGATGAGACCAGGACCACTTCTGAGGACTGACTTTTGGAACCTCTGACTCTCCCTCCTGCCCTTTGTTTCCTGAAGTCTCCAGTTTATTAATGTGGAATTGGGAGAGGTCATCTTCCTGAAGGTCAGTGAAAACTTTTTTTTTGGATAGGTAAGAAGTAGATTTATTAATATAGGATGCTTGTGAAGGATACAAGGGGGCAGGCAAGAGGGCTCTGCCCTGGGGTGAGAGAGGATGGTCATGTCCCAGGTCTCCGGCGAGTTCCTGGGGCAGGCCTCCAAGTGAGGGCCCTTGGCTTTGCGCGGGAAAGAATTTAAGAGCGAGCCATAGTAAAGTGAAAGCAGGTTTATTGAGAGAGATACACACTCCACAGGCAGAATGCAGTCCATCTTAGAAGGTGAGATCCCCTAAGGTCAGTAAAAACTTGGTGCTCCCAGGTCCTCAAACATACATGGAAGCTTCCTCTGCTCAGAAATTTATCCCTCCTTCAGGAAATTCATTAGGGTTGGTAAGCATTAAGGGAAACATTCCTGTTAGCTATGACACCTTAGAGTTTATTACTTAAATCAGATAATCACATTCCTCCTCCTGATGCGAAGCTGAAGCTGGAGGTGAACTGGTGTTTGAATGCTGGTGATGAGGCAAGAAGGTGGGCCTGAGCGGCAGGAGGGTGCTGGAGAGTGCAAGAGGTTGTGGGAAGGATACAGACAACACTGGGAGGGGGGCACTTAGAGCGGGCAGCAGGATAAACCAGTGCTGTTTGCAATATTGTTCAGGGCCCTTGGAGCCTGCTGTTGCCTAAAGAGGACAGAGTTTCTCCACTCACCTCCTCCCGCCCTCGTTTCTCCCCCCACCACCCCATTATTTACTTCTGGGTGAAGGGCAGCCCGAGGCACAGCACTGCTGTAGATGGAAGTTACCCTCTCAGGCCTCATATTTTATTACCTACCTCTCCCATTTCTCCCTCAGATTCCCTTCCTGCTATGCTCAGGCCTAATCTCAGTCCAGAACCTACTGTTTATTCCTAGCTGGCCTGGGTCAGGGCTCCCACTTGGGGCCCACATTCAGACTTGTGTTCCCTCCTCTAGAGATACTCAGCACATTCTCACCCCTTTGCCTACACAGTGTCACTTCCTTAGGAGGCCTTGTCTGAGCCCCTGAATGAGGTTAGGCTTCTCTAAGACATATTCCCGGTAGCATAAACCTATCCTTCACAGCATCTGCCTCAGTTGGCAATGGCACATTTATCTGTATGGTTGGTGATTAACATGTATATCTTATGTTAGATTAGAAACCCCATGAGGGAAGACACATTTGCCTTTTTTACCACTGTGTCCAGGCCAAGTACAATGTCTGGCATGGAGTAAACTCTTGATAAGTGCTTGTTCTAATGAGTAAATGAGGACCCCTTGGAGCATGCTTGTGATTCCTCTGCTTGACATCCAAGGAATGAAGCCATCCTCATCTTCTAAGGAGGCTAGTATGTGAACATGAACTGAGTAGTTTGGAGAGTAGACCAGGCATTTTCAACACCTCCTAAAGCTCTGGCCCGCTTGACTTCTATGCCCATGGATCTTGGGAACATTAGCTATGGATGGGTGCAGCATGGGTGGTGGGGTGCAGTGGGGCTGGTTTTTCATAAGAACTGCTTGCTGGTGGTTATGGGGATTTATGAGTCATGATTTATGGGTTTATAACTCCCTTCCAGAAGAACAGAAATTCATTAAAGGTCCTTTCCTCTGTAATTTCAACTATTGCTTTCTCCTATGAGGGAGGACTATAATTACCTAAAACCTTATTTGGGCTGATTTTGCAATTGTTGACAAATGGTAAAAATTTGCATTTTCTCTGGATTTTGCGCAGTGCTGGTGTATTCATTACTTTATATGGTTATAACTCAAAGGCTTTAATAGAACGACTTATTTCTCATTTCTGTGGTTAGTAAAAATAGAAAAATGAAGTCTCACTTTTGTAGGCTGTTGCGGAATTTTGATTATTTGTTTGAAAAGAAGCTTTTTTTTTCCACAATCATGAAACAACTGCCAAACCTTGCTCCAGTGTAACCTATACCTGAGTTATAATGATGAAAGCTGCTTACATCTCTGTTACCTACAACACGTATGTCTACGAGTGTTAAAAAGTACCAGTGTGAAACCGAGTTTTAGAAACACTTGGAGTTGTTCGAGGTGTCCTTTTTATTTTCCGAGACTGGAAGCTGGACTGTTCAGTGCTGAGTGAAAGTTTCTAGTGCTTTGTGCTCCATGGTGAGGGTGTGGGCAGTGGAGATCGATGTAAAGGTGTGAACTGAATGATTCATAGTCTGCTTATTTAATGTTCGTGGAGCAAAAATACAATTACCTAACTGAGACCAGAGACCATGCCTTCTGGTTGAAATGGATTTCATTCCACTGAAGATTTGAGCTTCATAGTTGATCTTAATATTTCATAATTGTGAGAGACCCTCTGGGTCAATGGGAATGAACTGGGAAAGGGACTAGAGGACCGATTCCAACTCTCCTACTTTCTATCCATGTGACATTGGCCAAGACATCTAACCCCTGACATCTCACTTCCATCTGTGAAATAGAAATTGTAATAGCTGTCCTAACCTGCCTCGTGGGGCTTGTGGTGATGACCAAATAAGACAAGGTAGGTCAATTGCAAAAAGGATTGTGTAAATGAAAGATATTATTTCACTACATCACATTATTTGTCATTTTTGCATGTGTAATCCTATTTCCTCAACCTATTCTAAGGTGTAAAAAAAATTAGCCATACTTATTAGTCATAGTTCAGTTAGAGAGGCAGAAGCACTAGGAGATATAATATTGATATTTGTGGTTATAGCCACTTAACTTTACACAATTATGGGAGCTGGTTAAGCAGTAGTCTTGGTGTCTGATGCTGGAGCCCAAAGTCCACAGGATAGGCAGTTTAGAAGGGAAGATGGATGTAAAGTGAAGGAGAGCAAGGACAAACTGGAAGCCATAAGCACATACTGGAACTCATGTCAGCTCTTGTCATCTCTGGCTATTATGTGTATGCCATGAGGGAGAAGCTGTTCTCCCTTGTCATGGAGTTAAATACATAGCTGGCCTAGAAACTGGGAAAGCTGAAAGAAGATCTAGGGGAATCTAGGGAAGCTGCAGGATCAGCTGCTGCCCTGAGCCACTGTGTTGAGTCAGCAGATCAATGATAATGTGCCTGAGCTGCTAAAACAGCTGCCTCTACCTTTCTAAGGTGAAAAACAATATGGCTGCTGCTTCACTTCCACACTCTGCGTCTTGTACAAATATGTCTCCATAGTACATCCTGATGTGCAACGTATAGGCAGGGCTGGCAATATCATTTGCGGGGCTAGTGTGAAATGAAAATGTGGAGCCTCTTGTTCTGAATACAAGAGAACTGCTTTTACCTTTCTTCTGCTATCTCATGGGACGCTCATGGGGTGAATGCACACCTCACAGGTGCCTTGGGCCCTGTACCATGACTCAGCATCCAGGGACCACATCGCCAACGCTCCCTACCACATGCCCAGGACCCCCCCAGGGGTGGAGGGTGACAGCAGCCAATATGAGGGGGAAGGAGAATCCTAGGGAGGTGGTAAGAGGTAGGATGTTGTGTGACCCAAGGCTCCAAGCCTCCAGGACATGCTCCAGCAACCCACTGGGCTTCACTTTTAAAACACAAATTCAAAGATAAAATCGGTAAGAAATTTAACAGAGAGCATTGAACTCCAGTGTGGGGCCACTTTTGAGAACAGATCCCTGTGCAGTTGCACTTTTTTGCAAATCCATCAAGCCTGCCCTGCATACAGGGAAGGGAATTCTGGGAAGTGTAGTTTAGCCTAGCCAAGTTGACACATTACAAAGCCACCACACCATGCACACTGCACTTTTTTCAAGGGCAATATCATTATGTGTTGAAGCAAATAAAATGAAGGGCTATGCACATAGCCTTGTTATTTTTCTGACAGTCTGGTAGACATAGGCACAATCCTTACTGTGGCATTGTCACCAGTGTTTCTCAACTGCTACTTCCCCTTGGACCAAGACTTTTAACATGGTTGAAGACATACTATTACTCACCTGTGCCAGTCCTTTATAATTGAGAACTCTAAATATTATAGTTGGGTTCCACTGGCTGATGGGGATATTTGTATAATTGAATTTTCCACCTCAATAATGCAGTCTTTGAGATTTCTCAGATGAGATGTTACAAGATGCACGCTGACCATCTTCTTGGGAAAAGTAGCCCTCTATGGGCCTCTGCCTCCTTACCTGTCTAGTGCAAGGCCCTGAGTACTCTCTTCCTGAGCCATTGCTCACAGCTGTGCTTGCAGAGAACAACCTTAAGAGATGAGGTATTGTCACATTCTGGGACAAAGAGCAGGATTGCTATAAAAGTACTGGATTCCCCAGGTTTAGTGTTTATATTCATTTTCTAGGGCTGCCATAACAAAGGACCACAGACTGGGTGGCTTAAACGGCAGAAATATTTTCTCATAGTCCTAGAGTCTAGAAGTTTAAGATCAAGGTATTGGCAGGGTTGGTCTCTTCTGAAGTCTCTCTTCTTGACTTGTAGATGGCCACCTTCTCTATATATCTTCACATGGTCTTCCCTCTGCACCTATCTGTGTTCAAATTTCCTCTTTTTATAAGCACAACAGTCATATTGGTTTGAGGCCAGCCCAAATGACCTCATTTTAACTTAATTATCTCTTTAAACACCTTATCTCTAAAT
Organism: Orcinus orca; assembly: GCF_937001465.1. Classification (NCBI taxonomy): domain Eukaryota; kingdom Metazoa; phylum Chordata; class Mammalia; order Artiodactyla; family Delphinidae; genus Orcinus; species Orcinus orca. The sequence continues at coordinate 119,973,945 of NC_064561.1, read as the reverse complement.
ACAGCCACACTGAAATGCTGGGGGATTAGGATTTCAACATATTCACTAGGCGGGAGACAAAATTCAGCAGTGTTCCTTTCTATAACACCACCCAAGCCCTCCACATCATCACTGCAGGACTTTGCGGTCAAGAACACAATGAACACAAATCATGCTGCTTGCTGTGATATGAGTAATAAAGCCTTTTGTCTCTGACCCAGGGATCTTTTGTCTTCTGCCAGCATCCATGAAACAGTAACAGGCTAAACTGTGAGACTGTAAGTAGGGTAAAATAAGTTCCAGACGTGATATACCTTGCATGTGGTATTGAAAACAAACATCCTCAAAATTTCTCATGATGGATCCACAAGTAACAATGACAGTGATTTTTTTTACATCTTTATTTGCATATAATTGCTTTACAATGGTGTGTTAGTTTCTGCTTTATAACAAAGTGAATCAGTTATACATACACATATGTTCCCATATCTCTTCCCTCTTGTGTCTCCCTCCCTCCCACCCTCCCTATCCCATCCCTCTAGGTGGTAACAAAGCACTGAGCTGATCTCCCTGTGCTATGCAGCTGCTTCCCACTAGCTAGCTATTTTACGTTTGGTAGTGTATATATGTCCATGCCACTATCTCGCTTTGTCACAGCTTACCCTTCTCCCTCCCCATATCCTCAAGTCCATTCTCTAGTAAGTCTGTGTCTTTATTCCTGTCTTACCCCTAGGTTCTTCATGACATTTTTTTTCTTAAATTCCATATATATGTGTTAGCATACGGTATTTGTCTTTCTCTTTCTGACTTACTTCACTCTGTATGACAGACTCTAGGTCCATCCACCTCACTACAAATAACTCAATTTCGTTTCTTTTTATGGCTGAGTAATATTCCATTGTATATATGTGCCACATCTTCTTTATCCATTCATCCAATGATGGACATTTAGGTTGTTTCCATCTCCTGGCTACTGTGAATAGAGCTGCATTGAACATTATGGTACATGACTCTTTTTGAATTATGGTTTTCTCAGGGTATATGCCCAGTAGTGGGATTGCTGGATCTTATGGTAGTTGTATTTGTAGTTTTTTAAGGAACCTCCATACTGCTCTCCATAGAGGCTGTACCAATTCACACTCCCACCAGCTGTGCAAGAGTGTTCCCTTATATCCACACCCTCTCCAGCATTTATTGTTTCTAGATTTTTTGATGATGGCCATTCCGACCGGTGTGAGATGATATCTCATTGTAGTTTTGATTTGCATTTCTCTAATGATTAATGATGTTGAGCATTCTTTCATGTGTTTGTTGGCAGTCTGTATATCTTCTTTAGAGAAATGTCTATTTAGGTCTTCTGCCCATTTTTGGATTGGGTTATTTGTTTTTTTGTTATTGAGCCGCATGAGCTGCTTATAAATTTTGGAGATTAATCCTTTGTCAGTTGCTTCATTTGCAAATATTTTCTCCCATTCTGAGGGTTTTCTTTTGGTCTTGTTTATGGTTGCCTTTGCTTTGCAAAACCTTTGAAGTTTCATTAGGTCCCATTTGTCTATTTTTGTTTTTATTTCCATTTCTCTAGGAGATGGGTCAAAAAGGATCTTGCTGTGATTTATGTCATAGAGTGTCCTGCCTATGTTTTCCTCTAAGAGTTTGATAGTTTCTGGCCTTACATTTAGGTCTTTAATCCATTTTGAGCTTATTTTTGTGTATTGTGTTAGGGAGTGTTCTAATCCCATACTTTTACAAGTACCTGTCCAGTTTTCCCAGCACCACTTATAGAAGAGGCTGTCCTTTCTCCACTGTACATTCCTGCCTCTTTTATCAAAGATAAGGTGACCATATGTGCGTGGGTTTATCTCTGGGCTTTCTATCCTGTTCCATTGATCTGTTTTTCTGTTTTTGTGCCAGTACCATACTGTCTTGATTACTGTAGCTTTGTAGTATAGTCTGAAGTCAGGGAGCCTGATTCCTCCAGCTCCTTTTTTCGTTCTCAAGATTGCTTTGGCTATTCGGGGTCTTTTGTGTTTCCATACAAATTGCCAGATTTTTTTGTTCTAGTTCTGTGAAAAATGCCAGTGGTAGTTTGATAGGGATTGCATTGAATCTGTAGATTGCTTTGGGTAGTAGAGTCATTTTCACAATGTTGATTCTTCCAATCCAAGAACATGGTATATCTCTCCATCTATTTGTATCATCTTTAATTTCTTTCATCAGTGTCTTATGATTCCCTGCATACAGGACTTTTGTCTCCTTAGGTAGGTTTATTCCTAGATATTTTATTCTTTTTGTTACAGTGTTAAATGGGAGTGTTTTCTTGATTTCACTTTCAGATTTTTCATCATTAGTGTATAGGAATGCCAGAGATTTCTGTGCATTAATTTTGTATCCTGATACTTTACCAAATTCATTGATTAGCTCTAGTAGTTTTGTGGTAGTATCTTTAGGATTCTCTATGTATAGTATCATGTCATCTGCAAACAGTGACCGCTTTACTTCTTCTTTTCTGATTTGGATTCCTTTTATTTCCTTTTCTTCTCTGATTGCTGTGGCTAAAACTTCCAAAACTATGTTGAATAATACTGGTGAGACTGGGCAACCTTGTCTTGTTCCTGATCTTAGTGGAAATGCTTTCAGTTTTTCACCATTAAGGAGAATGTTGGTTGTGGGTTTGTCATATATGGCCTTTATTATGTTGAGGAAAATTCCCTCTATGCCTACTTTCTGGAGGGTTTTTATCATAAATGGGTGTTGAATTTTGTCGAAAGCTTTCTCTGCATCTATTGAGATGATCATATGGTTTTTCTCCTTCAGTTTGTTAATATGGTGTATCATGTTGATTGATTTGCGTATATTGAAGAATCCTTACATTCCTGGAATAAACCCCACTTGATCATGGTGTATGATCCTTTTAATGTGCTGTTGGATTCTGTTTCCTAGTATTTTGTTGAGGATTTTTGCATCTATGTTCATCAGTGATATTGGCCTGTAGTTTTCTTTCTTTTTGACATCCTTGTCTAGTTTTGGGATCAGGGTGATGGTGGCCTCGTAGAATGAGTTTGTGAGTGTTCCTCCCTCTGCTATATTTTGGAAGAGTTTGAGAAGGATAGGTGTTAGCTCTTCTCTAAATATTTGATAGAATTTGCCTGTGAAGCCACCTGGTCCTGGGCTTTTGTTTGTTGGAAGATTTTTAATCACAGTTTCAATTTCAGTGCTTGTGATTGGTCTGTTCATATTTTCTATTACTTCCTGATTCAGTCTTGGCAGGTTGTGCTTTTCTAAGAATTTGTCCATTTCTTCCAGGTTGTCCATTTTATTGGCATAGAGTTGCTTGTAGTAATCTCTCGTGATCTTTTGTATTTCTGCAGTGTCAGTTGTTACTTCTCCTTTTTCATTTCTAATTCTATTGATTTGAGTCTTCTCTCTTTTTTTCTTGATGAGTCTGGCTAATGGTTTATCAATTTTGTTTATCTTCTCAAAGAACTAGCTTTTAGTTTTATTGATCTTTGCTATCATTTCCTTCATTTCTTTTTCATTTATTGCTGATCTGATCTTTTTTTTCTTCTTTTTTTCTGCTAACTTTGGGGGTTTTTTGTTCTCCTTTCTCTAATTGCCTTAGGTTCAAGTTTAGGTTGTTTATTCGAAATTTTTCCTGTTTCTTAAGGTAGGATTGTACTGCTATAAACTTCCCTCTTAGAACTGCCTTTGCTGCATCCCATAGGTTTTGGGTCGTCGTGTCTCCATTGTCATTTGTTTCTAGGTATTTTTTGATTTCTTCTTTGATTTCTTCAGTGATCACTTCGTTATTAAGTAGTGTATTGTTTAGCCTCCATGTGTTTGTATTTTTTACAGATCTTTTCCTGTAATTGATATCTAGTCTCATAGCGTTGTGGTCGGAAAAGATACTTGATGCAATTTCAATTTTCCTAAATTTACCAAGGCTTGATTTGTGACCCAAGATATGATCTATCCTGGAGAATGTTCCATGAGCACTTGAGAAAAATGTGTATTCTGTTGTTTTTGGATGGAATGTCCTATAAATATCAATTAAGTCCATCTTGTTTAATGTATCATTTAAAGCTTGTGTTTCCTTATTTATTTTCATTTTGGAAGATCTGTCCATTGGTGAAAGTGGGGTGTTAAAGTCCCCTACTATGAATGTGTTACTGTCGATTTCCAGTTTTATAGCTGTTAGTATTTGCCTTATGTATTGTGGTGCTCCTATGTTGGGTGCATAAATATTTACAATTGTTATATCTTCTTCTTGGATCAATCCCTTGATCATTATGTAGTGTCCTTCTTTGTCTCTTCTAATAGTCTTTATTTTAGAGTCTATTTTGTCTGATATGAGAATTGCTACTCCAGCTTTCTTTTGGTTTCCATTTGCATGGAACATCTTTTTCCATCCACTTACTTTCAGTCTGTATGTGTCTCTAGGTCTGAAGTAGGTGTCTTGTAGAGAGCATAATATATATGGGTCTTGTTTTTGTATCTATTCAGCCAATCTGTGTCTTTTGGTGGGAGCATTTAGTCCATTTACATTTAAGGTAATTATCAATATGTATGTTCCTATTCCCATTTTCTTAATTGTTTTGGGTTTGTTATTGTAGGTCTTTTCCTTCTCTTGTGTTTCTTGCCTAGAGAAGTTCCTTTAGCATTTGTTGTAAAGCTGGTTTGGTGGTGCTGAACTCTCTCAGCTTTTGCTTGTCTGTAAAGGTTTTAATTTCTCCATTGAATCTGAATGAGATCCTTGCTGGGTAGAGTAATCTTGGTTGCAGGTTTTTCTCCTTCATCACTTTAAATATGTCCTGCCAGTCCCTTCTGGCTTGCAGAGTTTCTGCTGAAAGATCAGCTGTTAACCTTATGGGCATTCCCTTGTGTGTTATTTGTTGTTTTTCCCTTGCTGCTTTTAATATGTTTTCTTTGTATTTAATTTTTTGACAGTTTGATTAATATGTGTCTTGGTATATTTCTCCTTGTATTTATGCTGTATGAGACTCTCTGTGATTCCTGAACTTGATTAACTATTTCCTTTCCCATATTGGGGAAGTTTTCAACTATAATCTCTTCAAATATTTTCTCAGTCCCTTTCTTTTTCCCTTCTTCTTCTGGAACCCCTATAATTCGAATGTTGGTGCATTTCATGTTGTCCCAGAGGTCTCTGAGACTGTCCTCAGTTCTTTTCATTCTTTTTTCTTTCTTCTGCTCTGCAGTAGTTATTTCCACTATTTTATTTTCCAGGTCACTTATCCATTCTTCTGCCTCAGTTATTCTACTCTTGATCCCATGTAGAGTATTTTTAATTTCATTTATTGTGTTGTTCGTAGTTGCCTGTTTCATCTTTAGTTCTTCTAGGTCCTTGTTAAATGTTTCTTGCATTTTCTCTATTCTATTTCCAAGATTTTGGATCATCTTTACTTTCATTATTCTGAATTCTTTTTCAGATAGACTGCCTATTTCCTCTTCATTTGTTAGGTCTGGTGGGTTTTTATCTTGTTCCTTCATCTGCTGTGTATTTTTCTGTCTTTTCATTTTGCTTATCTTACTGTGTTTGGGGGTCTCCTTTTTGCAGGCTGCAGGTTCGTAGTTCCCGTTGTTTTTGTTGTCTGTACCCAGTGTCTAAAGTTGGTTCATTGGATTGTCTAGGCTTCCTGGTGGAGAGGACTAGTGCCTGTGTTCTGGTGGATGAAGCTGGATCTTGTCTTTCTGGTGGGCAGGTCCATGTCTTGTGGTGTGTTTTGTGGTATCTGTGGACTTATTATGATTTTAGGCAGCCTCTCTGCTAATGGGTGGGGTTGTGTTCCTGTCTTGCAAGTTGTTGGCATAGGGTGTCCAGCACTGCAGCTTGCTGGTCATTGAGTGAAGCTGGGTGCTGGTGTTGAGATGGAGATCTCTGGAGATTTTTGCCATTTGATATTATGTGGAGCTGGGAGGTCTCTTGTGGACCAGTGTCCTGAAGTTGTCTCTCCCACCTCAGAGGCACAGCACTGACTCCTGGCTGCAGCACCAAGAGCCTTTCATCCACATGGCTCAGAATAAAAGGAAGAAAAAGTAGAAAGAGAGAGCTAGAGAGGGAGGGAGAGGGAGAGAAAGAGAGAGAGAGGGAGGGAGGGAGACAGCGAGGGAGAGAGGGAGGGAGAGAGGGAGGGAGGGAGGAAGGAAGAAAGAAAGAAAGAGAAAGAAAGGAGTGAGTGAGGGAGGGAGGAAGGAAGGAAGGAGGGAAGGAAGGAAAAGAAGAAAGAAGATAAAATAAAATATAATAAAGTAAGATAAAATAAAATAAAGTTGTTAAGGGCTTCCCTGGTGGCGCAGTGGTTAAGAGTCCGCCTGCTGATGCAGGAGACACAGGTTCATGCCCCGGTCCGGGAAGATCCCACATGCCGCAGAGCGGCTAGGCCCATGAGCCATGGCTACTGGGCCTGCGCGTCCGGAGCCTGTGCTCTACAACGGGAGAGGCCACAACAGTGAGAGGCCCGTGAACCGCAAAAAAAAAAATAATAAAAAAAATAAAGTTGTTAAAATAAAAAATAATTATTAAGAAAAAAAATTTTTTTAAGAAAAAAAAAATCGGACGGATAGAACCCTAGGACAAATGGTGGAAGCAAAGCTATACAGACAAAATCTCACACAGAGGCATACATATACACACTCAGAAGAAGAGGAAAAGGGGAAAAAATCATAAATCTTGCTCTCAAAGTCCACCTCCTCAATTTGGGATGATTCGTTGTCCATTCATGTATTCGACAGATGCAGGGTACATCAAGTTGATTGTGGAGCTTTAATCCGCTGCTTCTGAGGCTGCTGGGAGAGATTTCCCTTTCTCTTCTTTGTTCTCACAGCTCCCAGGGGCTCAGCTTTGGATTTGGCCCCGCCTCTGCGTGTAGGTCGCCAGAGGGCGTCTGTTCTTCGCTCAGACAGGACGGGGTTAAAGGAGCAGCTGCTTCGGGGGCTCTGGCTCACTCAGGCCAGGGGGAGGGAGGGGCACGGAGTGCTGGGCGAGCCTGTGGCGGTAGAGTCCGGCGTGACATTGCACGAGCCTGAGGCGCGCCGTGCGTTCTCCCGGGGGAGTTGTCCGTGGATCCCAGGACCCTGGCAGTGGCGGGCTGCACAGGCTCCCGGAAGGGACGTGTGGATAGTGACCTGTGCTCGCACACAGGCTTCTTGGTGGCGCAGCAGCAGCCTTAGCGTCTCATGCCCGTCTCTGGGGTCCACGCTTTAGCGGCTCGCGCCCATCTCTGGAGCTCCTTTAAGCAGCGCTCTTAATCCGCTCTCCTCGCGCACCAGGAAACAAATAGGGAAGAAAAAGTCTCTTGCCTCTTTGGCAGGCCCAGACTTTTCCCCAGACTCCCTCCCGGCTAGCCGTGGAGCACTAACCCCCTGCAGGCTGTGTTCACGCCGCCAACCCCAGTCCTCTCCCTGTGCACTCCGAATGAAGCCCGAGCCTCAGTTCCCAGTCCCGCCTGCCCCAGCGGGTGAGCAGACAAGCCTCTCGGGCTGGTGAGTGCCAGTCGGCACCGATCCTCTGTGCAGGAATCTCCCCGCTTTGCCCTCCGCACCCCTGTGGCTACACTCTCCTCCGCCGCTCCGAAGCTTTCCCCCTCCACCTCCCTGCAGTCTCCACCCACAAAGGGGCTTCCTAGTGTGTGGAAACCTTTCCTCCTTCACAGCTCCTTCCCACTGGTGCAGGTCCCATCCCTATTCTTTTGTCTCTGTTTATTCTTTTTTCTTTTGCCCTACCCGGGTACGTGGGGACTTTCTTGCCTTTTGGGAGGTCTGAGGTCTTCTGCCGGCGTTCAGTTGGTGTTCTGTAGGAGTTGTTCCACGTGTAGATGTATTTCTGGTGTATCTGTGGGGAGGAAGGTGATCTCCGCGTCTTACTCTTCCGCCATCTTCCCCTACACCCAATGGTAGTGATTTTAATACTTCCCTGCCTATTGAGAAATTACCAGTTGGTTCTATTATTTTCCTTCTTGTTGGGGTGAAATTTGTCCTTCAACCCTCCATCCCTACCCAAGGCCTTTAAATCTTTTACTTTCTCTTCATGGAGCATACATGTGTCTAGGACTCCTGAACAGTGGCTTGTCCGAGGTGGTGAGTTAGTGTTGGGATTCACTAAGAATAGCTTCAACTCCACTCCCTGCTTTTGTGGCTGAAGCGTCCCTTTTCTCACTCCTGACTTCAGGAGAAGTTTACCGGTCTTTTTGTGACTGTGTATCTCCAAGGACATGTATGGCTACTGCAGGAGGGCATCTGGGTTGTGAGGTAGAGAGATGTACTTCACTCAGGGGCCTCTACCCTTCAGATTTTAGGGAATGATGTGAAATTTCTTGCCAGGAAGTCTGGTAGAGAAGACATTCTAAGTTAACAATTTAATCCTTCCCTACACCCCCTGTTATAGGTGGGATTCTCCCTGCCTCTAAATTCATATATTTAAGTACTAACCCCCAGTACTTCAGAATATGACTATATTTGAAAATATGTCTTTAAAGAGGTAGGTAATTAAGTTAAAATGAGATTACTAAGGTGGGCCCTAATAACCTTCACTAGAGAGAGAGAGAGAGAGAGAGAGAGAGAGAGGGAGAGGGAGGGAGAGAGACTTTCACCAAAGATGAGTCTGCAAAGCAAAATTCCAAAGCATGTCAAGAAAACTAATACCTGAACTAACAGCCTCCACATTAAAGAGTTGAAAGGAAAATTCACTAAATGCTTTGCTGACTCAGGTGGGGCTTTTGCATAATAGTCTTTCACTCACAGTTTTAACCTTGTAGTCTGATGGCAAGGTGAGACCTTAGGGAGACTGCTTCAAGAGTGTCTCCCTTAGCCATCAGCCTTCTGCTGTTCCTGCAGAGTAAAGCATCTTGTAACAAAAGACCTTATTTACAACTTATAAATAGGGTGCCCTTCAGGATGTTACTGTAGACACATTTCCATGAATACAGACTTGACAGGAGAAATCTTCTGACATTGATGCTTTGGTTTTACCCCCTGAACACTAATCAGATGTACTAGGTAATAGAAATAGACTTCACTAATTAGTGGAAATGCTGTACCGGTGTCAACCGCATTGTCTGGGTCAACCAATACACGGAAACAAACACAGCTTCCCATGGCCGCGCAAGTATTGTATAGCTAAGATCTTGGTGGTAAGAGTGTTGTATATGCTATTAGATTCAAAGTGATTGTGAGGCTTCTGAGTTCTTGCGGTGTATGCAGAAATGATTTAAAGTGGGATGCCGTCTCCACCTCAGTAAAGAGTTTGTTTGTTGAATGTCTACATTCCTGTGCCTATTTTAATGCTACCCGTCTGTTAGCTGAGTCTCAGAAAGAAGACATTTGGCCAGTATCCCATTGCCAGTCACTGCTTCATGTTCCTAGGAGGCACATACACCAAATACTTTCTCAATGCATTTTCTATATAGTGAGTTAAAGGTTTGTCCCAAGATAACTGTGACCTGCTATGCTGGTGTCCTAGGTGGGACCACATGTAGATTGAGAGGATTCCTTTTGCCTCTCTAGACTAAGGTCTCTCCTTGGTCCATCTCTTCTAGGTTCACTCTCTCTCTTAGCTCTCTGGACACCACTGTTCTCACTGAAAGGAGGTGTTTCTAGAAAGTGAGTTCAAATAGAGAATTTCCCCTTAAGGCCTTGAATAGAGCTGGATTAAGTGGCCTACTCTATAATAATAGAGTTTCCAGTGGAAAAGTGACATCAAGATTTTTTCCCTTAGAAGATAGAAAAATATCATCTAAAAATTTACAAACATGTATGTCTTTTATAGTAAAGATTATAAAAGCCTGACCCTTTGCTTTGGGCAAAGCAACTTGAGTTAGCCCTTTTACTCTGGCAAACATAAGGCAAATACTTTTTTTTTTTTTTTTTTTCTGATTTTGGGGAAAATACTTGAATGCTTCAGTCATTAAATGTTTTGTTTAATAATTGGCAAAATTTTTCCTGTGAAAATTAGATATGTTTTCCCCCTATATTTGGAATTAGACTACCCTATGCTTAAAATTATAATTTGTATTGGGGGGAGGTGTATGTGTGTGTGTTTGTATGTGTGACTTACTGTTTAATCATATGTGTATGTTATTCAACCACTTGCAGGAAATGAAAAGTAGAAATTTGATTATGGCAAAGGTGATGTGCATGCTTGATCTGCTTACATCCTACTGGAGGTAAGATCAAGAGCTTGACTAAGTGGTAATAATATATGCTAGGCTAAATTGCTGGGGTCCCACATGTGATCTGATCTCATTTTGATTAAGCCACACTTTGAGAAATGTGTTCTCCAACTTAGAGATTCTTTTTGAATTTCTAGCATAGTTTTTGGTGTCAGACTAAAGACTTGGATGGATATACAACCTCAAGGGAATGGCTACTCCCAAAGAGATACATCCACGGGAAAGGATATTTCTGGAGTAAAAATTAGACAGCCTTGAATTGAGGAGAAAAGGATGCTATTTTCTTTGTAGGGCCAGTGATTGGTTGGGCCCTAACCCTGAGGCATGAACATTGGTGTGTGTGGAGACAAGGCAGGAGCCAAACAGGAAGCTGGCTCAGTAAGAGCCTCCGAATTCAATTTGGGCCTATTGATTCTTGGAGTAGCTAATATTAGCAAGACTTTTAAGTTATTCTCTGTTACATTTCTGTTATCTTCTAACCATCAGCAAAGACCTTAAAAGTTACAAACTGATCTCTGTGGACTGAGGAGCCCTGGTCCATATTTCAGAGGACTAACACGCAGGAAAGTATTGTTCCCGCCCCAAGGCTAGAATGGGATTTCTGGCAGCAGGCACCAGTGAAGGACTGCCGAGTCCAGCAGGGGTGCCTCTCTTGAGGGTGTGGTTAGAAAAGGCAGCACGTGGTAGGGCAACCAGGACGCGCTAGGGCAGAAATTGATGAGCATTCTTGGAAATTGTTAAGTAGGTCTAGGCCTAGATTCCAGGAACTGGGATCATGGGACCTTATGTCATGGTGATTTGGGAATACATAAGAAGTGCAAACTCATTTTCTAGTCACAGATTGGTAACGGATTGCGAAGTTATGTCTCCCCCCCAATTTGGACTCTCCTCCTGAACTCCTTAGGCCTTTTGAGGTATGAGGGGCTCTCCTCTGTGGGAGGAGGCCTAGCCCTTCTGCTTTCTCCGTCTATACAGAAAGAAGGAAAGAGAAGAGATTTTGAAAGGGAAGGAATGCACAACAGAGAAGAGGAGACTACTTGAAGAGCTTATTTTCCTTCCACTGAAGACTTTGTCCTTTGGCCCTGCTTAGCTGCCACATGCTGAGGGCTCCAATGAATCTCAGGCCCACTTCAGAGCTCTTTCTCTGTGGGTGTCATAAGTTAGCTACGGTTAGACTTCATGGCTACCACCATCCTAATCTCTTTTGCAGCTGCCCTCTGCTTCTCCAGCCCCTCACTCACTTCTTCCACCATGGGCTATCACATGCTACCTTCTCCCAACCAGGGCTGTGCACCCATCGGGCAACGTGGGCACGGTGTCCAAGACCTGGGGATTTTCACAGGCTTACAAGGAAGATTAAGTCCCCCCAAGATCTTATTACCCACAAAATCCAAACACCTTCAAAACAAAAATGAATATATCTTGAATTAAAAGTTTATGAGCCCTCATAGTAATTTGTATATATCGAGTCCAAAATATGCAAATTACTTTTCACGTGAAGCGTGGCTGCATTCTAAAACATTTGTGTTATGTGGGTTGGGTGTGGCTTTCAAAATTGAGAGTTCCTGGGTCCCATGAGGGCCTTAAAATAGAAACTAGTTCTCACTGCCCCCTCTACTCTAGCCCCTGCCTCAAATCTTTTTCAAATTATCCTGTCACCCACCCAGATGTCTTCAGCTAGAGTTAATATCTAAGATATTAGATGATATCTAAGATATCATCCAACAAAAAAAAATATGATAAAAGCCCAATGAAGAAAGAAATGCATTTCCTTCCCAAGGCCAAAGTCCCTGGTGCTCAGACCACTATACTACAGGACGCTGACTTGGAGAACTCGCCATCTGGCTTAGGGCAATGCAGGTGTTCTGTTGAAAGGGAAGTAAGTCAGGCTGGAGAGAGAAGAAAGATGCTACGTGGTTGATTTCTTCTCAGCCAGTCCCCAGTGAGCAGGCTGCTGTTTTCAACCTGCACCTGCACCTTCCATCCATCCAGAGCTGGGATCACCTGGGATTTGGAGCAACTGGTTGCCATTTTGTTTGGTCCTTGGAGGCTGGACCTTGCCTGATGCCAAGAAGGTACTTTTCTTTTCCTGATCATGGAGAGACTGATACTAAATATGTCATTGGAGGAGTTTCCCAATTAGAAATAATGAACGTTTATCATCAATTCTTTAGACTTAAGGCCACTGTTTTGTTATATGTAATACACTAAATAGAGAGAGTCTGGAAATCTGTACATCATAATCAGTGTGTCAATCTACCCAGCTCCCTGTTTCAAGAAGCAGAATCTCAAGGCTCCCTCTTCCTAGTACCATAGCTTTCAAGTACTTTAAGGAGTTGAGTCTGTAGGCTGGAGGATGCAAGATGTGAAATAGGAACCATGCGCCAGGCCTGGCAGGGTGGCAGCTTTCAGCAGTGAAGCGTTAAGGCCAATAAGCTTATTCTGAAGCGCAAGAACCATTGGAAATTGAAAAATACATCCGGCACTGTGTCACCACCATCACTCTGAGTCTAGTGTGCTGATGGAAAGATGGTATCATGGTTTTTCATGGCTCCAGCCATGGCCTAATTTTATTGCCCATCTCTGTTAGGGGATCTTAGTTTGATGACTGTTGTCACAATGCCCAAAGAACATTGGTTTGGGAACTCAGGAGACCTGGATCATGGCCATTAATTAGCTGAAGGATTTTGGCCAAATCCCTTAATTTTTCGGTGTATAAACTTCTCGTCTGTAAAAATGAGCATAATAATACTTCATATGTTATAGAGTTATGGAAGAGTAAAATGGGGTAAAATGTGTGAAGAACTTTGGAAATACATGTAACAACTTCCCAGGTGAGGGAGCTGAGGTCAAGTTAAAAAATAACAAGTTAGGAGCTCAAAGACTGGGATTCTAGTTTGAACTTTAACATTTACTGACTGTAGTCTAGCTGGGGCTCTGGTGCCTCAAGAGTGCATAGTAATCATTATATTTCACAAGTGTTACAAAGGTTAAATGAGATATTGTTTGAGGTTATCAACCACTCATTGCTGTACAAATGTTAATCAAAATAGTGATTAATTTGGTGCCTTGCTATTCTCAAGCTGAGTAGCTGGCTAGTTTTTATTTAATTTAAAATTTTGATTATTATAGTCCTGATAAGTATCAGATTTATTGGACATTGGATTCTCAAGGCTCGACTCTAGCATTCCTCATCCACACTGCACAAAAGAGAAGGCAGGATCAGTGCTCCAGGAAGCCCTTTCACTCCTTGGCTCTCAGGACCACTTGCTGGTAGGCAGCACATTCCAACACTGCCCCTTTCAACAGCTTGCGCAACTAGAGGTTTGGAGGTGCGTTCTGAGAACACTGCCTAGTTGACACTCAGAAAGGATACAATGCTTGGCATCATTTCTTTGAATTGAGCAGCTTCTGCCAGAGCAATCGGCCAAAGCCCCCTGGACCTTGCCTGCTCTCTGCGAGACACCGAATAGAGAATCAGATTCAAAATATCTGGACAAACCTCAGAGGGGTGCAGACCTGTTGGCTTCCAGGCAGAAAGGAGCCATGCTTTTTGATGAACTTTGTGGAACACTCGTCTTGGGAGTTCTGTGTGCGCCCTGGGAGGCCCTGCTGCGTGAGGAGCGAAGCATCAGGCAGGCTCTTCCTGTTTCTTTGTTTCTTGCCCTTTCTCCTCTGGCTCCTCAGTGGCTTCACAGTTGATATCAACAGTGTACCGGGCAGAAAGCTCAAGATTGCTGCTCCTGCTGTTTTTTCTTTCACCTGGCTTTGCTGCTTTGGGATTTGAAGCCTGCTGAATTTCAATTCTGGCTTGTTGGGGCTGCAAACGGTTAACCTTGTTCTCTGATCTGAGGGACAAACTGTGTGCTCCATCCTTCTGTCTGTTTAGCTCCACAGTTATCCCCACAGAAGGGAGCTGCAGCCAGTTGGGCAAAAAAAATCGAACCATTGTTTGTTTACATGTTAAAATCTGAGAAGCTCCTGCAGTTTCAGGAAAGATGTCCTCATTGCAGAGCCTCAAAACAACTGTTAATAAACCAGTGGTCATGTGAATTGCTTCACGGGCCATGCCCAAGTAAGAGAAAGTCAGAAATACATGAACAGAAAGACACTTCCCAAAGATAGATGGGAATAGAATATATTTACATGACTTGAGGCACAAAGAAATGAATGCAGGTTCTCTTGTTCTCATGTCTTACTGAAGGCTGGAATAAAAACTATCAGAATGATTGAGACTGAATTGGCTTTTGTGCTTACAGACTGTACTACAAATGGTGCAGCCAGAATGAGTACTTTTTATACGAAGCCAGTCAATTGCCTGTAGCTGATTTTGTTTCTGGTATGATTTGCTCTCCAGTCAACCAAGTAAATATTTTGAACAATAAATGAAGAAACAAAAAAAGAAACAAAAAGTAATGGGAAGAAAGTCCAGACCAGGAGCTGCAAAATTTATGGGTTTATTGCAATTCCACGAAGGGGCTTGAGGCAGTTACACCAGGATAGATTTTCCTTCCTCCTCATACCATGAATCTTCTTTTCCAATACATTTAGATGTGATTCTGTAGAAGAAATTTATTTATTCTTTTCTTGCAGAGGGGAGAGTTGGTCCTTGTTCTTCTTTTTGCTTTCCTGAACTAGGGCCTCTGCAGAAGGAATTTAAGTTGGAGGCTACTTGACATATTGCCTCAGTCAGCAGATGGCATGTGCCATGGGAGCTGCAGTCACAGTCCCTGAGGTATTGTAGGGAAAAAGATTCCCTCCACTCCTACTAGAAGGCTGTTCTTGGAGTAGGGAGTGGGGCTGTCAAGGGGTTTAGATATTGAAAGGTGTCTGCATGTCCCCATCTTCTTGGTGGACCACGTTCCTTTTTGGTAGGCTGTGAATCAGAATGAAAGTTGGAGCTCATGCAGCTGTGACTCAGAGAGCCCCTTTGTGCTCTGCCGACAAGAGATAGAAGCATGGAAAGCTGACCAGAACCAGGAGCAAGTCCCCAGTTCTTCCTGCAAAAGAGAGAAACGTGGAAGAGCCTTTTCTTCTTCTCATTGGATGACCCAAATGTGGTGATAAAGGTGGGGCAGTTCAGGTACTGTTTGGCAAAGGGGTAGCCTAGTAGCCAGCACTCCCTTGGTTTCTGTAGGGCAGAGCCGATATCCAGCAAAGGAGCACAGTGGTCACTTCCAGTTACCACGACATGACCTTCCTTGTCTTTAGTTGGTTGCAGGGGGCAGTGCCAAGGAATGGAACAGAGAGACCATGAGAGGAGGAGAAGGAGATGCCTTGGTATAAAACACTTACCCTAGTTTTGTGTAAAAGGAGGATGGTATGATAGGAGGTTCAGTGCTCAGCTTGTGAAGGACTATGGAATTCCATTCATATCTGAGTAACTAGAAGGGGGTGTCTTAGGCAGGTTGAGACTCATCAAACTATCATCATTATCATTGTCATCAGATCACAGTCAATCTTTGCTTAAGTAGCTCTATGTGATTGTTCTGTGACAATACTGTCCTAAGTGTTTTATATATACTGTTTCACTGTCGATAAATGTAGAAACTGAGGCATATAGGGTTTAAGCCACAAGTTACTGTATAGCTCATTTGCTGCAGTTAGAATTTGAACCCATGACCACCTGATGACAAGGCCTGGGCTCTTAGCCACCTTGATGTTCTACCTCTGAAGTCAGGTTGTGTAATCTTAATTGAAGGAAGGAAACCAGAAGCTTCCTTTGTAATAGATCTGGGCCTGTCTCAAATCGTTATCATTACATTTTATATTAAGAAGTACTGAAGCAGAGTCTCTCTGGGTGGAGGCCACCTTCCATAAATGAGTTAGGTGTCTCATGGGACCATCTTGAGATATTGTTGAAGGAATGTAGGACCTACCTTTGGGTCTGGCTTACTGCCAGGGAGGAAGTGAGAGACTGGGGAGATGGGAGATCTTTGTGTCCCCGGTTTCTAACTCCTGCCTCAGAACTCTAATAAAAAGAAAAGTTTGCTTTTCCTCACAGTCAGTGAACTCTTGCCTTGCTGTGACTCTTGGGCCAGTGTAGGTAGAGCTGCATGGTTTCCATCTTAAACTTTTTGGTTCTACAGATGTCTGTATTCAGTCTTCCTGTGGCTGGACTAATTGCTTTCCCTGAAGAATCTTGATGCTAAAATGTTGCAAACCCTATTACTAGCTGTGTGCCATCTAAATGAATCTCACTGCTTTATATAGTCTAAGACTGTTTCACTGTCCATGTACATTGAGAATTGTTATATCTCCCTGGTGCACTGTTCCTTTCCTTGTAATGTAATAACCGTCTTTATCCTTAACGATTATTATTATTTTTTGCCTTAAACTACATTTAGTTTGATATTAACATAGTTTACTATTTTCTTTCAATTTGTACTTGTCCAGTTTATCTTTTTTCATTCTTTAATTTCAACATTTCTTTATTCCAATGTTTTAAATGTACTTATTCTAAAGAGCATAGAGTATAGTTTTGCTCTTTTTATTCAATCTAGCAATCCCTTTTAATGGGTAAGTTTAGCCCACTTATTACCAGTAGATTTTGATTTATTTCTATCCTTTTTGCTTTCTCTTTTTCCTGCCTTTTCTGTGTTTTTTTTTTCCTTCCTGCCATCCTTTATATTGATGGACTTTTCTTGATTACCTCTACTTGTTTAAAGTTATATATTCTAGTCCTATTCTTTGTAATGTTTACCTTAAAAAATCTAACATGCATTCATGCCATAAAATCAAAAGTTGCTCACTGTATCTGTATTTCTCATAAATGTTACATCAACTGTATAACAATTTACCATCAATCAAGACCCTGCTTATTGTAAGTTATTGTTGTTTAGTAGTTTAGTGACACCTAGTATTTATATTACTTATTACTGTATTAGTTAGGGTTCTCCGGAGAAACAAAATGAAGAGAATGTGTATGTATGTATATACTGTGAAGTAACAGAAAAGAAAATATATTGATTTCTGCCCCTGGTTCCTGGTACAGAACTCCTAAAACCCTTGGAAATTCCAAAGTGATAGAGTACCAGGAACATCTTTTGTTCTAAGATTTGTTCTTTGCCTCTGGTTCCTGACCTGAAATTCCAAATCCCTTAGAATTTCCTGGGTGTTAGGAGTGTCTTTTGTTCTAATGAGGTGACTCTTGGTGACTCCTCGATGGGGGCTGGTCACCATAAAGACCAAGCCATGCTTAGAAGCTTAGAATTTTCAGCCATACCCCCCATTCTCCAGAGAGGGGAGAGGGGCTGGAAATGGAGTTAATGATTCATCATGCCTACATGATGAAGGCCTCCATAAAAATCCCAACAGTATGGGGTTCAGAGAGCTTCTGGGTTGCTGAACACGTGGAGGTGCTGGGAGAGCAGCATGCTCAGAAAGGGCATGCGTGCTCTGCTGCCCTTCCCACATACCTTGCCCTGTGCATCTCCTCCATCTGTTTATCTGTATCCTTTATCATATCCTTGTATAATAAAGTGGGAAACGGTAAGTAAACTGTTTTCCTGAGTTCTGTGAGCCACTCTAGCAAATTATTGAACCTAAGGAGGGAGTCATGGGAACCTCCGATTTATAGCTGATTGGTCAGACGCACAGGTAACAACCCGGACTTGTGACTGGCACATACACGTATATCCTATTGGTTTCTCTGGAGAACCCTGACTAATACAATAAAACGTAATATAAAAACTTTAATACATGGGGGGAGATACAGAGAGAAAAGATATTTATCTTAAAGAATTGAATCACATGATTGTGCAGCTGGCAGGTATGAAATCTGCAGTGTAGGCTGGCAGGCTGGAGACCCAGGGAAGTGTTACATTTCAAATCCAAAGGTGATCTCTTGGCAGAATTCCCACTTCTTCAGGGGCGGTCAGTGTTTTTCTTAAGGCCTTCCGACTGTTTGGATGGGGCTCACCCACATTGTAGAGCACAATTTGCTTTACACAAAGTCTACTGATTTAAGTGTTAACCCATCCAAAAATTATTTTCACAGAAATATCTGTAAAGTTTCACTAAATACCTGGGCACCATGGCCCAGCCAAATTGACATATAAATTTAACCATCACAATTACCTGCATTAGTTATTCGTTATCGTTATTTTACATACTCAGGGATTTGTTTAGATTTACCTACATGTTTACCATTTTTTCCCTATATCTAATTCACTATTTTTCTAGGCTGAAACAACTGAGAAAAGGTAACTATCAACTTCACAATTTCATGCCCAGGTAATTTATTATTTGAGAGTTAGAGATAATAAATCCTCATAGGGACATTTTATTTATCATGGTTTGAAATCACTATGTTTGCTATATCCAAGGATCATATTTTTGATCAATTCTGAAAGATTCTAAAACATTTTCAGATGTTATTTCTAATATTGTCTCTCCACTAATTCTCTTTTGGAGGAGACTATTGATTATGTTGGACCTTTTCATTCTTCCTTTCATGATATTTAACCTCTCTTTCGTATTTTCTATCTCTTTATCTCTCTGTGATGCATTTGGGATTAATTCTTCACACCTAATTTTAGTTTACTTTACTTTCTTTGGATGTGATTAATTTGCAGTTTGAACCAACAGTTGAGCTTTGAATGTCAATGCCTTTATCTTTAATTTCTAGACTTCTGTTTTTTCTCTTTTCTTCAAATCTACCCATTCATTTTAGTTATTATTTTATACATTTTTCTGATTTTAATTTTCTTTTATGTCTTTATTTTCTAATTAATTAATTTACTTAAAAAAATTTGGGGGGCTGTGTTGGGTCTTCGTTGCGGCGAGTGGGGGCTACTCTTCCTTACGGTGTGCAGGCTTACATTACGGTGGCTTCTCTTGTTGCGGAGCACGGGCTCTAGGCACACGGGCTCCAATAGTTGTGGCTCGTGGGCTCTAGAGCGCAGGCTCAGTAGTTGTGGCACATGGGCTTAGTTGCTCCGCAGCATGTGGGATCTTCCCAGACCAGGGCTCGAACCCATGTCCCCTGCATTGGCAAGCAGATTCTTAACCACTGCACCACCAGGGAAGTCCTGTCTTTATTTTTTAAACACACTAATTCTATACGTTCTTTCTACTAATCCTACAGTCTAGAGTTCTCGGAGTTTAATACTGCTGTTTATTGTATCTGCTTCTCTAGTTCATTTCAATTGTTTCATAGATGTTTTGTAGTTTTCGATTATAAGAAATCTTTAAGCAGGGCTTTGCTTGAAGACTTTTATCTGGCCTGTGTTGGACATATGTCCCTCAGGAGTGGTTCTGTCTATGCTAGTTACCCCAGGTATAATTCACTTTGGGTCTATTTCTTTCTCTTTTTTTAATATATATAATAGTTTGCAAATTGGTAGTTTCAGACTAGCAGATGCAAACTTTGGGCCTATTTCTATGTTATTTCTCACCTGGTGGATTCTTGAGCAAGTAGGAAGTATAAATTTGAACCCCAAACCCAAATGTGAGATACCTACCCTTATGTATTTACAGGGAAGTCTATATCTCACCCACCCAGATCCCAGGTCCAAACAGACAAGCTTGCTTGTTATTTCCCTGGACTAGTGGAATAATTTTTTCTAAAATACTCTTGCAATGTAGGTGTAGATCTTTAAAGATCCCAACTTTATGTGAAGATCTCAATTCCATCTCCTGCCTGTCCCACATATGTGTTAGAACTTAAGCCCTTTAGGTTCCTGAGGCTGGCAAACCAATCCAAGGATTCCCACCCTGGTTTTTACTTTCTCCTTCACTTTTGATTCTTAGAAATTTCCCTTACATTTGCATGAAATCAGATATGCATTTAAAAGGGGTGTGTGTGTGCGCATGCACGTGTGTTTAAAAGCACTAAGAAAGAATCTATGCGTATTTAGTTTCATGAAATGGATAGAAACATAACTATAATTTTTTTTGTAAATCTACTCCCATGACTTTCTGTTGGCCAGGAGAGCAAAATTATACCCCTACTCTAGAAGTTTAGCTGTCTTTTCCTATATCTGTTCTTTCCACACAGATGTATATCTGTGTCTGTCTATCTGTCTCTCTGCCTCTCTCTCACTTTCTTGTTCTTTATTTTCTCCAATAACTGACTGACTTTCTTTCTCATCTTGTCAGGACCATTTATTATTATTATTATTTTCGCCTCAAAACAGCTTTCACCTCAAAAAGCCTTTCATAAGGCTCCCAAACCAGAGATCAGAATCTCCTAGTGGATCTTAAAGTTGATTTCTGCCATAGGAGCCTTTCTCCTGACCTTTCTCTTTTCTGTGATTCCTAAGGGCAAGACAAACACAGTCCCTACTGCTGACCGGCCTCAAGTTCCTAGAGAACAGAAACTGTGCCCAATTCAGAGCCATGTCAGTCAACAGCAAAGAGTACAAAGGATTAGCCTTTTGACATGAATATGATATTCAACAGCAAGAGAAAAACCAAGGGCCTAGGTACTTTACAAACCAAAGTTTAGGTCAGTTGTTGCAAAATATATTTTTATGTGATACTCAAGATTTATTTTTAAGTAATAAACTGCTCCTTTCAGGATCATGCTGTTCAGAAATTGAGCAAGTACAGAAGCCACTGGGGAAATTAGTGAATTCCCTAAGTTTTGGCAGAGTGTGTAGTTTTGTTGCAATCTTTACTTTTACTATATTAAACCTTAGGAAACCACTTTGTATAGGCTGGGCTCTTGTTCTGTCTGCCAAAAGAAAAGTTTCACAAGCAGAGTAGATGCATATCTATTAATTTATAGCCCAGAGGTTAAAAAGCTTAGGGACTGTTATGTCTAAAGCTCATGTTTTAAATTTGAGAGATAAGTTATCGGTGTCTATAAAATAGGAGTATATTCAACATAGTCAAGCTCTGATTCTGTTCTCTTCCTCCATTTCTCCATGAATTCTCCAGAAAAAAATACTTTTTTTCTGTATTAGGTGATGGAAAGCTTTGTTCAAAATGTTTTTGGAATTCTATTTTTGTAAACTTCTGTATTTGTTCTCTATGTCCATTAGCTTTTTCTCATTATTTAAGTTACTCATTGCTAGATGTCCTCCAGTAACTAATCTTTCCTCCTTTTCCTTCGCCTCCTCCTCCTCCTTTTTTTTTTTTTAAGTATGAGAACCCCTAAGTTTAGCTTGGCCTGTATAACCCTAAGTTATATAACTTGGCCGTATAACTGGAGACTACATTTCTCTCCTCTTTTGCAGCTAGGTGTGGCTAATAGGATGTGAGCAAAGGTTATGCAAGTACCTTATGGTTCATGGTCTTAGAGGGGGTTCTTAGACAGCCATCTTGCTCTCTGTTTTGTGAATCTAATCAACCAAACAGTACCCAAAGGTCTTGCAAGAGACCACAGGGAGAAAAGACAAAGAAAAGTTCATGGGCTAAACGGCTTCAGAGTCTTTTTGTTTTATATTTACATATGTGTAATATTTGTAACATACTTTTACATAGCATTTCCTTACATATAATTCTATATGAGACATGTTCTGTATAATTTCATTTTCTATAAGTAGATGATTACAGTATAATGTGATAAAGTCTATAAAACAAGTATGAATCAATGCTGCAGGAACAGAGAGGAGGGAGCCTAGACCAGGTTGGTAAGGCTAAGGAAGGCTTTCTGGGGAAGAACGAGCTTGGTCTTGAGAACGGAATAAACTTATCCAGGAGATTTATCCAAGCAATCAGTGGTGGGAATAGCATTCCGGGAAGAAGGAACATTGTGAGCAAAGCCATTGCAGCATGAGAGAACATGAGGGACTCTGGGAAGTGCACATGATTCATTACATAAGAGTTGGGGAGTAGAAAGAGATAGTGTAAGGAAGGAGGCTTTGTATGCCATGCTAAGGTATTTGAGTTTTACATGAAGTCAATGAAGCTGGAAGGATTTTAAACAAGGAAGTGAGATGATTGGGTTTACATTTTAGGATGGCCACTCTGGCAGTACTGTGGAGACTACATTGAAGGAGCCCCAAAACTAACTAAAGCTGTGAGATGCCTCTGTGAAAGAAAAGGCTTGGTTGATTATATTCACAAAACAGAGACTGAGATGGCAGTACTGATACATCAGCCTGCAGTGTTTTTCCAGAGACAAGAGGGGAGCTTGATTTCTTTCTGCTATATAATCAGAATCTACAAGTTTGTTTCACTTCTTTGAGAATATTTTCCCAAAGGCCGATCCTTTTTCATTTTGCGTCCTGGACTTCTTGATAAACTGGAACAAAGTTTCTCAATGTGTTCATCCTTTTAAGATGTATGAACTTCATTGTGACCTTGTATGCCTCTCTCAAGGGTATTTGGAGTATAATTGGAAAAGGTCTTTACTGCCTACATTCACTGGCTGTTCAACACAATTGTTGCTAGTTTATAAGCCCATATCCCGAAGTGATAGTCACATATTTAATTCCAAAATTATCTCCTGTTCCTCCAAGAAAGAGTCAACCAAGTTATCTAACCAAGTGTAAATGAGGTCACAGTTCTGCACATAATGTGACAATTTTTTGAATATGTTTCCTTTAACAAGAAAGACTTTGAGCGTATGAACGTGGACACTTTTTGGGATATCACCTGGTGTTTTGTGAGCAGTGATATTTTTCTTATTTACTGAATGTCAGAATTCCATAAGGGATCAAAGAACTCTGTTAGGCAGATATAACATGAGCCTATTGTCAGATCATTTTCTGTGGTTAATATGCAAAGCAATGAACAGGGATGCAGAATGTCAGCAGAAGCAATGGAAATGTGTTTGATTTTGGTCACTGGTCATACAGGTCTGTGCTATATATTCAGGGAAAACTCTGCCTGTGATAAGTCCATGGTAGAAGTACAAGGTGAGTCAACCAGATTTTTGGTGTCAGCTGACATTACGTAAGAAAACATCACTGAATTGTTTTGCAGGAAAAAAAGTCCTTAGATTCAGAATTTTGGATGTGGCTTTGGTTGTTTTCAGAATGTCTGCGCTCAGGAGGAAGTTAGGTTGAGTGATCACCCCTTTGTTCTTAACATATCCAGCCATAGGCTGTTTTGTACATGTGGACAACCTCATAATGCTCCCTGACCCCAAAATTGTTTTGAAGTCAGCAGAAGAAGAGGGACCTTGTGACATTTAGGTAGGACAAACTTAAGACATTTAACAGGGGTGTGTAAGCTAGGCCTGAAGTCACAAGCTGGCAAACTTTAAAAGCCATCAGAAAGGGGAAAGTGATAATATATATTTCAAAAAGGTCATACTATTTATCTAGTGAAACAAAAGGAGCGTAGTTGTTAGTCAGCAAATGGAAGTGGGGAGTGCAATGCGGAATATTGCAGAAGGGTCACACATTGGTTTAAGGGAGTAAAACATTAGGGGTCTTTTTTTTAGTTGAGGTTTTAGCTGAATATGTGCTATGCAATTCTGTTGATTGATTGTGACAGCTGCTTTCCTCTTTTGAGGCTTCCAAGTCCTCAGAGTTTCCTGGAAGGGCTAGATGCCAGTCCCTAGGGTGAGTGCTGCAACCCAAGAAGCCCCATTTAACCCTGGGGTGACCCTCTTTAACTGCTGGGAACCAGTAGGCATGTCCCCCGCCCCGATGTCTGAGAGGCAGATCTCAGCTGTGAATCATTCCTGTCAGTAGCTTTCACGGTAAATTTGGGGAGCAGGGGGAGTGGAGGAAAGAAGTCAACCTTTCCTCAACTGTATGTTCTTTTCAGCTCTTCTCTGTGTTTATCTTCAGTGAGAGGTTTGATTTTCTCATTTGGTTCAGGGGAGTCTTAGCTGTGTCCCCATTCTGGGCATGGAAGAAAGGAAATCATTTTTCTATAACCTAGATACTTCTTTTGAGTTCATGGCTTCCACCCCTTCCCCACCCGCTGGCAACAATTTTGGGCAAAATGAGATTGGCTAAGTTTGTTATTTTAGATGGGATTGCTGATTAAATGGCACTTGATAGGCCATCTTCCCCTCTTCCCCCCACCATGATAGTGATGGTCTGGGCATCATGAGGGCTTCATCAGAACACTTTGCAGTGTAACTCTCTGGAGAGAGGATAGAGACAGACACACAATATGCTCATATATACACATATTGGTTATTGAGAAATGAATATGTGTAAATGTGCCAGTGCTTGGACTGGTAGATGGTTGTATGCTGGGAAGTGGGTGACTTCTGACAAGTTTGAAATTTGGAACAGAGGTTGAAGCTGGAGACAGTGTCTCCTTTGTCCAAGAAAAGCAGGCCACTGGTCCAGCCTTGTGCCTCAGGTGTCCCAGGCTTTGGATTGACTTTCTCTAGCTTTTTAAATTGCCATCTGGTGCCTGGGACAACTGGAAATGTCAGTACATGATGGACAGGGTCATCCCAAGAGGATCACTCCATTGTCCAGCGGGGTGTTTCTTTTTCAAGACTGAGTGAAATTGAGTCAACATAATGGTGCTGACAGGCAGATTATGGGTGACTCAAATTGTTTATAGAGACAGAGATTGGCAAAAACAAAAAAACAAAAAAAATTTGCCCAGGTCTCAAATGCTCAAGGGGTGGCCCCGGCTGGAGATACAAATTTGGAAATAGTTTGTCATTAAAACTCATGGAACAAGATGAGATCATCTGGGAGTGAGTGTAGATAGAAAAGGAGCTCACACCAAAAGTCCCTAGGGGTTGTAGCATTGGCATGTCTGCATTCAGACTCCCTCTTTGTTTTTTGCTTTTTTTAAAAAAAAATTATTGGAGTATAATTGCTCTACAATGGTGTGTTAGTTTCTGCTTTATAACAAAGTGAAACAGCCATACACACACATATATCCCGATATCTCCTCCCTCTTGCATCTCCCTCCGACCCTCCCTATCCCATCCCTTTAGGTGGTCACAAAACACCGAGCTGAACTCCCTGGGCTATGTGGCTGCTTCCAACTAGCAATCGATTTTACATTTGGTAGTGTAAATATGTCCATGCCACGCTGTCACTTCATCCCAGCTTACTCTTCCCCCTCCCTGTGTCCTCAAGTCCATTCTCTACGTCTCTGTCTTTATTCCTGTCCTGCCCCTAGGTTCTTCAGAACCTTTTTTTGTTTTAGATTCCATATATATGTGTTAGCATACAGTACTTGTTTTGGTCTTTCTGACTTATCTTAGCCTGTATGACAGTCTCTAGGTCCATCCACCTCACTACAAGTAACTCAATTTCGTTTCTTTTTATGGCTGAGTAATATTCCATTGTATATATGTGCCACATCTTCTTTATCCATTCATCTGTTGATGGACACTTAAGTTGTTTCCATGTCCTAGCTATTGTAAATAGAGCTGCAATGAACATTGTGGTACATGACTCTTTTTGAATTATGGTTTTCTCAGCGTATATGCCCAGTAGTGAGATTGCTGTGTCGTATGGTAGTTCTGTTTTTAGTTTTTTAAGGAACCTCCATACTGTTCTCCATAGTGGCTGTATCAATTTACATTCCCACCAACAGTGCAAGAGGGTTCCCTTTTCTCCACACCCTCTCCAGCATTTATTGTTTGTAGATTTTTTGATGATGGCCATTCTGACTGGTGTTAGGTGATCCTTCACTGTAGTTTTTTTTTTTTTTTTTTTTCTTTTTTCCTTTTTCGGTACGCGGGCCTCTCACTGTTGTGGCCTCTTCCGTTGCGGGGCACAGGCTCCGGACGCGCAGGCTCAGCGGCCATGGCTCACGGGCCCAGCCGCTCCGCGGCATGTGGGATCTTCCCGGACAGGGGCACGAACCCGTGTCCCCTGCATCGGCAGGCGGACTCTCAACCACTGCGCCACCAGGGAAGCCCCTTCACTGTAGTTTTGATTTGAATTTCTCTAATCATTAGTGGTGTTAAGCATCCTTTCACGTGTTTGTTGGCGATCTGTATATCTTCTTTGGAGAAATGTCTATTTAGGTCTTCTGCCCATTTTTAGATTGGGTTGTGTGTCTTTTTGATATTGAGCAGCATGAGCTACTTGTAAATTTGTGAGATTAATCCTTTGTCAGTTGCTTCATTTGCAAATATTTTCTCCCATTCTGAGGGTTGTCTTTTTTTTTTTTTTTTTTTTGCGGAACGCTGGCCTCTCACTGTTGTGGCCTCTCCCGTTGCGGAGCACAGGCTCCAGATGTGCAGGCTCAGCGGCCATGGCTCACAGGCCCAGCCGCTCGGCGGCATGTGGGATCTTCCCGGACCAGGGCACGAACCCATGTCCCCTGCATCAGCAGGCGGACTCTCAACCACTGCGCCACCAGGGAAGCCCCTGAAGATTGTCCTTTTGTCTTGTTTATGGTTTCCTTTGCTGTGCAAAAGCTTTTAAGTTTCATTAGGTCCCATCTGTTTATTTTTGTTTTTATTTCCAATTCTCTGGGAGGTGGGGCCAAAAAGGATCTTGCTGTGATTTATGTCATGGAGTGTTCTGCCTATGTTTTCCTCTAAGAGTTTTAAAGTGTCTGGCCTTACATTTAGGTCTTTAATCCATTTTGAGTTTACTTTTGTGTATGGTGTTAGGGAATGTTCTAATTTCATTCTTTTACATGTAGCTGTCCAGTTTTCCCAGCACCACTTATGGAAGAGGCTGTCTTTTCTCCACTGTATATTCTTGCCTCCTTTATCAATAAAAAGGTGACCATATGTGTGGGGGCTTATCTCTGGGCTTTCTATCCTGTTCCATTGATCTATATTTCTGTTTTGTGCCAGTACCATACTGTCTTGATTACTATAGCTTTGTAGTATAGTCTGAAGTCCAGGAACCTGATTCCTCCAGCTCCGTTTTTCTTTCTCAAGATTGCTTTGGCTATTCGGGGTCTTTTGTGTTTCCATACAAATTTTGAAATTTTTTGTTCTAGTTCTGTGAAAAATGCCATTGGTAGTTTGATAGGGATTGCACTGAATCTGTAGATTGCTTTGGGTAGTAGAGTCATTTTCACAATGTTGATTCTTCCAATCCAAGAACATGGTATATCTCTCCATCTGTTTGTATCATCTTTAATTTCTTTCATCAGTATCTTATAGTTTTCTGCATACAGGGCTTTTGTCTCCTTAAGTAGGTTTATTCCTAGGTACTTTATTCTTTTTGTTGCAGTCACAAATGGGAGTGTTTCCTTAATTTCTCTTTCAGATTTTTCATCATTAGTATATAGAAACGCAAGAGATTTCTGTGCATTAATTTTGTATCCTGCTGCTTTACCAAATTCATTGATTAGCTCTAGTAGTTTTCTGGTAGCATCTTTAGGATTCTCTCTGTATAGTATCATGTCATCTGCAAACAGTGACAGCTTTACTTCTTCTTTTCTTATTTGGATTCCTTTTATGTCTTTTTCTTCTCTGATGGCTGTGGCTAAAACTTCCAAAACAATGTTGAATAATAGTGGTGAGAGTGGGCACCCTTGTCTTGTTCCTGATCTTAGAGGAAATGGTTTCAGTTTTTCAGCATTGAGGATGAGGTTGGCTGTGGGTTTGTCATATATGGCCTTTATTATGTTGAGGTAGGTTCCCTCTATGCCTACTTTCTGGAGGGTTTTTATCATCAATGGGTGTTGAATTTTGTCAAAGCTCTTTCTTCATCTATTGAGATGATCATATGGTTTTTCTCCTTCAATTTGTTAATATGGTTTATCACATCGATTGATTTGTGTATAGTGAAGAATCCTTGCATTCCTGTGAAAAACCCCGCTTGATCATGGTGTATGATCCTTTTCATGTGCTGTTGGATTCTGTTTGCTAGTATTTTGTTGAGGAATTTTGCGTCTATGTTCATCAGTGATATTGGCCTGTAGTTTTCTTTCTTTGTGACACCTTTTTCTGGTTTTGGTTTCAGGGTGATGGTGGCTTCATAGAATGAGTTTGGGAGTGTTCCTCCCTCTGCTCTATTTTGGAAGAGTTTGAGAAGGATAGGTGTTAGCTCCTCCCTACTTGTTTGATAGAATTTGCCTGTGAAGCCATCTGGTCCTAGGCTTTGTTTGTTGGAAGATTTTTAATCACAGTCTCAATTTCATTGCCTGTCTTTGGTCTGTTTATATTTTCTATTTCTTCCTTGTTCAGTCTCAGAAGGTTGTGCTTTTCTAAGAATTTGTCCATTTCTTCCACGTTGTCCATTTCATTGGCATAGAGTTGCTTGTAGTAATCTCTCTTGATCCTTTATATTTCTGCAGTGTCAGTTGTTACTTCTCCTTTTTCATTTCTAATTCTACTGATTTGAGTCTTCTCCCTCTTTTTCTTGATGAGTCTGGCTAATGGTTTATCACTTTTGTTTATCTTCTCAAAGAACCAGCTTTTGGTTTTATTGATCTTTGCTATTGTTTCCTTCATTTCTTTTTCATTTATTTCTGATCCTATCTTTATGATTTCTTTCCTTCTGCTAATTTTGGTGTTTTTTTGTTCTTCTTTCTCTACTTCCTTTAGGTGTAAGGTTTGGTTGTTTATTTGAGATGTTTCTTGTTTCCTGAGGTAGGACTGTATGGCTATAGACTTCCCTCTTAAAATGGCTTTTGCTGCATTGCATAGGTTTTGGGTCATCGTGTTTTCATTGTCAGTTGTTTCTAGGTATTTTTGGAATTTCTTTCTTTTTTTTTTTTTTTTTTTTTGTGGTACGTGCGCCTCTCACTCTTGTGGCCTCTCCCGTTGCAGAGCACAGGCTCCAGACGTGCAGGCTCAGTGGCCATGGCTCACGGGCCCAGCCACTCTGCGGCATGTGGGATCTTCCTGGACCAGGGCACGAACCCGCATCCCCTGCATCAGCAGGTGGACTCTCAACCACTGCGCCACCAGGGAAGCCCTGGATTTTCTTTTTGATTTCTTCAGTGATCTCTTGGTTATTTAGTAATGTATTGTTTAGCCTTCATGTGTTCGTATTTTTTTATAGATTTTTTCCTGTAATTGATATCTAGTCTCATAGCGTTGAGGTTGGAAAAGATACTTGATATGATTTCAACTTTCTTAAATTTACCAAGGATTGATTTGTGACCCAAGATATGATCTATCCTGGGGAATGTTCCATGAGCACTTGAGAAGAAAGTGTATTCTGTTGTTTTTGGGTGGAATGTCCTATAAATATCAGTTAAGTCCATCTTGTTTAATGTATCATTTAAAGCTTGTGTTTCCTTATTAATTTTCATTTTGGATGATCGGTCCATTGGTGAAAATGGGGTGTTAAAGTCCCCTACTATGATTGTGTTACTGTTGATTTCCCCTTTTATTGCTGTTAGCATTTGGCTTATGTATTGAGGTGCTTCTATGTTGGGTGCATAAATATTTACCATTGTTATATCTTCTTCTTGGATCAATCCCTTGATCATTATGTAGTGTCCATCTGTAGTAACAGTCTTTATTTTAATGTCTATTTTGTCTGATATGAGAATTGCTACTCCAGCTTTCTTTTGATTCCATTTACATGGAATATCTTTTTCCATCCCCTCACTTTCAGTCTGTATGTGTTCCTAGGTCTGAAGTGGGTCTCTTGTAGACAGCATATATATGTGTCTTGTTTTTGTATCCATTCAGCCAGTCTATGTCTTTTGGTTAGAGCAGTTAATCCCTTTACATTTAAGGTAGTTATCGATATGTATGTTCCTGTTAACATTTTCCTAATTGTTTTGGGATTGTTATTGGAAGTCTTTTCCTTCTCTTGTGTTTCTTGTCTAGAGAAGTTCCTTTAGCATTTGTTGTAAAGCTGGTTTTGGTGGTGCTGAATTCTCTTAGCTTTTGCTTGTCTCTAAAGGTTTTAATTTCTCCACTGAATCTGAATGAGGTCCTTGCTGGGTAGAGTATTGTTGGTTGTACGTTTTTCCCTTTCATCACTTTAAATATGCCCTGCCACTCCCTTCTGGCTTGTAGAGTTTCTGCTGAAAGATCAGCTGTTAATTGTATGGGGATTCCCTTGTATGTTATTTGTTGCTTTTCCCTTGCTGCTTTTAATATTTTTTCTTTGTGTTTAATTTTTGATAGTTTGATTAATATGTGTCTTTGTGTGTTTCTCCTTAGATTTATCCTGTATGGGACTCTCTGTGCTTCCTGGACTTGATTTACTATTTCCTTTCCCATATTAAGGAAGTTTTTAACTATAATCTCTTCACATATTTTCTCAGTCCCTTTCTTTGTCTCTTCTTCTTCTGGGACCCCTATAATTCAAATGTTGGTGGGTTTAATGTTGTTCCAGATGTCTCTGAGACTGTCCTCAATTCTTTTCATTCTTTTTTCTTTATTCTGCTCTGTGGTAGTTATTTTCACTATTTTATCTTCTGGGTCACTTATCTGTTCTTCTGCCTCATTTATTCTACTATTGATTCCTTCTAGAGAAGTGTTAATTTCATTTATTATGTTGTTCCTCATTGTTTGTTTGCTCTTTAGTTTTTCTAGGTCCTTGTTAAACGTTTCTTGTTTTTTCTCCATTCTATTTCCAATGTTTTGGTTCATCTTTACAATCATTACTCTGAATTCTTTTTCAGGTAGACTGCCTATTTCCTCTTCATTAATTTGGTCTGATGGGTTTTTGCCTTGCTCCTTCATCTGCTGTGTGTTTCTGTGACTTCTCATTTTGCTTAACTTAATGTGTTTAGGTCTCCTTTTCACAGGCTGCAGCTTCGTAGTTTCCGTTGTTTTTGGTGTCTGCCCCCAGTGGCTAAGGTTGGTTCAGGGGGTTGTGTAGGCTTCCTGATGGAGGGGACTGGTGCCTGTGTTCTGGAGGATGAGGCTGGCTCTTGCCTTTCTGGTGGGCATGACTGTGTCTGGTGTTGTGTTTTGTGGTGTCTGTGACCTTATTATGATTTTAGGCAGCTTCTCTGCTAATGGGTGGGGTTGTGTTCCTGTCTTGCTAGTTGTTTGGCATAGAGTGTCCAGCACTGTAGCCTTCTGGTCACTGAGTGGAGCTGGGTCTCAGTGTCGAGATGGAGATAACTGGGAGAGCTTTCACCATTTGATATTACATGGAGCTGGGAAGTCTCTGGTGGACCAATGTCTTGAGCTCAGCTCTCCCACCTCGGGGGGCACAGGCCTGACACCTGGCCAAAGCACCAAGACTCTCAGCCACATGGCTCAGAAGAAAAGGGGGGGGAAAAAAAAGAAAGAAAGAAAAAAATAAAATAAATTTATTAAAATTAAAAATTATTAAAAATTTGAAAAAATTTACGTATTAAAAAAATAGAAAGAAAGAAGAAAGCAACCAAACCAAAAAACAAATCCACCAATTATAACAAGCACTAAAAACTATACTAAAAAAAAAGAAGGGCAGACAGAACCCTAGGACAAGTGGTAAAAGAAAGCTATACAGACAGACTCACACAAAGAAGCATACACATACACACTCACAAAGAGAGAAAAAGGAAAAAATATATATGTCTATATATAACAAAAAAAAAGGAAGAGAGCAACCCAATCAATAAACAAATCTACCAATGATAATAAACTCTAAATACTAAAGTAAGATAAACATAAAACCAGAAACAAATTATTTGGAGAAAGCAAACCCCAAGTCTACAGTTGCTCCCAAAGTCTACCTCCTCAATTTTGGGATGATTCGTTGTCTATTCAGGTATTCCAGAGATGCAGGGTACATCAAGGTGATTGTGGAGATTTAATCCGTTGCTCCTGGGGCTGCTGGGAGAGATTTCCCTTTCTCTTCTTTGTTCACACAGCTCCTGGGGTTCAGCTTTGGATTTGGGCCCGCCTCTGCGTGTAGGTCGCCTGAGGGCGTCTGTTCCCCACCCAGACAGGATGGGGTTAAAGGAGCCGCTGATTTGGGGGCTCTGGCTCACTCAGGCCGGGGGGCGGGATGGGTACGGAGTCCAGGGCAAGCCTGCGGTGGCAGAGCCCAGCGTGATGTTGCACCAGCCTGAGGGACGCTGAGGGGCGCCGTGCATTCTCCCAGGGAAGTTGTACCTGGATCACGGGACCCTGGCAGTGGCGGGCTGCACAGTGTCCTGGGAGGGGAGGTGTGGACAGTGACCTGTGCTCACACACAGGCTTCTTGGTGGCGGCAGCAGCAGCCTTAGTGTCTCATGCCCGTCTCTGGGGTGCGCGCTGGTAGCCACGGCTCCCGCCCGTCTCTGGAGCTCGTTTAGGCGGCGCTCTGAATCCCCTCTCTTGGCGCATCATGAAACAGTGGTCTCTTGCCTCTTTGGTAGCTCCAGACTTCTTCCCGGACTCCCTCCCGGCTAGCTGTGGCGCACTAGCCCCCTGCAGGCTGTGTTCACGCCGCCAACCCCAGTCCTCTCCCTGGGATCCGACCTCCGAAGCCCGAGCCTCAGTCCCAGCCCCCGCCGGCCCCGGCGGGTGAGCAGACAAGCCTCTCAGGCTGGTGAGTGATGGTCGGCACCGATCCTCTGTGCAGGAATCTCTCCGCTTTGCCCTCCGCACGCCTGTTGCTGTGCTCTCCTCCACGGCTTCGAAGCTTCCCCCCTCCGCCCCCCGCAGCCTCCGCCCGTGAAGGGGCTTCCTAGTGTGTGGAAACCTGTCCTCCTTCACAGCTCCCTCCCACTGGTGCAGGTCCCATCCCTATTCTTTTCTCTCTGTTTTTTCTTCTTATTTTGCCCTACTCAGGTACGTGGGGAGTTTCTTGTGGAAACACTCAGGTGTTCTGTAGGAGTTGTTCCACATGTAGATGTATTTCTGATGTATTTGTGAGGAAGAAGGTGATCTCCACGTCTTACTTCTCCGCCATCTTGAAGGTCTCCCCCCTCTATGTGTTTTTTGTTTGTTTGTTTGTTTCGGTACATGGGCCTCTCACTGTTGTGGCCTCTCCCGTTGTGGAGCACAGGCTCTGGACGCACAGGCTCAGTGGCCATGGCTCACGGGCCCAGCCGCTCCGCGGCATGTGGGATCTTCCCAGACCGGGGCACGAACCCGTGTCCCCTGCATCGGCAGGCGGACTCTCAACCACTGCACCACCAGGGATTCTCTCTCTGTGTGCTTTTGATAGAGATCCACTCCAGCAGTGATGGGAGGCTTCCCCTCATCTGACAGGGGTTTTCTTACACAGATGGGCTACAGTACAGAAATGCAGGCAGGCATAGAATACCACCTTATGTGACTGCCTAGCCAGATGGTTTTGTGGTTTAATTATTTTTCTTCCTCATCTAGTGTGTGTAGACAAAGCCAATGTAAAATGACTTCTAGATGTAATTATTTAGAAAAATCACACAGATATTTCTATTGGGAAGAAAGAGGTTTTCTGGGGGAAAAAATAGACTGATGAGTGTGTATGTGTCGGGAGGTAGGGTGTGGATAGGGTGGGGCTGCTTTTTTCAGCTTTTCCACTTATTTCTACTTATTTTGGTCCATTCTTGTATGGTTTCCTGGAGCCTGGATTTATTATCTGCTTGAGCCAAAACAATTGAATAACTAACACTTTACTTTTGGCTTCATAGATATAGAACTGGCATTTTTATCTGAAAAAATATTTTTTTTAACATTAAGCAGTTCCCCACTCTTCCTTCAATTGTCTGGAAGTTTTAGTTCTGAATCAGAATTATCAGCACTTGCCTGAATTCTTTCCTTGATTCCTTACATTAGGTAAACACTTTCCCATCTTCCTGGTCCCTAACATAGAGACTTGCACCAAGAGGGTACTCAATTCAGACTTACTGATGTTTCTTAAGGCTATGGTTTGGTAGAGATTAAACACAAAATAGAGATTGCAGAATGATGAGTTTTTTGAATTTATATCCATAAAAGCCCAAAGCATTAAAATAATCATCCTCCCCCATGTAGGCAGAGCCCCTTGAATTAAATAGGTCAAAAATACCTTTGTAGCCAGTGGTTTTGTACAAGATGGAGCTAATTAGAGCAGTTTCAGCTTTAAACTCAGTGAATTTGGTGCTCTGGAATAATGCTTGAGGAGTTTCCACATCAAATAAAGCATTTGCTTCTCATGAACTTACCCTTGACTTCCCGTGTCTTGATACTCTAAGCTTTCCAAGATGACATCTTAGCACTCTTGGGACGGGGAGATTTACTATATGTGAATGAATCCATGCAGAGTTGTCCGGGAAACATGAATCACTCCAGGACTTCCCTCACTGTCCACTGACAGGGTCGTACACACAAGGGATCTAATGGGCCACTCTGAATAGGGAGACAGGCAGTAGGAGAGTGTAATACAGGGCTCTTTTCCAAGACAGGAGAGTAGAGTTTACTGCTGACAGTATTTGGGGCACGATCACAAATGAAGGGCAGAGCTTGTTTCTCACTCGTCTGCAAAGTCCAGAGAATCATGTCCTTGGACGGAACTGCTTGAAAACATGAGGGCATGGGAGGGAGTAGACGTGGAAGAATAAAAGGTCTTCGATAGGATGGGACAGGGGGGACTGGATTGCCAGTTACTGTCAGCTTCTCCGTATATTTAGACTGTAGATTTGCTGCTGCTTCTACGTGCAAGTTGAACCCACCACTCTAGGTGGCTAGAGGCTGGGCCAGTCATTGGCCTCCTGTGAGCCATGGCTTCTGCAGGACTGGACTTGTATAAGTGGGTGACTAGGTGATCAGGTGTCTATCACCTAGGCAGTGTACCGTGTGACCTCATATAATCACGAGTATATTCCCCATTAATCTGTCTTACAGCTGCTTTGTTGGTTGGTGTATGTGTGTGTATATAGGGATATCTTAGTTATCAGTTTGTATAGAGCTTTCAGGAGCTCCAGAGCATGAGGAAACCCAGTATCTGAGGGCACTGGAAGGAGGCTGTGTGTGTACTGGGGTGGGGCTGGGGAAGGGGGGGTTTACGACAGAAGGATAGAAAGAGTTTTCCTAATTTACAGTTTCGTCTGAGCCGGCCCTGACCATTAGGGGTCAGGGCTTCTGGATGAGAAAGTAAAGTCCTGGTGCAAATAAGCCTGTATTGTTAACATTTTTTCCCAAGTGGGTCTTTATTCATTTTCAGATTTTACTCTTGTAATTCTCCAACTAAATTCTTCTGAGTTGAGATATAAAGAAAGATGAAATAGGAAACATTCAAGAGTGAGCTTGGGGAACAGTAGTTTTGCAATTTGTTAAAAAGGGGATTTTTGAGAATGTCGTTCTGCTGAAATAAATCCAACCCTGTTTGCCTTTATGGAAAACAGGATCTGTTCTTGAACAGATCTTTCCCTAGCCTAGCTGCTTAAAAGAATGTTAGGTTTCCCTTCCTTAGCCCTTTTAATTGGGGGAAGGTTGTTAGGTTGCCTTTGATTCCTGATTAGTCCTGGAAATCCTAATGGACATTCGACATGGAAAATGTGTAATTTCTGAGTGGGACCTTGGGAATGTAGACACCTTTTTGAACCAAAGCATCACATCAAACCTGGCTCTGAGAAATAAAAATGTAGAAACGATTCCATTTCCTTTATGGGATCTATAGCTCTGGAAAGGGTACTTCTTCCCTTGGCAGGTTATGTATTGGAGGGCAACTTTATTGGCTGTGGATTACCATTGACTTAGTCTGAATCCTGGTCCTGCCTTTTATGTCTGACATTGAGCAGGTACTAACCTCTCAGTCTCAGCTTTCTCACAGTACCTTCTTGGCATCGTGCAGATTAAATGAGATAATGAGAGTGAGAGTACATAGTGGAGGGTTAGGAACATGGGCTCTGGAGAAATTGCCTGGGTTCCAGTCCTGACCCTGTTACTTGCAAGCTGTTGAACCTTGGCCAAATCACCTAATCCTCTCCTGCCTCCCTTTCTCATCTGTAAAATGGTGACAATGGTACCTACCCTATGCATAGGGTTGTTGCCAGGAGTAAATGAGATGATCGATGTAAAGTACTTAGAAACCTGACTCATAATAAAGAGTTTGCTGTTGTTATTAAAATGGTTTTCACATAGGCGTGTTCAATACAAAATAGCTAATAGAATTACTATTAAGCAGATAGGTTTGTTCTCTCTTTTGATCATTTGGGTCACAATGGCCATTCCCCAAAGCCCTCAATTTGCTCAGAATTTCCACCAACTCTGTTGTGGATTATCTCCATCCTTTGCTCCAAATCACTGCATCTTGTATTTGTATGACCTCATCTCTTCTGGCAGTGGGCTCTGCCTTCCTTTCCAGAATCACAGAGGGACTGTCCTTCAGTGTCCCATCTCTAAGCTTATAGGCCATAAACTCCATTTGCTTATGAAGCCACACATTGTTGAGACATATTTCTCCCCATCTTTACCTTCTTCCTTCCATCCTTCCCTCCCTCCCCCCCTTTGTCCCCTTATCATCTTTAAAATGCCTCTGCCTATATAAAGGGGCTTGAAAGGCAGCCCCACCAGTACAATTCATATCTGCAGATTCTGCATCCAAGTGTTCTGCATCCATGAATCCAACCAACCATGGATTGAAAATATGAAAAAAAATTCCAGAAAGTTCCCAAAAGCAAAACTTGAATTTGCCACACATGAGCAACTATTTACATAGCATTTATAACTATTAACTCAGC
The DNA here is from genome assembly GCF_937001465.1 of Orcinus orca. Classification (NCBI taxonomy): domain Eukaryota; kingdom Metazoa; phylum Chordata; class Mammalia; order Artiodactyla; family Delphinidae; genus Orcinus; species Orcinus orca. The sequence continues at coordinate 119,937,454 of NC_064561.1, read as the reverse complement.
ATTTTCATTTTAAGTATGATAAGTAATTTAGAGATGATTTAAAATATACTGGAGGATGTGTGTAGGTTATATGCATATACTACACCATTTTATATAAGGTACTTGAGCATCAACAGATTTTGGTATCCTCAAGGGTCCTGGAACCCATTCCCTGAGGATACCGAGGGATGACTGTATTTCCTAAGCTCTATTTTGCAGGTAAACGACAAAGATTACTTCCTATAGCTAGGTTGGCAAACAAAATCTTCCACTTACTGATTGTGACTGACTTGTGGTTCTTAAGTGGCAACCGTGTATTCCGACACTTTAAATTGTCACTTCTTCAAACGCTCGATTCCTTCTGCTATATGACTTCAGTTTATTAAGAACTATGTAGGAAGTTAGTGAGAGGCGATGAAGCCTTTCTTCCTGGAATCAACAGCACCCAGAAGTGAAAAGGACCATTTTACCAAGGCAGGGGAATAGCCCACACCTTCCTCTCTCCCAGACAGATTCTAGAAACTCCAGGCTTCCAGAAAGAAAACCTGTGATGAAGAGGGGGTTCATGTAGAAGATCATGCTGGGTAAATGCACTTCATGAATTGTGAGAGAGGGTTCTTCTCATTTCCTCAATTTGCTTTGGAAAACAATGGGGTGGAAAGTTGAGAAAGGAAAATATTGTTCACGTGCAGAAAATGAAAGCACTTTACATTCATGAAGTATTGGAGGTTACTCACTGGGGGCTTAGGCAAATCACTTAATCGTTTTGAACTTTATTTTCCATTTAACAAAATGAGGATAATAATATCTGCCCAGCTTACTTTTTTTTTTTAGATGTTGGGGGTAGGAATTTATTAATTTACTTATTTACTTTGGCTGTGTTGAGTCTTCATTTCTGTGCAAGGGCTTTCTCTAGTTGTGGCAAGCAGGGGGCCACTCTTCATCGCGGCACGCGGCCCTCTCTTTCGCAGCCTCTCTTGTTGCGGAGCACAGACTCCAGACGCACAGGCTCAGTAGTTGCGGCTCACGGGCCCAGTTGCTCCACGGCATGTGGGATCTTCCCAGACCAGGGCTCGAACCCGCGTCCCCTGCATTAGCAGGCAGATTCTCAACCACTGCGCCACCAGGGAAGCCCCCAGCTTACTTTTTGAGAACCAAAGTTTTATACATATATACTTTGTAAAGTGTAAAGTCCCATTTAAATGTAAAAAAATTACGTTTCTCAAAGTACTCTCCCATACTTAACATGTTTTACTTTCTGTCTTCAATTTATACAACAAATATCTATTGAGAATCTGGGGCACTAAGAGACATTGATGTGATCTTGTAAGAGCTCATGGCCATGTGTGTGTCTGTGCGTGTGTGTGGCAGGGGGGTGGTGTCAGGGAGAGATACCCAAGAAGGGCATACAAGAGCTGTGGAAAGTGCAGAAGGCATCTTTCAAATAACAAGGCCTGGGGATAGATTAGCTGACCAATGGAGACAGTATCATAATACTTTACATTCGTGAGGGGTTTTATAGTTTACAGAGTCCTTTGATATTGGTACTTCAGCCCTTCCACATAGTCCTTATGAGATGTAGGTCATATTAGGTCTCTTTGACAGATAAGAAAACTGAGGCTTAGAGTCCTGAAGTGACTGAACAAGAGTCCATAGTGAGTAATCTAGGTCTTGACTTCAAGTCCTCTCTCTTTTACAATAACAGTTGATGACAATAGAGAATCAGAGTCTAGATAACCTGAGTATGAATGAATTTATACAAATTCTGGAGTAATTGAATAAAAGGGAGAGGTAACTTTAGGATAAATATAAGGAAGTTTTATTACCTGCTTACCTATAAAAGTAGAAGGTGTTGAATTTATAAATAAATTATCCAAAGGATAAATTCCTGAGGAAATCCCATAAGTGGCATTTCTTCACACCAAAACACTTCAAGGGCAAAATTAATTCTTTCTAAATTTTTTGTGTGACATCCATAGCATGAGGTCAGATTCACTACAATTTCTTGCAGCAAAAATTGATGCTCCCAACCCTTAAACAGGTGTAAAGGATCATTCATACCTGACATGTTTTACGTGAAATTAGATACAGACCAAAGAGCTCTTATTAATAACTAAAACTTTGAAACTAAGCTTCTTAACAACTTTTTGGGGGAATCAGCAGGAAGGAAAGGCATAGTAGTATTTAATTTGTTAATTTGTTTCATCAACATTCATGGAGCACTTTCTGGAGGGTGAGACACAGAGTGTCTCATGAAGGTGTATAGTGATGAAATTTTCTGGGCAGTGAACCAGAATTATGGATAGCAGAGGCTGTGGTAGGTAATACTGTAGCAATTCTGTGCTGGCTGTGTCTTTATGCAGGAACCTAAAAAATTGGGTTGGGGGGGTGGACACAAAGTTTTCATTTGGTTTCATTTCACTGAAAGCAACTTAATTCTGATGTGACCTTTCCAGTGCTGAAATGCTGGTCCCCTGCATGGCCTCAGAGTGGCACATCATCCATCTGTGTTGTATTAGAAGGAAAGACCAACATTTTTTGGCTTCATGTTCATGGTAGCTTAATTTTCAACAGAAAGGGAAGATTTAAACAAAAGATTTCTTGTAAGAAGAGCTCTTTTTTCCTTTACTGTTAGAAATTATAAAAATATAAGCTTTTCTTCAAGTTGGTATTGTTGTACTACCACCCTTAATAAAAAGAAAACAGGATAGAAAATCTAAATAGCCCTGTATCTATTAAAGAAATTGAATTTGTAATGAAAAACCTTCCCATAAAGAAAAGGAAACAGGACATGACTTGATGAATTAACATTTTGCTTTCAGAAACTGGCTTGTGTATTTTGGCAGTTAAATTCTGCTCAACTTTGGAACAAAATGGTCCATGCAATGGTGGCTAAATGGAGGAGTGGACACTTAATTGAAGGGGAGACACTGACTGTGGCACCTTCACAGAGGCACTCTTCCACCCTTAGTTTTCATATGTCTAAAATGGTCAACTGAAGGCTTCTTTGTCTTTTTTTTTTTTACACTAAATTGAGTGATCACTTTAGTGTGTGAAAATGAAGTTCAAATGTCCTTAGGAAAAAATGTGTAATACAAAGAAACATGGTGAATGCAAAATTAACATCTTTTTTAAAAATATTTATTTATTTATTTGGTTGCACCAGGTCTTAGTTGTGGCAGGCCGGCTCCTTAGTTGCAGCTCCCAGACTTCTTAGTTGTGGCTCACCAGTTCCTTAGTTGTGGCATGCAAACTCTTAGTTGCAGCACATATGTGGGATCTAGTTCCCTGACCAAGGTTCAAACCCAGGCCCCCCAGCATTGGGAGCGTGAAGTCTCATCCACTGTGCCACCAGGGAAGTCCCCAAAATTAACATCTTGAACTGTGACTGAGCCTGTGAATTCTGACCCTCAAGACACAAGAAGTTCATGAAGAGTTGGGTTCATGTGGACTGACTGACTTCAGAAAAGCCATTTTCTACACACTTCACCTCAGCTTCAGCCTTTACCTCTATGCTGAAGGTTTCCAAATTTATAGTTTGTTTTTTAGTCTTTTTCTAAAAATTCATCTTCCTGTTGAATATCTTTTACCTAGCTATCACAACAGACCTTAAAATCAAGATGTCTAAAACTGAAATTTTCATTTCCTCCTACAAATTTCTCTCTTCTTGGTAACAGCATCTTCATTCTTCCATTTAGGCATTGGTCTGACCGTCTCCTTCTTACCCAACTTTCAGCCAGTTGTTAGGAGAGAAGGATGTTGAATCTGCAGATCCTTGATGTTTGTTAGGGATAGATTCCTAAGACTCCAGAACCTGTAGATCTTCAATAGTACTATAAATATTTTTGTCCCATAACATGCAGCAAAATTTTAGTTTATACTACTAAAGACAAATAAAGAAAATAAAAATCTGCACTGAAGGGAAAAGATTGAGTAATCAGCTGGTCTCACTCACTCACTCACTAAAAGACTCCTCCCAACATAATGTGCCCGAGTTAAGTTACCAACTTAGCAAAATGGTACATTACAGGGAACCCTGACTGATTTAACTTTCTGGGCTTGGCTACATACTATGGCCCTGAAGGTCCACAAGGTTTATTAATTTTGCTAGGCTAACAAGACTGAAGCATTTCATAAAACAACTCCAGCCAGTGTTCCAGCCAGCATAAGAATTGTTCAACAAAGAGGGAATTAAACTTAAGTGAAAGTGGAAAGGCAGTTAACTTGTGGTGTGAGGATATGGGCAGGAAACATATAACTCTTAATGGAAATGGAATGTGGGAAAAGCTAGGAGCACATATAAACATTTCTGTGAAGGGCCTAACGAAGTAGCTTCAGTTTTTTCATTTATATCATAGTGCTTTTAAGGGGAGAAATTACATGCAAGAGGTGCATTTGTGAATATGGGATTCTTGAATGTCTAGGAAAGTATTCTCTGTGAGTGGTAAGGGTCCACAGAACTATGTCATGAATCTTTGTTTTCTTACAAATGTTAAGATCTATGATATTTCAAAAGAAATGTGTATATATCCATATTTACATACATATACATGTATATGTATATATATATACACACACTTGTAGATGTACATGTATACATAAGTAGATGCATGTGAATTTCTTTGATTTTTTTTTTTTGTACTCTTGCGTATCGTTGATGAAAATTCTCAGTCAGTCCTGCAATGTAACCTTTCTGATGTATATCAATCCTGACATGAAACAACTAAATTAATCCATGGCCCCTCATCTAGGCTCCCAACAATTGTAGCTGTTTATTTTCCTTGTTAGAAATTGAATTTAGCCCACCAGTACCTTTCATAAAGATCAGCAGATGGTAATTGCTTTCCCACTGAGTTGGGTTGGGTTTGAACCAATGACCTATGTGGTGAAAGCTCTTTTTTCAGTCTCTTGATCCATCCATCTGCCTGGTTAAAATCTCAAAGTTGAAAAAATATCTCAAAAGCACTTCTGTGTGTTGTCTTATCATCAAATTGCGTGTCTAAATATAAAATCAATTTATAGAGCAACTTTGCTAAAAGAGTCTTTTTACCCCTGATGTTTTAGAACATTTTTTCAAAAGCAAGTTTTAGGTTTGGAGTCAAGAAGTTGACAAGTATGAGTTTCCAAATGTTATGTGGAATGCCTTTTACTTGGTAGGAGGGATAGATTATTTTAGTCTAGGTACTTTATCCAAGTGCTATTTGTTCTCCGTAAACAATTAAAAGTTTAAGTGCAGGGAACTAAGGTTCCCAAATGAAGTATGGAGTAGCTCCAAACGATGAAATTTACTGAGAATTTCAGGCCACTGTGAAATCTCAATGTCCTTCTAAAAATGGAAATAAGAGAAAACTAGTGTGATGGTGGTCCTTAACTATTTTCCCTTTGGTCTGAGCATTTCCCATGGAATAAAACAAAAACAAACACAAGAAGAATTATTTTTTTATGGCTTGTCAATATGGATATCAGAAACTTGATTCATTTTTGTGGGGATCAATGAGGTCATGTGTAAAAGGCTGATGGATTCCTAGACCTTGTTGCTTTAAACATTATGTAAACCAGGCCATATCTTTCCCCAGAAGCTGTAGGCTGGTTACAATTCAAGGTCTCTGTAATTAACTCATGACCCAGCAGTCTTTCTGGTGGAACATTGTGTGCTTCCTTTTCTCAGTAAGAAAGCACTCTGGAATGACTAACTTGGGTAGATACACTGAACAATAATTTCTCCCCAATCTGTTCTGTCCTTTACTTGTTGCTACCAGTGCTTGCTCACAGCATCAATTCTGGCAGCATTTCCTTTGTAGCAGCTTTCCATTCAATTAGAGACATCTTTGAGTCTTCTTTTCCCACTTCCCTTACTCTTCAGGGCACATCCACCTCCAGTGGCCCTGCTATCCAAGAGATCAGAAGTTCTATCTCCAGTACAGATTCTGACTGGTTAACTTATCTCCATTTCCACCATCCTCACCCTTGATCAGGATATCATTTTTTCTCCCTTTGGTTACTGCTGTAGCTTCCTAACTGAATTCTCTGCTTCCATTCTTATCTCCTGCAATCTATACTTCACATGGTACTTGTCATCTTTTTAAAAAAACTGTACATCAAATTATAGCTGTCTTCTGCTTCCCATTGTACTTAGCTTAAGGTTCAAATCCCTTAATCCTATGTGATTTATATCTTATCTCAACATGTGCACCTTTCCTCCTGGACCATTGTGCTCCAGCCATTCTAGTCTTTTTTAATCTTTCTTTTTTTTTGACTCCTCAAAATTACAATACTTAAATCTAGACCTGTGTACTTGATTTTCTGCCAGGGAATATCCCTGTGCTTCCATCCCCTCCTCCTCAGATACTTCTTGCCATTCAGATGTTGTGTCAAATGATACATCTGCGAAAGTGTTCCTCTGATCACCCAATCTAAAGTAACTATCAGGTCACTCTCAGACAAATTATTCTATTTTAATCCTTTTCAGAGCAATTAACACCGTATAATATTTTTGTCTGTCTTTCTCTTTCTAAGCTATCATGAAACTATTTATTGTTTTTCTTCCTCCACTGGAATGGATTGTAAACTCCATGAGAGCATGAATCTGTCTTTAAGCCTCAGTGCCTAGAACTATGAGTTTGGCACATAGTCGGTGCTCAATAAATGTTTGTTGAATAAACAGTTAAACTTGTAGCACCTAGGCTAGTCATTAGTCATCAAGACTAGAAAAGATGTGTTCACTCATTTTTCTGCCAGACACAAACAACTCTGTTGTTGCTTCTTAAAATTTATTTATGTATTTATTTTTTAAATGAAAGCTTCTTTCTTTATTTATTTATTTTTGGCTGTGTTGGGTCTTCGTTTCTGTGCAAGGGCTTTCTCTAGTTGTGGCGAATGGGGGCCACTCTTCATCGCGGTGCGCGGGCCTCTCACTGTCGTGGCCTCTCTTGATGCGGAGCACAGGCTCCAGACGCGCAGGCTCAGTAGTTGTGGCTCACGGGCCCAGTTGCTCTGCGGCATGTGGGATCTTCCCAGACCAGGGCTCGAACCCGCGTTCCCTGCATTGGCAGGCAGATTCTCAACCACTGCGCCACTAGGGAAGCCCTGTTGTTGCTTTTTAAAAAAAAAATCTCCATGATCATACCTTATTTTCTATTTTCACTCTGTACGCTCATCCAACTTCTTGTCACTCTAGAGTATGTATGTCACCAGTCTCTTACTTGGATTATATGATTTAGGCTCTTACTCCTTCAACCAATCCTGCTTTCATCATATATATTACCTATGTAAAAGAGCTTTAACATTCCCCAGTTCTTTAACAAAAAGGAATTTATTAAAATATTATTTAAAATGTTAAAAACAACATTAAAAAGAACAAGGAAAAGAAATCACACTTAACCAACATCCTAAGAGGATTGTCTTTCCTTTCTCACTATTCATGTTCCAATCTATCCACACGTGGTATATTTTTACATGGCCATAATAAGTGTGTGTACAATTCTGTGTCCTACATTTTTACTTAATATTCCATAAATCAATCATGCTTTCATCATATATATTCCCTATGTAAAAGAGCTTTAACATTCCCCAGTTCTTTAACAAAAAGGAATTTATTAAAATATTATTTAAAATGTTAAAAACAACATTAAGAAGAACAAGGAAAAGAAATCACACTTAACCAACATCCTAATAGGATTGTCTTTCCTTTCTCACTATTCATGTTCCAATCTATCCACACGTGGTATATTTTTACATGGCCATAATAAGTGTGTGTACAATTCTGTGTCCTACATTTTTACTTAATATTCCATAAACAGTTTCATGTTATTCCATAGTTTTTCTATTTTGTTTATAATGATCACATAACGTTTCATTGATTCTGTGCCATAATTAAATGTCCAGTAATAGAAGAATGGTTGGACTATTTCCAGTTTTTTGCTAATATAACAGTTATAAATGCTGTAGTACACATAACATTTTTTCTTTTCAATTATTTCTTTTAGAGAAATTCCAAGTCATAAAATTAATGGGCCAAAGGTTGTAATAAGTTTATGTATATGTGTATGTATGTATATGTGTATGCATGAATATATATAGTGTTTGTGAGTGTACTACTAAGTCTCCCTCCAAAAGCCTCATTCAATGCTATAAACCATGTATAAATACTATTATTTCTCCTGAAATTTGCCTGGAATAGGTTTCTTCTTTTGTAAAATTTTGGTTAATTTAATTGTTTTATTATTGTTTTTACTTGCAGTTTTATTTATTAATTGCAAGTTTTAAGATTGAATGTGTTTCCATATGTTTGATTCTTATTAGTATTTCCCTTGTGTGAATTCACTGCCCATTTGTTAACAGAGGCTTTGGTGTTTTATATTTATATTAACTCTTTCTTGAACTCAACCTTTGCCTTATTTGTCTGCTTCTGTCTTTTTCCTAATGTGGCCTCACCTCACCTCTCAGACCCATTAACAACTGCCCTATGACAGCTGGTCAGATCAGCTTTGTTGACTTGTCTCCATTGGGTGATGGGCAGCTTGATGTTTATTCTTACTTCTCTGCCTTTTGAAATCTTGTTTCACTTGATTTAAGTGAAGTAAATTTTCTCCCTTCTAGTTCTAAGTCCTTTTATACCCACAAAGTCCCAGAAAATATAGATTTCTCTGACTTCATTTTCCTGACTTCCTCTCTTGCCTTATAATCACCTAGAGCAAGACAGCATCTATAGTGATAAAAATGTTAAATTTGGAACTTAGAGAGAGAATCTCTAAAAAAGAGGTGCACAACCTTAACTGATAATAGTCCCCCTTTCTGCTTTAATCCTCCTTTAATGGTGGCTCATCTGTAACTTTTCTTCCAGGGCCTTAGGGTAACTAAAATTGGTAAGAGTGTGTAGTCAGGGTTACAGGTAAAATGTGATCTATGCAATGGTGCACTTAGGTTTTTGTTGTTTTAAATTGTTATCTTTATGATAAGTGTTATTTACCCACTGTCACAGAACAAATAGATTTTTTTTGAACAAATAGATTTGTAATCTATGTTTCACAATTTGAACAATTTGTTTAACATAGTAACATCCATTTCCAACAGGTAAAGCAAAATTTTCTCTTCTGGCAAATGAATATACAGATGACCCTTAAACAAGTCCACTTACACGTGGATATTTTTCAACAGTAAATACTACAATACTGCATGGCCCATGATTGGTTGAATCCATGGATTCAGAGGAACCTCAGATATAGAGGGCCAACTATAAGTTATACGTGGATTAACCCCTGCCTTGTTCAAGGGTCAACTGTATTTCACGGGGCTATTGTGAGGAGCCAATATTGACATATGGAGTTATATCTTCTTGCCACCACTCCGTTCTTACCTGATACTACCTTAGTTTTCTGTTTTAGCATATCAATCAGCCCTTCAAATACTTGAATACAGTTATCAGTGTTCTATTTCCAAGACCCTTTTTCAGGTTCAACAGCTCTAGTTTCTTCAGCTAATCTTTTTTCCCCCTTATTTACTGCTGATATCTGTTTTTATTTTTATTGAAGTATACTTGATTTACAATATTATACTAGTTTCAGGTGTACAATATTATACCAGTTTCAGGTGTACAATATAGTGATTCAGTATTCTTATAGATTATCTTCAGCTAATCTTTGTAGGTCACGATTTCCAGAATCTTCACCCTCCCTACCTTCTTCCTGGATGCCCCCTCTCTTGTTTAAATGAAAACTTTGAAAAGTGGTACCCCAAACTGAGGAAACTATTCTCATCATGGTTGGTGCAGAACAGACCACAGTGTTACCATTCCTCCTAAAAAGTGTGGCACTCAGGACAGCCTGACAAGCATTCATTGTACACTTCCACTGCTAGGCATTGTGCTAGACACTGTCCTCTACTTGGGTTTCACATGTTACTTCTATCTCTCACATTAGATTGCAGGCACTTTGATGATACTAAAACAGTGATTGTTTCTCACATCCTCCTTCCTGTTGTTCACAGGGCTGAACACATATAAGGTGATCAAATAAATCCTTTCTAATCACTTGTTGATTCCTTTGAAGCTGCTGAGAGCTCTTTAAGAAGTGGTTCAGAGAGGACTTACTTAAGATTCCATGTTGCTCCCCTCACGTACGTGGTCACCTAGAAGGATGGTCTTCATTTTCCCAAGAGTGGAACAAGAAAAGGAAGAAGAGTGTAGAAGGGAATTGACAAGAAGGTCAAGTGAATGAAAGTGGACCATTTTAAACATAGCCTTTGACTTCTGAATTTCAAAGACCAATTTGTAAAGAGGACTCAGCACATCTTAAAAAATAAGTATTTCCTGAAATTGACCAAAATCAGCTTTATTCATGTAAATACCTCCTTTCTATCCGTACATCCTATGGTTTATAGTATATCCTGTCATTTATAGTTTCCCTACAAAGAGCACAGAGGAAGAAAACTACAAAGACCTCACCTGGAGCATTTCAGCAAAGGGAAGAAGTCAAGTTATGAGAAGCATGTGGATGATTCCTAGGTTGTGAAGCCTGAGCTCACCCGCTCTAGCCCTTTCATTGAACGGTTGAGGAGCGCAAGACCCAGCGAAGTAAAGTTACTTGACACAGATCATACAACTAGTGAGAAGGGCAGAAATAATGTAGGATACAAGTCACTTGTCTTCCATATAAGTGTTTTTTTTTAACACGACATTATATTGTTTTCCATTTTTTAAACAATTTCTTATTTCACAATAAAGAATCTATAGTCCGGGACACAATTTAAAATCTGTCAATATGTCTTTGTTAAAAATGTTCCAGCTACTATGAATGCCAGGAAGACCTCAAGTTCATTTATCAAGCCAGGTTATTAATGTGTTTTGAAGATCCCTAGGGTCACTTGACCTTCATCATTGTACCTATGAGGCAGATAAAACTGCTACTAATGGCTTGTAAAACACAAATCGTCATGCACTATTGCTTAATAATTTATAACCTTAACTGGAAAATGAGTCTTCAATAAACTTGTGAATAATTTGTGAAATTTTTACAAGTTGGAGAGCACCCAGATACAAATTGGTGAGCATCTGGAGCGTAGTCCTTTATTCCACAGGCTTATAGAAGGTTGGAGCAAATGATTGTCACTTAGAGAATCTGAGCTGCTGAGTTTTCTTTTTCAAAATTGGATGACTGGACTTTTCATCTTTCTATGATATTGGCTTCCTTTCAGCTTTCAAATAAGAGTATAAAATAATTGGTAGAAAATCAACCAGGTAGAAGAACCCCAAATATATGAGAGTGTGTTTGGCTTTTTGAGAGAGTTTTCAGTTAGATCTAGTAGCTTGTGTATATATTATTTTCTCTACTCATTTCCAATATGAATGCTGAAGATTAACCTTTTTGAAATCAAAATTGAATTCATGAAGAACATAAGAACTAGTTTTTAATAGCTTTACTGATGCCTTTCAGCCTCTCTTTCTGGACATCAGTTAGTGTATGAGGTGGTCTGAGGTACTCGGAAGAGAGGGAGTAGTGGGCTGGGACACAGTCCCTCATTCTGCTTTGTGTCTAAATGTGTACAAGTTTCTCATCAGTTAAGTAGGACATGAGCACTGATATTGCAGGCGTCTCTGACCCATTGGAAGACCTATCTTATTCCAGGCAGGCAGGTGTTCAGGGCCTGGCCCCAAGCATCTGGATGTTTTATAGCATATTGTTAGCAGCTAATTAGAACAGATTTTGTTTTTAGTCTAGGAAAGTCACTAGAAAGCTATTCTACAACTGTCATTTGAGGTTATATATGTAGTAACTGCAGCTTTGCTCTAAATCAGATATTCCTGGAAGAAAACAGCTTTGTGCAGTGACTGAATATATTCTTTCCTTTAGGTTTCATTTCCAGGACTGTATGATAAAGGGTCTCCATTTAAGCTACTTGTACCTTCCTGCCTGAAGCTTCATACACCCCAGTAATGGCAGTCCTGATAAAGTCAATGTGCTTTGGGTATGAGGCAGGGTAAGGGACCAGGAGAAGAGAGATATGGGAAGGTGATGGGGTAAATGTTGGTGTCCCAGGACCAGAGTGCATCAGGAGGACTGTATTGGTCTTCTAGAGCTGTCATAACAAATGTATCACAGAGTGGGTGGCTTAAACATCAGACATTTATTTTCTTACAGTTCTGGAGACTGGAAATCCAAGATCAGGGTGCTGGCATGATTGGTTTCTGGCAAGTTCTCTCTTCCTGGCTTTCAGACAGATGCTCTGTGCATGCACCTCCCTGGTGTCTCTCTCTCTTAAGGACATTAATCCTATTGGATTAGAGCCCCACCTTTATGACCTCATTTAGCTTTACCTCTTTAAAGGATCTATCTCCAAATACAATCACATTGGGGATTAGGACTTCAACATATGGATTTTTGGGGAGACACAATCTGGGCCATAACAGGGCCAACATTCCCTTATGGCTTTACCAATAGTTGCCACGGCTTTGTCAAACAGTTGTCAGTTGGTTCAGGAGTAACAATTAGACTTGCATGTTGTATTGAAAAAATAAGCCTAAAGGATGATCTTAACCATGTAGGGAACTGAGGCCAGGCAGTCGCAGGGATGTTCAGGGAAATCTTTAGGGCTGTAGAAATTCTGTTTAAATCAGAAATCCTACAAGTCGGGAAGAAGACAATGAACCTTACCAAGTGACCATGTTGGTGGAGGTAAGCATTCTAGAGTAACTACTCAGAGTGTGATCCATTATTCATCTAGTTCTCCATGCTGCTTCTGTCCTATTTGCCCCAAGCTAGTTCATATGTCAATATCAAATGAGGCCTTTCCATTGACACCAGGCTTTGTGGGTGACTGATCACCTCATTGAAGGTGAATTTAGGACTTAGTGCTTCATCTTAGAAGTAGGTGGTGGGAAATTAATGTCTCCCTTAAAATATGTGGCAGCTAATTTATATGAATCATTATAGCACACTCAGAATATATGTCAAGGTCTCCTACAGTCAAGATGTTAGATGCTGCTAATCAGTCTCTTGACATTTGAGAGATGAAGGCAGTCAATCTATATTTGATGATGGTTACTTCAGATATAAGGCAAGGCTTTTGTGTTTTCATTTAGATTTTTAAAATATTCCTGAAATTAGGCTATAAAATGTGTCCTTTTGGCATAATAAAGGCCTGTGTATATGACACATATGGCACATTCCTTTAGTGATCTTTCAAAGCAAACCTATTTCTGGAGGTTCAGCATTTTCTTAGGAAAACACTCTCAGAAATAAAACTTTGGTCAAGCATTTGTTCTTTGATTTAACAAATTGTTCTTTGATTTATCAAGTGCCTGCTGTTTGTCAGGCACTGTGCCTGGTGCTGAAGAGATCAGGTAGACAAGTTGCTTATTCTTGGAGCATAGATTCTCATGTGGGAATAAACATTGACCGAACAAATAAATACACAAAAGAAAGATCCAACAGGGCTAGGCATATATTTAGGGCTAGGCAGATATTTAAAATAGGGTGCTCTGAAAGGTGGTCAAGGGATATCTATTTGAGGAGGAAACGCTTAAGGCACTGGCCATGCACTGATCAGGGCAAAGGCATGGCAAACCCAGAGGCCAGTAGGTGAGAAGTTTCTACAGCCGAAACAAGCTTGGTGTGTTTATAGAACTGAAAGAAGGCCATTATTGCTGGAGCATAGAGGGTGAGAGGAGAGAGTGATATAAAATGAGTAGTTTAGTGATGCTGCTGGAAGCAAGCTTTGTAGAACTTTGGAGAAGTGGAGAGTTCAGATTTTTATCTAAGTACCTTGGGAAACCACTAGACGTTTTTGAAATTCTACTTTGTTTGCTTTGAGGAGACTGGATTGGAAGGGGCAAGGGTGAAAACTGCAAGACATGTGGAAGGTTTTTTCAGTAGTCCAGGATGGAGATGAGAATGGTTTAGTCTGGTGTGGTGGTATTGAGGATTGAAAGAAGTTCATGGATTTGGGTTACATTTGGATTATGTTTGGCTGTATGGTGGTATCTTTAAACTGGAGAAATCAGAAAGAGGGGCAGGCACAGAGAGAGCAGAGGGAGGGAGTGGAAATCAGGATTGATGATTTCCTTTACAGAAAATATTCCTCTCTAGAGCCTGCCTTAAATTTTGACATTTTAAAAAATCTTGAACTTTTATTTCTGAAATTGATTAATACTAATCTATACTCTTGCTTTTTAAGATAATTTAAATTTATTAGCTCTCATCAGATGTTTTATCCTTCCTGTAAACTGTAAGATCATTTTATCCAAATACCCACTGCCACCCCAACCACACACCAACATAAAATGATAAAAAATTTCCATTCAAAATCCAATTAGAATGACATTGAGATTATTAATTTGGGGAAATTTATTCTTTTTCATATGTTGTCTTCCCATCCATGAACATGGTATATTATTCCACATGTTCATAAAATTTTATAATTTTCTTCATATAGGATTTGTGCTTTTCTTGTTAAACTTATTCCCAAGTTTTTTTTTTTTTTTTTTTTCGGTACGCGGGCCTCTCACTGCCGTGGCCTCTCCCATTGCGGAGCACAGGCTCCGGACGCGCAGGCTCAGCGGCCATGGCTCACGGGCCCAGCCGCTCCGCGGCATGTGGGATCCTCCCGGACAGGGGCACGAACCTGCGTCCCCTGCATCGGCAGGCGGACTCTCAACCACTGCGCCACCAGGGAAGCCCCATTCCCAAGTATTTTTACTTTTTGTTGCTATTTTGAATTTTTTTCCCTGAATACCATATTCTTTCTTTAGGTGATTTATAGCTGAAACAGAGAAAAACTATTGCTTTTTTTTTTTTTTTGTAATTTGTTCTGTATTCCACACCCTACCAAATTCTCTTATTAATGCTATTAGATTTTTTCATGAATAGATTACATTTTCTAGTCATTCAGTTATGTCAACAAAAAGAGGCTTTTAAAAACTCTTCTGTTCTAATGCTTATATTAAATGCTTAGTCATTTAATTTTCTTGTATTTATTAGAACTTTTGAAACAGTGCTAAATAATAATGGTGATAGCTGAATTTAATTGAAATTAAAATTGAAATTTTAGTGGTTTACCATTAGGGAAAATGTTCTTGGTTTTTAGTAAATGTCCTGATTCTAATACATTTTATCTTACTGGGGATTTTTATCAGGAATGGTTGTTGAACTTTATTAAGTGAAGTTTCAGCATTTATTGATACGATATTTCTTTATTTTGTTGGTACAATAGATTATGTGGATAAAACTCCTGATTATGTTGATATATAGATTATATTGATATAATACCTTGCTTTCCTAAAATAAGAATTTCTTCGTCACAGTGTATTAATATTTTGATATATTGCTGAATCCATGGAAGTCAAATTGGACAAATATGAATAAGGACATAAATGAAAATAAAAAATATATGACATAAAGAAATTTTATATTTAAAAATTTAAAATACATTCCATAAACTGTATTAGACATATATATATGTATAGAAAGAAACTTACAACCCTCAAACATAATATACATTTTCACAAATATAACATTTGAATGTTTATTAAAATTGAGTGTGTACCTAGCTACAAATTCCAAAAAAGTCAGTGTTTTACAGGCTACATTTTTACTTAAACACTAATGAAATTAAAATGAAAAATTAAATGTGATAAAAACTATCTCTATTAAAAAAAAGCACACCCTCTGATAGACCTTGTATCAATTTTTAACTCAAAATTATAAAACAAAGGAATATACTTTATGCAAAAAAACTATGGGACACAGTGAAAGAAAAAGTTTTATGGCTTTATGTGCTTTCACTTTTAAAGACATAAAAAATTGTACACCATAAGAAATTAGAAAAAGCACAGATTTCCAGGATTTATACTTCGTCTGTTTTGCTTTCCAATTTCCATCTTTTTGTATTTTTGTGCTATGCTTTAAAATACATCTTCCATATGCTCTTCCAAACCACTAGTATGGGTCTCAAAAATGACTAACTTCTATTTCAGTCAGCCACTGAGTAATTTATAGGATAATTTTCTTTATCTCCCCAAAACGCTACTTTATGCTGTATTTGAACTTAAGTCCCCATGAGGAGCTCTTTTAATTTCTGTTTACCTTTGCTATACTTCAGCCACTTCCCTGAGTGGAAGTTCCATCTGTTCTGACTGGCTTTTCTCCCTGCTTGTTGAGCCTGTAAGCAGTGTTCTGACTCAGAAGAGGTAGACAGGTTGTTGAACTTGTCGGTAGAGGAAAGTGAGTTGTTCCAGGCTGCTTTTCTTTCTTTTTTCTTTTTTTCTTTGTTTTTTTTTTTTTTTTTTTAAGAATCCTCTGCTCTGATTTGACTTAAATTCACTTTGTGTTAAGGATTTCAGTTTGTGATAATCATGGGTGAACTTACCAGCCAATTTTCACTTTGGTGGAGGCCACAATGTCAAGGACATGTTAGAAATTAACTATGGATGCTGACAGAGTGAAGATTATGGGACATACAAAAGGAATTTGGAAAAGATGGAAGATCTGTGTATGTCAGATGGTAGGTAAAGCATCATGGAAAATATGGAACTTAAGAAGGCAGGTTATGGACAAGTAAAGGAATGAAGTTGATGGGTAGAGATAGTGGTATTATAGAGAAGTTCTAGTTCTGGGCTGAAGATGTTTTCTTTTTCTTTTTTTTTTTTACATCTTTATTGGAGTATAATTGCTTTACAATGGTGTGTTAGTTTCTGCTTCATAACAAAATGAATCAGTTATACATATACATATGTTCCCATATCTCTTCCCTCTTGCATCTCCCTCCCTCCCACCCTCCCTACCCCACCCCTCCAGGTGGTCACAAAGCACCGAGCTGATCTTGCTGTGCTATGTGGCTGCTTCCCACTAGCTATCTACCTTACATTTGGTAGTGTATATATGTCCATGCCTCTCTCTCGCTTTGCAACAGCTTACCCTTCCCGCTCCCCATATCCTCAAGTCCATTCTCTAGTAGGTCTGTGTCTTTATTCCTGTCTTACCCCTAGGTTCTTCATGACATTTTTTTTCCCTTAAATTCCATATATATGTGTTAGCATACGGTGTTTGTCTTTCTCTGAATGGATAAAGAAGAATGTGGCACATATATACAATGGAATATTACTCAGCCATAAAAAGAAATGAAGTTGAGCTATTTGTAATGAGGTGGATAGACCTACAGTCTGTCATACAGAGTGAAGTAAGTCTGAAGATGTTTTCTTGATCCTGGAGGCCAAGAAAATTTCTTTAAAGTTTTTGGTTAGACATTATGAAATCAGTATTTAACAGTATTAGTTGACGACTGGAGTGAAGTGAGATTGAGATCAACACTTCTTCGGAGATACAGGGGAAGACTCCAAGTTGACTAAGGATTAAAACCTGATGTCTCATGGATTCTATTATTTGTATAAAATTTTTTGTATTGAGAAGTTTCTATTTGATTTTACCAAGAATATTTTTACAAACCAAGATGGCATAGGAGATGAGTTTATAACAAGTCACTATAACTATTAATAGTGGTGTCTTGAAGTGGGGCCAGAGAGTGGGGGTGGAGGGGGGGTGGATCTCATCTAGTGTGGATAAGGAAAAAAGGCACTTCTTAAGAGGGTTAAAAAAGAGCCAAAAAGGCTTCCCTGGTGGCACAGTGGTTGAGAGTCCGCCTGCCGAGGCAGGGGACACGGGTTCGTGCCCCGGTCCAGGAAGATCCCACATGCCGTGGAGCGGCTGGGCCCATGAGCCATGGCCGCTGAGCCTGCGTGTCCGGAGCCTGTGCTCCGCAACGGGAGAGGCCACAACAGTGAGAGGCCCGCGTACCTCAAAAAAAAAGAGCCAAAAGATGGGAATTCAAGAGTTGCCGTTATGTGTCCATACTACCCAAAGCAATCTACAGATTCAGTGCAATCCCTATCAAATTACTAACGGCATTTTCCACAGAACCAGAACAAAAAATTTTACAATTTGTATGGAAACACAAAAGACCTCGAATAGCAAAAACAATCTTGAGAAATAAAAATGGAGCTGGAGGAATCAGGCTCCCTGACTTCAGACTATACTACAAGACTACAGTAATCGAGACAGTATGGTACTGGCACAAAAACAGAAATATAGATCAATGGAACAGAATAGAAAGCCCAGAGATAAACTCACACAACTATGGTCAACCAGTCTATGACAAAGGAGGCCAGAATATACAATGGAGCAAAGATAGCCTCTTCAATAAGTGGTTCTGGGAAAACTGGACAGCTACTTGTAAAAGAATGAAATTAGAACACTCCCTAACACCATACACAAAAATAAACTTGAAATGGATTAAAGACCTAAATGTAAGACTGGACACTATAAAACTCCTAGAGGAAAACATAAGCAGAACACCCTTTGACATAAATCACAGCAAGATCTTTTTTGACCCAACTTCTAAAGTAACGAGAGTAAAAACAAAAATAAAAAAATGGGACCTAATGAAATTTAAAAGCTTTTGCACAGCAAAGGAAACCATAAATAAGACGAAAAGGCAACCCTCAGAATGGTAGAAAATATTTGCAAATGAAGCAACTGACAAAAGTTTAATGTCCAAAATATATAAATAGCTCATGAAGCTCAATATCAAAAAACCAAACAACCCAGTTAAAAAATGGGCACAAGACCTGAACAGACATTTCTCCAAAGAAGACATACAGATGGCCAACAAACACATGAAAAGATGTTCAACATCACTAATCATTAGAGAAATGCAAATAAAAACTACAGTGAGGTATCACCTCATACTAATCAGAATGGCCATTATCACAAAATCTACAAACAACAAATGCTGGAGAGGGTGTGGAGAAAAGGGAACCCTCGTACATTGTTGGTGAGAATGTAAATTGATACAGACACTATGGAGAACAGTATGGAGTTTCCTTAAAAAACTAAAAATAGAGCTACCATATGACCTAGCAATCCCACTACTGGGCATATACCGAGAGAAAACCATAATTCAAAAAATACACATGCACCCCAATGTTCATTGCAGCACTATTTACAATAACTAGGTCATGGAAGCAACCTAAATGCCCATCAACAGAGGAGTGGATAAAGAAGATGTGGTTACATATATACAATGGAATATTACTCAGCCATAAAAAGGAACAAAATTGGGTCATTTGTAGAGACGTGGATGGACCTAGAGATTGTCATACAGAGTGAAGTAAGTCAGAAAGAGAAAAACAAATATTGTATATTAATGCATATATGTGGAATCTGAAAAAGTTGGTATAGATGATCTTATTTACAAAGCAGAAATAGAGACACAGATGTAGACAACAAACGCATGGATACCAAGGGGAAAGAGGGGTGGGATGAATTGGGAGATTGGGATTGACATATACACACTATTGATACTATGTATAAAGTACATAACTAATGAAAACCTACTGTATAGCACAGGGAACTCTACTTAGTGCTCTGTGGTGACCTAAATAAGAAGGAAATCCAAAAAAGAGGGGATATATGTATACATATAGCTGATTCACTTTGCTGTACAGTGTAAACTAGCACAATTGTAAGGCAGCTATCCTCCAATAAAATTTTTTTAAAAATCTATGACAAAGGAGACAAGAAGATACAATGGAGAAAAGACAGTCTCTTCAACAAGTGGTACTGGGTAAACTGGACAGCCAAATGTAAAACAAATAAATTAGAACATTCCCTCACACCATATACAAAAATAAACTCAAAATGGTTTAAAGACCTAAATGTAAGACATGAAGCCTTAAAACTCCTAGAAGAGAACATAAGCAAAACACTCTTTGACATAAATTGTAGCAATATGTTCTTAGATCAGTCCCCCAAGGCAAGGGAAATAAAAGCAAAAATAAACAAATGGGACCTAATTAAACTTAAAAGCCTTTGCACAGCAGATGAAACCATCAACAACATGAAAAGACAACCTATGGAATGGGAGAAAATATTTGCAAATGATGCAACGGACAAGGGGTTAATACCCAAAGTATACAAACAGCTCATACAACTCAGTATCAAAACCCCAAACAATACAAGCAAAAAAAGGGCAGGTTTGAGTAGAAATTTTTCTAAAGAAGACATACAGATGTCTAACAGGCACATGAAATGATGCTCAGCATCGCTAATCATTAGAGAAATGCAAATCAAAACCACAGTGAGGTACATCTCACACCTGTTAGAAGGCTGTCATCAAAAAGACCACAGATAACAAATGTTGGCAAGAATGTGGAGAAAAGGGAACCCTTGTACACTGTTGGTGGGAATGTAAATTGGTGCAGCCACTATGAAAAACAGTGTGGAGGTTCCTTAAAAAAACTAAAAATAGAATTACCATATGATCCAGCAATTTCACTCCTGGGTATATATTTGAAGAAAATGGAAATGATAATTCAAAAAGATACATGCACCCCAATGTTCATAGCAGCACTATTTACAATAGCCAAGACATGGAAGCAACTCAAGTGCCCATCAATAGACGATTGGCTTAAGAAGATGTGATATACATATACAATGGAATATTATTCAGCCATAAAATGAATGAAATACTACCATTTGCAGCAACATGGACCTAGAGAATATTATGATTAGTGAAATAAGACAAAGGCAAATACTATATGATATCACTTATATGTGGAATCTAAAAATTAATCCAAAATTTTTAATACAAAACAGAAACAGACTCACAGGCATAGAAACTTACTAGTGGTTACCAAAGGGGAGAGGGAAGAAGGGAGGGACAAATTACGGGTATGGTATTAACAGATGCAAACTACTGTATATAAAATAGGTAAGCAACAAGGACTTATTGTATAGCACAGGGAACTATACCAGTCATCTTGTAATAACCTATAATGGAATATCATCTGCAAGAATACTGAATCACTATGCTGTACACCTGAAACTAACACAATATTGTAAAGCAACTATATACTTCAATTTAAAAAAAAAAAAAGAGTTGCCATTACAAGATCTAGAGATTTAGGAAGACCACTTATTTTTCCAGCCTTAGATTTGGTGTTGAGCTGATTCTTTGGCTGCCAGCTACTTCTGTGAGTTCAGATTTTCATAAAGAGATGGTCTCTTTTGGAAATAAATTCCTTTTCACACATTCTCTTCACAGAAAAAAGAGAAAAGTATGCAGGTCATAAGTCATCAAAGGATCATCTTAGTATTTGTCTTTTATCTTCTTTCATTTGAAAGGAAATTTTGATGGGCTCCTAATATACCTATCACAAAGTATGATGGATTTAAAAGAACTGAATATGAAAATTTTATAATGTTTAAGTGATTTATGAAAACTCCCACAAACCACTATAAGAATCTCATTCCAAAGATTCTGATAGGTGAAAAGTTGTACTTGATATTTTATTTTAAGTGGGTAATTTTGCAGACTTGCATACCAATGTGAACATATTTATCACTTTTTTCCCCTAAATTATTTGTGCTTTTTGGCATTAAGAAATCATTTTCTACTCTCAGGTCAAAAAGATATTCTACGTTTTCTTCCACATATTTTTACAGTTTTTCACATTTAGATCTTTGATCCACTTGAAATTTATTTTTGTATTTTTCTTGTAGAATGAAGTAGGGGTCTAATTTTATTTTCCCCCTGACACCACTTATTGTAGGATATATCCCTTTTCCCAATGATTCAGATATATATCAACCACATAATCCATTCCTCTAGATGAATGGGTCCATTTTCTGGGCTCTGTATTCTGTTCCATTGGCTCATTTCCTACTTCTATGCCAATACCACATCATCCAAATGACTATAACTTTATACTATCTTGGTCTTTTGTCGGATAAAACCCTCATTTCTTTGTCTTTATTATAAGACCCTCAAGTTCTTTGTCTTCAAAACTGTCTTGTCTGTTTTATTTATAAACTATTGCCATATCTTCTACTTTCTTTTTCTCCTAAGATATTAAGGGACAGTTGTTCTGTCATTATTGAAGCAAGCTGACCTTAATTGTTTGAAACCACCACTCATCACTTTTTTAAACTCTTTAAGATATTTTATCTGTAAATGGGAAAAATAAGTACCACCCTCAGAGTGATGGATGACAATGCATTTAAAGTTTCTCCACCTTTTGAAACATCAGTTCCCTAATCTGTCATAATACATTTTTTGTTAAGATTAAACAAGCTAATATATCAGTGTAACACAGTACCAGCACATAAATAGATGCTACTTTTTAAAAGTCATGCACCAAAGCTTCGGGGTGGGAAAACGAAAGGCATGTGTAAGGGTTGTGTGTAGGTAACATAATTTGGCAAAGAGTGTTGATGCAGAAAAGTGGAAAGAGATGAATTAGAAAGGAAGATAGGGTCAGAAAACAAAAAATTATGCAAAGCTAGGGAGTTTAAAGAAGAGAACAAATTTTAGTAAATATTTGGCATTTGCTTGACATACACTATTCATTTATTCCTCTGCTCACCCTGGAGAGGTAATGATGATTATACCCATTGTACTTATGACATCAAGCAACTCACTTAAGTCATTCAGATAAGTGTGAGGCAGCTGGAATCCTTAATCGGAGACATAGTCCCCACATGCCGCTGCCAGCCAGCTCAGAGCTGTCCAAACTGCAAGCTCAGGTGGCTCCAGCCAATCAACAACTCCATAGGCCTTGCTTTTCTAATGTGGGAGAGAAATGATGGTCTTTTGGCTTTGAAAGTCCTACTTCCCCTACTCCAACTGCCTTGCAGGGGCCCGGCTCTGCCTGGGCTGCATCCGACTCTCTGCTTGGCAGAACTTCCCCTCAGAGCCTGACTTTGGTCTCTCATCTTTATTATTTTTCTTTAACAATAATATTCTTTAAAAGGAAGTGAAATGCAGTTTTCTCCCTTCCTCCTCATTCCTATATCCTTTCTCAGTTGCCTTTGAAGCTGGTTTTTTTTCAACTGCTATAAAAATCAAGTTTGAACATTACAAAAGTTCTATTTCAGAAAGTGACTCAATAATAAAAATGACATAAAATCTACTAAACAGGTCTTTGAAAGCTTACATGCTTTTATTCACATCCAGACTTAAATTTAAGGGAAAAACATTACTAGAATTATGGAGTCCTTACATAATGATAAAAATTTTAAATCACAAGGAGGACTGTGATTTGCTCTCCACAGCTCTCTTCAGGATTAAAGGATTTATCAGATCAGCTACTGGGAGTGTCACCTGAATATAGCCCTCAGCTGTCAGTCTCCTAGAGAGATTGGAGACTCCTCAACCAAGTTTACACCCTCTTCCTGGGGCAGATCAAAACAGATGACTGATAGACCAACGTGGGACACTCTGAAGGGTCAATTCATCTTCAGAATTCCTCACATGGTCAACTGAGACATTCCATTGAGACAACATTACATCTTCACTTCTCTCTCTGGCCAATCCTGCTTTCATCCCTTCCCTTCCACAGGTGTTGAATGCCAGAGTACTCCCTAATAAACCTCCTAAGTGCTAATTTCTGCTTCAGAATTGGCTTCTTGGGAAACCCAACCTGTGGCAGATGGTACCAGAGTGGCCCAAGAGAGAAAATGTGAGGATGTGATTTTGAGGCTATTTCAGCTGGTCCTGGAGACTCCAAAACTGATGGCTGTTGAAGCACAAATAGCCCCTGGAATATGATGGCAAACAGTGCAATTGTTAGAACTTCCCCTAGAGGTAAATTGGAATGGTATACCACTGGAAGAAAATGCATCAGTTCAAGAGATGTTTCCAGCATTTGAGAAATGTGGGAAAATAGTAACTATAAGGAAAATGGAATAGGATGACCACTGTTACCCTCAACTGATGCTGTGAAAGAAACAAAACAAAAAGCTGAGAACATTTAATTGGCAATTAAAAGCTAAGTGTGAGCTGGGACAAAGTGAGAGACTGGCATGGACATATATACACTACCAAACGTAGAATGGATAGCTAGTGGGAAGCAGCCGCATAGCATAAGGAGATCAGCTCGGTGCTTTGTGACCACCTGGATAGGTGGGATAGGGAGGGTGGGAGGGAGGGAGGGAGACGCAAGAGGGAGGAGATATGAGAACATATGTATGTGTATAGCTCATTCACTTTGTTATAAAGCAGAAGCTGGCACACCATTGTAAAGCAATTATACTCCAATAAAGATGTAAAAAAAAAAAGCTAAGTGTGAAACAGTTGCTCTCCTCGGTTGCCTATAAAGCAGTGCTTAAAGCGGAAGAGCAGAGAAAACGCCACCCAGCCGTGACAGTAGTAGAGCTCCAAAATGGGTTAGGTGCCCAGCCAAAGCAGATCTGCTACGGTAGCACCTTGAAACAAGAGGCAGGGTGGTGGTTAAAAATTTTGTGGACCCAAGTGTTCTAATGAGTAGCAAGGTTAGAGAAATAGCTACACAATGCTGAACTGTGGAGAGTTTTCTTTTTTTTTTAACATCTTTATTGGAGTATAATTGCTTTAAAATGGTGTGTTAGTTTCTGCTGTATAACAGAGTGAATCAGCTATACATATACATATATCCCCATATGTCCTCCCTCTTACATCTCCTTCCCACCCTCCCTATCCCACCCCTCTAGGTGGACACAAAGCACCGAGCTGATCACCCTGTGCTATGTGGCTGCTTCCCACTAGCTATCTATTTTACATTTGGTAGTGTATGCCACTCTCTCATTTCGTCCCAGCTTACGCTGCCCCCTCCTCATGTCCTCAAGTCCATTCTCTACATCTGCGTCTTTATTCCTGTCCTGCCCTACGTTCTTCAGAACCATTTTTTTTTTTCATAGATTCCATATATATGTGTTAGCATACGGTATTTGTTTTTCTCTTTCTGACTTACTTCACTCTGTATGACAGTCTGTAGGTCCATCCACCTCACTACAAATAACTCAATTTCGTTTCTTTTTATGGCTGAGTAATATTCCATTGTATATATGCGCCACATCTTCTTTATCCATTCATCCAATGATGGACACTTAGGTTGCTTCCATGTCCTGACTATTGTAAGTAGAGCTGCAATGAACATTGTGGTACATGACTCTTTTTGAATTATGGTTTACTCAGGGTATATGCCCAGTAGTGGGATTGCTGGGTCGTATGGTAGTTCTGTTTTTAGTTTTTTAAGGAACCTCCATACTGCTCTCCATAGTGGCTCTATCAATTCACATTCCCACCAACAGTGCAAGAGGGTTCTCTTTTCTCCACACCCTCTCCAGCATTTATTGTTTGTAGATTTTTTAATGATGGCCATTCTAACCAGTGTGAGGTGATACCTCATTGTACTTTTGACTTGCATTTCTCTAATGATTAGTGATGTTGAGCATCCTTTCATATGTTTCTTGGCAATCTGTAGATCTTCTTTGGAGAAATATCTATTTAGGTCTTCTGCCCATTTTGGCATTGAGTTGTTTGTTTTTTTTTGATATTGAGCTGCATGAGCTGCTTCTATATTTTGGAGATTAATCCTTTGTCAGTTGCTTCATTTGCAAGTATTTTCTCCCATGTTGAGGGCTGTCTTTTTGTCTTGTTTATGGTTTCCTTTGCTGTGCAAAAGCTTTTAAGTTTCATTAGGTCCCATCTGTTTATTTTTGGTTTTATTTCCATTTCTCTAGGAGGTGGGGCAAAAAGGATCTTGCTGTGATTTATGTCATGGAATGTTCTGCCTATGTTTTCCTCTAAGAGTTTTATAGTGTCTGGCCTTACATTTAGGTCTTTAATCTATTTTGAGTTTATGTTTGTGTATGGTGTTAGGGAATGTTCTAATTTCATTCTTTTACATGTAGCTGTCCAGTTTTCCCAGCACCACTTATGGAAGAGGCTGTCTTTTCTCCATTGTATATTCTTGCCTCCTTTATCAATAATAAGGTGACCATATGTGTGTGGGTTTATCTCTGGGCTTTCTATCCTGTTCCATTGATCTATATTTCTGTTTTTGTGCCAGTACCATACTGTCTTGATTACTGTAGCTTTGTAGTATAGTCTGAAGTCCAGGAGCCTGACTCCTCCGGCTCCGTTTTTCGTTCTCAAGATTGCTTTGGCTATTTGGGGTCTTTTGTATTTCCATACAAATTGTGAAATTTTTTGTTCTAGTTTTGTGAAAAATTCCATTGGTAATTTGATAGGGATTGCATTGAATCTGTAAATTGCTTTGGGCAGTATAGTCATTTTCACAATGTTGATTCCTCCAATCCAAGAACATGGTATATCTCTCCATCTGTTTGTATAATCTTTAATTTCTTTCATCAGTGTCGTATAGTTTTCAGCATACAGGTCTTTTGTCTCCTTAGGTAGGTTTATTCCTAGGTCTTTTATTATTTTTGTTGCAATAGTAAATGGGAGTGTTTCCTTAATTTCTCTTTCAGATTTTTCATCATTAATATATAGGAATGCAGGAGATTTCTGTGCATTAATTTTGTATCCTGCTACTTTACCAAATTCATTGATTAGCTCTAGTAGTTTCTGGTAGCATCTTTAGGATTCTCTATGTATAGTATCATGTCATCTGCAAATAGTGACAGTTTTACTTCTTCTTTTCCAATTTGGATTCCTTTTATTTCTTTTTCTTCTCTGATTGCTGTGGCTAAAACTTCCAAAACTATGTTGAATAATAGTGGTGAGAGTGGGCAAACTTGTCTTGGTCCTGATCTTAGTGGAAATGGTTTCACTGAGAAGGATGAGAACAATGTTGGCTGTGGGTTTGTCATATATGGCCTTTATTATGTTGAGATAAGTTCCCTCTATGTCAATTTTCTGGAGGGTTTTTCTCATAAATGGGTGTTTAATTTTGTCAAAAGCTTTTTCTACATCTACTGAGATGATCATATGGTTTTTCTCCTTCAATTTGTTAATATGGTTTATCACATTGATTGATTTCCATATATTGAAGAATCCTTGCATTCCTGGGATAAACCCGAGTTGATCATGGTGTATGATCCCTTTAATGTGCTGTTGGATTCTGTTTGCTAGTATTTTGTTGAGGATTTTTGCATCTGCGTTCATCAGTGATATTGCTCTGTAATTTTCTTTTTTTGTAGTATCTTTGTCTGGTTTTGGTATCAGGGTGATGGTGGCCTCATAGAATGAGTCTGGGAGTGTTCCTCCCTCTGCTATATTTTGGAAGAGCTTGAGAAGCATAGGTATTAGCTCTTCTCTAAATGTTTGATAAAATTCACCTGTGAAGCCATCTGGTCCTGAGCTTTTGTTTGTTGGAAGATTTTTAATCACAGTCTCAACTTCAGTGCTTGTGTTTGGTCTGTTTAATTTTCTATTTCTTCCTGGTTCAGTCTCGGAAGGTTTTGCTTTTCTAAGAATTTGTCCATTTCTTCCAGGTTGTCCATTTTATTGGCATAGAGTTGCTTGTAAGTAATCTCTCATGATCCTTTGTATTTCTGCAGTGTCAGTTGTTACTTCTCCTTTTTCATTTCTAATTCTATTGATTTGAGTCTTCTCCCTTTTTTTCTTGATGAATCTGGCTAATGGTTTGTCAATTTTTTTTATCTTCTCAAAGAACCAGATTTTAGTTTCATTGATCTTTGCTATTGTTTCCTTCATTTCTTTTTCATTTCTTTCTAATCTGATCTTTATGATATCTTTCCTTCTGCTAACTTTGGTGTTTTTTTGTTCTTCTTTTTCTAATTGCTTTAGGTGTAAAGTTAGGTTGTTTATTTGAGATGTTTCTTGTTTCCTGAGGTAGGGTTGTGTTGCTGCAAACTTCCCTCTTAGAACTGTTTTTGCTGCATCCCATAGGTTTTGGGTCATCGTGTTTTCATTGTCAGTTGTTTCTAGGTATTTTTGGACTCCTCTTTGATTTCTTCAGTGATCTCTTGGTTATTTAGTAGTGTATTATTTAGCCTCCATGGGTCTGTATTTTTTACAGATTTTTTCCTGTAATTGATATCTAGTCTCATAGTGTTGTGATCAGAAAAGATACTTGATAGGATTTCAATTTTCTTAAATTTACCAAGGCTTCATTTGTGACCCAAGATATGATCTATCCTGGGGAATGTTCCATGAGCACTTGAGAAGAAAGTGTAATCTGCAGTTTTTGGAATGAATGTCCTATAAGTATCAGTTACGTCCATCTTGTTTAATGTATCATTTAAAGCTTGTGTTTCCTTATTTGTTTTCATTTTGGATGATCGGTCCATTGGTGAAAGTGGGGTGTTAAAGTCCCCTACTATGATTGTGTTACTGTTGATTTCCCCTTTTATGTCTGTTAGCATTTGGCTTATGTATTGAGGTGCTTCTAGGTTGGGTGCATAAATATTTACCATTGTTATATCTTCTTCTTGGATCAGTCCATTGATCATTATGTAGTGTCCTTCTTTGTCTCTTGTAATAGTCTTTATTTTAAAATCTATTTTGTCTGATATGAGAATTGCTACTCCAGCTTTCTTTTGATTTTCATTTACATGGAATTTCTTTTTCCATCCCTTCACTTTCATTCTGTATGTATCCCTAGGTCTGAAGTGGGTCTCTTGTAGACAACACATGTACTTGTCTTGTTTTTGTATCCATTCAGCCAGTCTATGTCTTTTGGTTAGAGCATTTAATCCATTTATATTTAAGGTAGTCATTGATATGTATGTTCCTATTACCATTTTCTTAATTGTTTTGGGTTTGATATTGTAAGCCTTTTCCTTCTCTTGTTTTTCTTGCCTAGAGAAGTTCCTTTAGAATTTGTTGTATAGCTGGTTTGGTGTTGCTGAATTCTCTTAGCTCTTGCTTGTCTGTAAAAGTTTTAATTTCTCCATTGAATCTGAATGAGATCCTTGCTGGGTAGAGTAATCTTGGTTGTAGATTTTTCCCTTTCATCACTTTAAATATGCCCTGCCACTCCCTTCTGGCTAGCAGAGTTTCTGCTGAAAGATCAGCTGTTAATCTTATGGGGATTCCCTTGTATGTTATTTGTTGCTTTTCCCTGACTGTATTTAATATTTTTTCTTTTTGTTTAATTTTTAATATCTTGATTAATATGTGTCTTGGCATGTTTCTCCTTGGATTTATCCTGTATGGGACTCTCTGTGCTTCCTGGACTTGATTTATTATTTCCTTACCCATATTAGGGAAGTTTTCAACTATAATCTCTTCAAATATTTTCTTAGTCCCTTTTTATTCTCTTTTTCTTCTGGGACTCCCATAATTCGAATGTTGTTGCATTTAATGTTGTCCCAGAGGTCTCTGAGAATGTCCCCAATTCTTTTCATTCTTTTTATGTTATTCTGCTCTACGGTAGTTATTTCCACTATTTTATCTTCCGGGTTACTTATCCGTTCTTCTGCCTCAGTTATTCTGCTATTGATTCCTTCTAGAGAATTTTTAATTTCATTTATTGGGTTGTTCATCATTGTTTGTTTGCTCTTTAGTTCCTCTAGGTTGTTGTTAAACGTTTCTTGTATTTTGTCCGTTCTATTTCCAAGATTTTGGATCATCTTAACTATCATTAGTCTGAATTCTTTTCAGGTATTCTGCCTCTTTCCTCTTCATTTGTTTGGTCTGGTGGGTTTTTACCTTGCTCCTTCATCTGCTGTGTGTTTCTCTGTCTTCTCATTTTGCTTAACTTACTATGTTTGGGGTCTCCGTTTTGCAGGCTGCTCTGCTGGGCAGGACCACGTCCGGTATTGTGTTTTGGGGTGTCTGCGAACTTATTATGATTTTAGGCAGCCTGTCTGCTAATGGGTGGGTTTGTGTTCCTGTCTTGCTAGTTGTTTGGCATAGTGTGTCCAGCACTGTAGCTTGCTGTTCATTGAGTGGAGCTGGGTCTTAGCGTAGAGATGGAGATCTCTGGGAGAGCTTTCACCATTTGATATTACATGGGACCAGGAGGTCTCTGGTGGACGGATGTCCTGAACTCGGCTCTCCCACCTCAGAGGCTCAGGCCTGACACCTAGCCAGAGCACCAAGACCTTGTTCAGCCACACGGCTCAGAAGAAAAGGGAGAAAAAGAAAGAAAAAAAGAAAGAAAAAATAAATTAATAACTTTATTTTATTTAAATAGAAGAAAATTATTAAAAATAGAAAAATAAAAAATAAATAAAAAGAAAGAAACAAAGAAGAGAGCAACCAAACCGAAAAACAAATCCACCAATGATAACAAGCCCTAAAATCTATACTAACAAAAACAAAAACAAAATGGACAGTAAGAACCCTAGGACAAATGGCAAAAGTAAAGCTATACAGACCAAATCAGACAAAGAAGCATACACATACTCACTCACAAAAAGAGAAAAAGAAAAAAAAAATATATATATATATATATAAAATAAAAAAAGGAAGAGTGCAGCCAAATCAATAAACAAACCTACCAATGATAATAAGCTGTAAATACTAAACTAGGATAAACATAAAACCGAAACAAATTAGATGCAGAAAGCAAATCCCAATTCTACAGTTGCTCCTAAAGTCTACCGCCTCAATTTTGGGATGATTCGTTGTCTATTCAGGTATTCCACAGATGCAGGTACATCAAGTTGATTGTGGAGATTTAAGCTGTTGCTCGTGAGGCTGCTGGGAGAGATTTCCCTTTCTCTTCTTTGTTTGCACAGCTCCTGGGGTTCAGCTTTGGATTTGGCCCCACCTCTGCATGTAGGTCACCTGAGGGCATCTGTTCTTTGCTCAGACAGGACGGGGTTAAAGTAGCAGTTGATTAGGTGGCTCTGGCTCACTCAGGCTGGGGGGAGGGAGGGGTATGGCATGCGGGACGATGCTGCAGCGGCAGAGGCCAGGTGATATTACAACAGCCTGAGGCGCACTGTGTGTTCTCCCTGGGAAGTTGTCCCTGGATCATAGGACCCTGGCAGTGGCGGGCTGCACAGGCTCCCGGGAGGGGAGGTCTGGATAGTGACCTGTGCTTGCACACAGGCTTCTTGGTGGCGGCAGCAGCAGCCTTAGAATCTCATGTCCGTCTCTGGGGTCCATGCTAATAGCCACGGCTCCCACCTGTCTCTGGAGCTCGTTCAGGCGGTGCTCTGAATCCCTTCTCCTTGCGCACCCCGAAACAACAGTCTCTTACCTATTCGACAGGTCCAGACTTTTCCCCAGACTCCCTCACAGCTAGCGGTGATGCACTAGCCCCCTTCAGGCTGTGTTCACGCAGCCAACCCCAGTCCTCT
Source organism: Orcinus orca (assembly GCF_937001465.1). NCBI lineage: Eukaryota > Metazoa > Chordata > Mammalia > Artiodactyla > Delphinidae > Orcinus > Orcinus orca. The sequence continues at coordinate 119,906,429 of NC_064561.1, read as the reverse complement.
CCCTGGGATCCGACCTCTGAAGCCCGAGACTCAGCTCCCAGCCTCGCCCGCCCCAGTGGGTGAGCAGACAAGCCTCTCGGGCTGGTGAGTGCTGATCGGCACCGATCCTCAGTCTGGAATCTCTCCGCTTTGCCCTCCACACCCCTGTTGCTGCACTCTCCTCCATGGCTCTGAAACTTCCCCCTCCACCACCCACAGTCTCCACCCGTGAAGAGGCTTCCTACTGTGTGGAAACCCTTCCTCCTTCACTGCTCCCTCCCACTGGTGCAGGTCCCATCCCTATTCTTTTGTCTCTGTTTTCTCTTTTTTCTTTTGCCCTATGCAGGTACATGGGGAGTTTCTTGCCTTTTGGGTGGTCTGAGGTCTTCTGCCAGCGTTCAGTAGGTGTTCTGTAGGAGTTGTTCCACATGTACATGTATTTCTGATGTATGTGTGGGGAGGAAGGTGATCTCCACGTCTTACTCCTCTGCCATCTTGAAGGCGCCCCCCCATGAATAGTTTTGGAGATAGTTAATGGAAGATGGTGCCCCGAAAGCCTATTTTTTTGTGTGTAGAGAAAGGTTTATTTCAAGGGCCAAGCGAGGAGAATGGGGCGGGGTGCAAGTGTGAGGTGAGGATGGCGAGGTGCCGGGGAGTGAGTTGAGGTAGGGGGGTGGCTCATCCTCAAAAGACCTGAACTCCAAGAAAAGGCATCTTCTTAAAGACAAAACTACTAGTCAGTGACCATGCCTTTCATTCTAATCAGAGCAGAAAAACTGTATTCTCCATTTTTCTTCAGTAGAGCAGTCAGCACATACGGCATCACTTTTTTCCTCTTTGGCAGCCCTAAAAGAACGCTCCTTTAGAAAATACTTTCTGAAGTGCTGTCTGGAGGTTTATTTTAGATGTGACCATCTGTTTGAGGTGCAAGGGTTATTTGAAAAGGAGCTCTTTCATTTGTCTTTGTGGGAGGGAGGTTGCCCCAGTCAAAATGACATCACGTTAGTGGGGCACCTGTGAAACTATGCGGGATTTGGCTCAAGTACAAAAGACTTTGTTTTCCTTTTCCTTTCCTATGGTAGTTAACTTGATTTCTTCTCTCCATAAATTCTTTAATTGGTTTAATAAAATACAGAGTGCCCTTTTCTAGTAGTTCCACTGTGAACATTTATGTAGTGAAGTTTAAGTAACCGAAACATTGCATTTTTTGCAAAAAAGAAAACTTAAAAGTTTTCAGAACAGCTAGAAAATACTTAAAAGAAGAATTTTAAAGCAGTAGGGCTTTCTTTGATAATAATTCTCACGTTTACATTAGTTGCTCTTAAATAAAACCTCCCCTGGCATTCTGCAGGCAATAAAGAAGGCATAATCCTTCTTATTTTTATTTCTGTAGCATGTGAAGTTTTACTAGTGGGAGGGTTAAGCTAGTTTTTTAAAAGACAAGAGAAGAGATTTAATATTAACTGTTGCTGTGCCCTAAGGCTAACCAGACAGCTGGGGATTGCCCCAAATTGATGTAAGGTTGTAGCATTTTCCAGGAAAGGCTTAATTTTTTTTTTGAGAGAGGACCTTATGTTATGATAGAAGTAGGGCAGGAGTTCAGAATTTCAGATCACCTACAGATTCATCACTGACCCTTCAAATGACCTCACCTGCTTCCGTTATTGTTAAGAGGTAAAATTTACTAGGTGAAGGGGCACAGAGAGGAAGCAGTATAAGCAGAGCCTGGTGAGCATTACTGTGGTTGAGAGCTGCCTATAGGAACTGTGGTCTAGTAGTGTAGAGCTGCCGCAAGGATCATGGCACTGAAGTAGAAAGTGTCGGGGAAGAAATATCCTAACCTGACACCTCTCTCCACTTACTGTCTGAAATCCCAGAAGCCAGAAGGCAAGGGAGCCTGGGTGATGCCATTATGGTGGTCACATAACAGTGCAGAAAATGGCTATTGGAAGTGGGTGGTCATATTTCCTTATTTCTTTTCACCCTGTGTATTAGTTTTCCACTGCTGACAAAACAAGTTAAGCCACAAACTTAGTGGCTTAGAACAACATAAATGTACTCTCTTATAGTTCATGAGGTCAAAACTCTGAAATACGTCTCACAGGGCTAAAGTCAAAGTGAGCCTGTGTTCCTTAAAGAGGTTCTAGGGGAGAATCCATTTCTAACTCTTTTCCAGCTTCTAGAGACTCTGCCTGTGTTCCTTGGCTCCTTATCCCTTGCTCCATCTTCTAAGCCAGCAAAATCTGGCTGAATTCTTCTCACATTCCATATGTCTTGCTCTCCCTTTTCTGCCTCCCTCTTCTACTTACAACTCTTGGGATTACCTTGGATCCACCTGGATAGTCCAGGATACTCTCCCCATTGCAAGGTCACTGGATTAACAAACTTAATTCTCCTTTGCCTTGTAACCTAACATGTTCACAGGTTCTGGGGATTAGGTCATGGACATCTTTGGAGGGGTCATTATTCGCCTATCACACATTGTTAGTTTAAAGAAGTTACCTAGTGGAATTCCTTGGCGGTCCAATGGCTGGGATTCTGTGCTCCTGCTACCAGAGGCCTGGGTTTGATCCCTGGGATCATCGGTGGGGGAGCTAAGATCCACCAAGTCACAGGGCTCGGCCTTAAAAAAAAAAGAGAGAGAGAACAAAGAAGTTGCTTAGGAATATTAGGACTCTGCTTTTGCCTCACAGTGTAGCAGATAAAGTAATGACCGATGGTCCATCTAAGTATACTTTCAGGATTCTCCTGTGCGTTCTCTCCTGGTATTTGTCACTGAACGAAGCATGAAGATGTCACTAGTGGAGTATATATTGTCACAGATCTACAAGGATCCCATTAGAACACAGTTTTGAATTAGAGATCTTATCAGTGCTTCCCTTATTGGAACTCTTCATGATATTTCAGGATGTTTTAGGTTCTGGCCTTGGCAAAAGATCACATTTTAGGACTATTATCTTCAACAGGTGTTCAGTAAAGTCTCTGAGGGAAGGCAAGCCGATAGAGTGGGTCATGCATCTTTCTCAGGTGAGGGAGGAAAGTGTACCATAACCACTTCATATTATTGTTGGCCCTTTCAGGGATTTACAGCTACTTTACAAATTAGATTCATTTGAGGACTGAAGAAAATGCCTATTTTCTTCTATTATCTGTATTACAGCTGACCTAACTCAATTTAATTATACACAATTCTTACGTTCTTTTTGGTAGATGATGGTAGCCAGCAATGGGTGCAGGTTAGCTATGCCTCTAAAAGTTTGCTACCAGGTTATAGTCAAAGCAAGACTCCAACTAGGTTTTGTCACACATAACAGATATTTATTAAGTCAGCGTTCATTAACAAGGTGACACAAACCATTTTATAAACCTTTTCTAAAGGCTTGATAAATTTCCGGGTCCATGTTCTTTTAAGTGCCCTGACCAAAACCACACAGTGCAGTGGCTACAACAGCATTCCAGAGACAGCATTCTTAGCACTGCCATCAGTCAGCCAGAAATCGCCCTAAGAAAATGTTTGGATGTAAGACTGTTTAGAGATCAAGCACCAGGGTCCATCCCTAAAGGTAGAGGCCATGGGCTAGTGCACGATTCTTATATCCTGTTTTAAACTGTTTTAGCCAATTGATATATCTTGAATGACTTTGCTTTCACCAAGGAAAGCCCATTTCTAATATTCATTATGCTAGAAAATAGGCCACTTTTTCAACCAGGTGATATTTGTTTTTGACATTTGCTATGTTAATTATCAACTCCTGAGGTGTTGAGGGAGCTTAGATTAGCTGATGAATCTCTTGTGATAGCTGCCTCTGAAGTTAGGCCTTTTCGTGTTTTCCTAACTGACCACTCCTGGACTGTTCCTGTTCCATTAGAGCAACTGACTGCTTCAGAATGAAGCTCAACTGACTGATACATGTATAATATCACACTGCTTATGTTGAAGTAGTTGAAACTTTATGATAGGCATCATAGAAATCAGTAGTGAAGCTTTTAAAGCCCACTAAAGGAAAATTGCAGGGTTGACTTATTTGTTGATCAAGAGAAAAGAATTTGTGGCCTGTGAAGTTGAGTTTTCTGGGCTAATGTAGGTTTACTATACTGTAAATATGTTCTGCAGTCATTTGACACTAACCAGTATTCACTTCAATACTGGGCATAGCTCTTTAGGTATATATCTTCAATGGAGAAATCATCTCAAACCTGTGATTAAATCAGTGTTGGGAGTTTTAAGGGGACCCTATAAAGAATATCCTTTGAACAAACAGAATTAAGACAAAAGAGGAAGGCAGATAAAGGTAAGAGTATGGCCAACATGTGATACAAAGAATAGTGGTTAGATCATGGACTTCAGATCATATGGGCTGCATTTGAATCCCAGGTCTACCACTTCCTGAAGGTATCACCTAGGGAAAGTTGCTTCCACTATCTATGTCTCATATTCTTAAACGTAAAATGGGGATAATAAGAGTATACCTGCCATAAAAGGTTGCTGTGAGGATTAAATACTTAAGAAAGCGCTGAGGGAAGAAAAAAGTGCCTGGTACCTGGTAAGAGGTATGTAAGTATTAGCTATTATTATTGTTGGAAAATGGGCCTACTGTTACCAATCTCTAGAATTAAGAATATTTTACCCCAGTCTCCTGCAAGTCATGGCAGGCCTGGATCAGGCAGGCCTCACCCATAGAGAATCTACTCAGGTAAAACTTGCAGCAGAGAGGCTAGGAGGAGAATTCCCCCTCACAGCAGGCAGCTGGCCTCCAAGAAGACAAAAGAAAGTAGCTGAGCTGAGCGTGACCTGTTTACTCTTCTCAAATTTACAGATCAGATGAGTTGATCTACCTTCTCTGAGATGAAGTAAATGCACAGAGAGCGGCCAGGAGTATTTAGGAAAAACACCCCCTCACAGAAAACAGGAGTAGAGAAAAGACATTCCTCACAATTGGCCTTTCTCATAGGACACTGTGAGGACTCTTCCAGTTGACAGCAACAAAAAGCCAATTTTAGCATAAGTATAAAATGACATTTTAAACTCATATTACTGAAATGAATTAAGTGGAATGGCCTCACGCATGAAAGGTGTAGATAGTTTAAAATGACAACTTTCTTCCTCTGTCCATCTCTCATCTCTGCTTGACTCTGTTCAGGTTCATGTTGTCTCACTGCATATAGATTTTCTTCATGTGGCAGAGAGGAAGACCACTACCAGTTCCCCCTCATGCTCTTCTAACTCTGTGACACAAAAGTCAAGGCCTCTTCTCTTTCACCTTCAAACTGAAAACCCTGAGGAGATGCCCACCTCTGAACTAGCTCCTTGGCTCAAGTGATGGTCTGGTTGGGCCACCTCCTGTCCTTTGTGGTTAGTCAATTGGGTTTTATGCTTGGTAGTTCAAAAACAATCACATTAGAAGGGAAGGCCCCTCAACTTTTTCCTTGGTTCCTGAGGGGATCCTGGCCTATTTGCTTGCATAGTGACTGACATGATATTGAATGAATGAATTTCACAACCTTTCAGATTGTGAGATTGAGAATCTCACTAGTTTTTCTATTTTAGACTATTCTTTATCTTCGTAGCCTTTAAAATGTGTTTTAAAATCTATTTTTCTGGGCTTCCATGGTGGCACAGTGGTTGAGAGTCCGCCTGCCAATGCAGGGGACACGGGTTCGTGCCCCAGTCCGGGAAGATCCCACATGCCGCGAAGCGGCTGGGCCTGCGATCCATGGCCGCTGGGCCTACGCGTCTGGAGCCTGTGCTCCGCAATGGGAGAGGCCACAACAGTGAGAAGCCCGCATACCGCAAAAAAAAAAAGAAAAGAAAAAAAATCTATTTTTCTGAGTCCTTAATAAATAATCATAATTATATCTTTTAGGGGATTTGTAGAGATAAAAAATAAACTGTTTCTGATATGGCTTACAGCAACCAATTAGTTAGGAGCATCATTGGGTTGCAAGAAATCTCTTAAATCAGGGAGCTATCTGGCCAGATAAAAAGCCAGAAGAGCCAATGTAGTTTAGAAATAATGGAAAGAATGTAGCAGTCTAAACATTAGCAATTAAATGGAGACTGTTAAATCAGCTATTCAGGCTAGGAGAACTGAGAGAGACTTATAAAATGAAATGTATCTATTTTTCATGGACGTTTGAACTCGTTCATATTCCAGTTCCACCAGCTTCTCCTTGTATTCCTTGCTGAATTAGAGTTTTTTGTGGCATGGGATAAAATAATGTTCAGCCTGGTGTTTGGTAATCAATAGACTATAATGCTTAATTTAAATCCTTCCTTACAAATTCAGAGGAAAGATTTTCACTTTTTGATTTAGATACAAGAACAGAGCCAGGGATTAAGAATTGCAGGGCAGGGGGTTTACTTGGGAATGCCATCCTAGGGAGCAGGGGTGCAGGGAAGGACGAGTGAAAGAACAAAGAAGAACATTTTTAACGAAGTTGGACACTGCTGCAGGTGGCTCTCGCTTCTAGGGACCCTTACAAAACATGTCTAGGAGCCCATTCTCCACTGACCAAGGCCTGCCCCAGGGGCATTAATTTTCTCTCACTTCTGATGTGCACATGCATGAGTTTTCAGTAAGGTTTTCCTGGGTAGCCCACCTTGGGATGTCAGAAATCCCAGGCAGGAAGGAGAGGAAGGGTGGATCAGGAGGCCTTTGAAGTGCTCAAGTGGTGTGTGATGCACTGGCTGTCTACTGCTGTACACTCTTCTAACAGCCTATCTCCTGACATTAACCATATCTCATTCCCTCACATACAATCATGTGTTTTCCAGGAAGCATCATCTTGGGGAGGGCACTATGCCTGGATCTGGTTCTCAGAACTTCTTTGAAGGCCCCTCTCTGGGATTTCCAGAATCTATTTAGGGCTATCAATTTGGTTTGTCTCTTCTAGTCTATAGCAGCTATGATAGTTAATTTTATGTGTCAATATCTCTGGATCACGGTGCCCAGATATTTGATCAGACATTATTCTGGATGTTTCTATGAGGATGTCTTTGGATGAGATTTGCATTTAAGTCAGTGGGATTTGAGTAAAGCAGGTTGCCCTCCACAATGTGGGTGGGCCTCATCCACCCAGTTAGATACCTGAATAGGACGAAAGACTGACTGACCTCTCCCCTGAGCAAGAGGAAATTCTCCAGCAGTTTGTCCACAGATTTCATCTGCCCATTCTGCTGTTCCTTTTCTATAGCAGACTGATTTTGGACTCAAACTGCAACTCTTTCCTAAGTCTCCAGCCTGCCAGCCTTCTCCATCAGATTTTAGACTCGCTAAGCCTCTACAATTGCATGAGCCAATTCTTTAAAGTAAATCTTTCTCTGTATATGTACATCCTATTGGTTCTGTTTCTCTGGAAAGCCCTACTAATACAGTAGTCATCACAGCTTCAGAGAGAAGAAGGAAGGGTTTTTTACAGGGCTTAGTGGATGGGGCTCTTAAAGTAATTGAATGGCCTGTTACCTAGAGGTCTTTGTTAATATCTGAAAATTAGTGGTGGGAAAATGCCGCTTAAAATAACCCATTTCATACAGAACCAAAATTTCATAGGAAAGTTAGAAAAAAGTTTCATTTCTTTAAGGATTCACCTTAAAGAAAACTCATCTGTGTCCATGCCACTCTCTCACTTCGTCCCAGTTACCCTTCCCCCTCCCCGTGGCCTCAAGTCCATTCTCTACATCTGCGTCTTTATTCCTGGCGTGGACATATATACACTACCAAATGTAAAATAGATAGCTAGTGAGAATCAGCTGCATAGCACAGGGAGATCAGCTCGGTGCTTCATGACCACCTAGAGGGATGGGTTAGGGAGGGTGGGAGGGAGACACAAGAGGGGGGAGATATGGAGATAGATATATATATATATATATATATATGTATAGCTGATTCACTTTGTTATAAAGCAGAAACTAACACACCATTGTAAAGCAATTATATTCCAATAAAGATGTTAAAAAAAAGAAAACTCGTCTAAAGTTGTAAAAATCAGTCAGTTTTAATTATGTCAAATGAAATTTAGGTGTAATTGCAATTATGTACTATTAGGTCAAAAGGTATATTGTGAATATTTTGCATATAATTAAATGTGTAACAAAAATATGACGCACTTTATGTTGACTTTGGCAGCACAATGACTAGTTCAGACATTTTTTTAATTTTTTTTTTTTTTTTTTTTTTGCGGTACGCGGGCCTCTCACTGTTGCAGCCTCTCCCATTGTGGAGCACAGGCTCTGGATGCACAGGCTCAGCGGCCATGGCTCAGGGGCCCAGCCGCTCCGCGGCACGTGGCACCCTCCCAGACCGGAGCACAAACCCGCGTCCCCCGCATCGGCAGGCGGACTCCCAACCACTGCGCTACCAGGGAAGCCCAGTTCTGACATTTTGACAAAGAAACCTTTTGACCCCTTCATCAATTTTCTCAACAGCCTCTTGGTATTTTGATAGTCATTCTCTTGAAAGCTGGTGTTGCCTTAACTTGTGTTGACTGTTTTCTTCTTCGATTGCTGACCAGGTTAGCAGATTCTCATTTGTCAGTGTCTTATGTAATACGTGAATGTTTCTCTAAAATCCCCTTCTGTGGCTTCATCCAGTTTTATGTCTTTCAGTAGATTTGCAGTTTCACTTGGAGAGAGGTTCGTCATACTTGCATTGTACTTTTGGCTGTTGCACACATTGGCAGTTAAAGACTCTCCAAGAAGGACTCAGGCGTGATGCGTTGAGATAGAAGCTGATGGTTAAACAGGGATGATGATGGTAGAAATAAAGGGGGTGGTGCTGGTTCATCAGTGGTCAGTTCCTTAGTGTTATGACCAATTTTGTTCCCCTCTAGAGCAAGTTACAACCTGTAATTGCAGGGACTCAAACAGAAAATAACAAGGAGTCCTTTTATCTCAAGACCGCTAGAGGAAGCTGGGTCTGTCTCTCCAGGGCTCCCCAAGATTGGCTGAGACCCAATTCCAAATCACGTGGCCCAGGTTGCTGACCCCTGCTTCAGCTGTTAGACCATAGATCCCACTCTGCATTAGCTCGCAGTAGCTTGACTGTATTTCAGACTTTAAAGACATGTCAGAAACAGATGAGTCATGTTTCTTTTGGAACAGATACCAAATTCTGCTATTTTATCTTGGATTTCCATAGAGACTCCTTCAGACAGGGCCTATGTACTTGGTAATGTTTATTGAGCAAGTTGATAGAGTTGATGAACTCAAGCTGCCACTTTAGACAGTTTCTGATTTGCTTTGTCTGCATGGAGGCAAGGTGACTTTCATCTAGAGCACATACACACAGTTTGCAGGAGCTTGAAGCCTGAAACTTCAGCAAATTGGTTATTTCAGCAAATAGCTTTGAGAACCTGAGCTAGTATGTCCAGTGACAGGATGTGAGGAAAACGTACGCTGACTGTTCTTCGTTGGGGGTCAGGTTCAGTAAGGAAGTAGCCAGGCACTTTGCCCAGAGGTCTGTCTGGACAAAATTACCTGCGTATTTGGCCTTAGGTGTGGTATAGTGATTAAGTGTGTGGCTTCAGAGTCACAGGGCTGGGTTTGGACACTGGATCCTCTGCTTAGACATTTTATGATCTCAGTCTAGTCCTGTTATTGCTCAAGTCCTCAGTTCCCATGTATGTAAATTAAAAACATTAATGGCACTTGACTCCTTAGGTTACTGTAAGGATTATAAAAGATGATACTTGTAAAGGGATTACACCAGATGTTCCCAAACTTTCTCAGCTCATGGGGCCCTCAGGGTCTCAGTCATTTTTCATGGGGTTCTCAAGCCAAAAGAAATACCTAATGGCACAGTGAGGATGCACAGGTGTAATTCAGGTATGACTCATGATGGAAATGTGGGAGCTGAATCTTTCATTTATTAAGTAGTTAGGGCTACATATTTTAATACATATTTATGTCCTAACAGTTTAGTGGGTGCTTGAAAAGATAATACATATACATTGAAAAATTAAACATATTTTTCATTCTTAACCAGAGTGTTTTACCCATGTGATTATGTGTTTGTTGGACACTGTTAAATTTCTCAAACTTTGAAATCAGATTGGATGTTGCCACTCTCATTTCCTGTTCTACATTGATTTTCCTGCAGTACTTGATTTTTATCACAGTGCCTGTGGAAAACCCAACTTCACAAAGATTTAATGTCATCAAAAGGAATGTAGTGTGACCTGATGTTGAGGGTGAATTACGTCAGGTTAGTAGGTCATGCAGTGTTCTGTAAGTGGAGAGGATCATGGTTTTCCTCATAATGCAGAATAGCTCCCAGAGCTCCTTTGCGTTCACTGTGCTGCCCTGAGGCAGGATACCATTTGACAAGCTTGGGATGACACTGTCTGGCACTTTGACCCCTTATTAATTGGTATCCTGAAGCCCAGCTTTCCTACTCTGTTTTCACATGTCCTTAAAAGCTCTTCCAGGTGACTTATACATATAACATGCTTTGTTGGGGAGGAATGACACTTGAACAAGCACAGTGACAGAGTATGTTATCTGATGAAATCATCATCACTCAGTATCATCTGGAAGAGCAGTTGGGTAGCTACTTTGCACAACACCCTTCTGGATTTTCATTTTATGTGTAGGGCACTCCTGAGAACACAATATGAGTGATGTTCCTTAGAGCTTTGCAAAATGGAAACCCTGGAATATAGGGTGACAGGCGTCCTGCTAAATACTTCCTATGGATTATCTCATTTAATCCTTAAGAAAACCTTCAGTAAGCTTAGGAAAGGCAGTATGCCTTAATAATAAAGTTGTTTCTGGAAATAAAAAGTTGGTGTCAAAATCTTGGCTCTGTTGCTTACCCATAGTGTGATCTTGGTAAAGTTGCTTAAGCTCTCAGTGCCTTAGTTTCTTCATCTACAAAATGAGGCTAATAATAGTCACCTACCTTACTGAATTTATTATGAGAATAAACTAATTTGTGTAAAGTCCTTTGAATAGTGCCTGACAGCTGATAAATATTAGCTTTTACTGTAAGTACTATTATTATCTCTATTTTACATATTACTATTTATAATAGAAAATTGAGGCTTTAGAGATCTTTAAAAGCTTGCCTAAGTTTATATAGCTAGTAAGCAGTGATGAGAGGATTTGTCTTTCTCCAGTTACAGTGCTCTGGGGGAAAAAAAACTGTCTCCCATTTGAGAGGGCCAAATGTCACCTAATCTACAAGAAAACTTAAAAATCTCAGGTCACTGATATACCCTTATAATTTAAACTCTTATAATTTATAAAATGTATGACCCATTTCCAAGTTTGTTACCTGCTTGTGTATACAGAGGTCTATAATTTTGCCAATCTATGGCTCAATAGTAAATCAGTGCAACAGACTATGTTGTAACATTTTTCCATTAACATCTTATTTCATTACTTAAGGAAAATCCAATGTCTTGTCTTGCACTTTACTGTCATGCAACAAGACTCTATTTTCTGAAAGCCAGAAAATAAACTATGGCGTGTGCATGTCCAGCTTGTCTGTTTCCACCCATGCCTTCATCCCTTAATGAATGACAAGGAATGATATCATCTTTTACAAAACCTCTTAACCACATAACTCTACTGAAAAAAATGGTAACAGAATGTCCGACTTTTGGCTGGGAGGAAGGAGAGAGAAATATTCAAAGCTTGGGCCCTTTGGAGAATACCATGGCATGGATGCCACAGGTTGTCAGGACTCTGCAGAAAGGCCTGGGGACCTGTGCTCAGAGCAGGACAGTAGGGCAGGGGAGTGAAGAAGGGGGAAGGACAGGAGAGAAGGGGAGGAAATGGGGGACATTCTGTTTCATAATTAACTTTGTCCAGTATTGCAGGCAGCCACCTGAAGGGGAGAAAACAGAAGTGAAAGGCCACTGACATTTACTAATTCCTGTGTTAAGTATTGTGCATGCATTTTCACATACTTAACCTTTTTACTCTACAAAATAACACTGCAGCATAAGTACTATTTAACAGAATATACTGTTGAAGAAATACAGAAAAGTAAGTTGCCAAGGACTCCTGAGTGCTGGAGCTAGGGCTGCAAATAATCTCTGCTCCCCTCATTCTGTTAGGGAGTACTTGAGTGACTGTTAAAATCTTTTGTAGTCATAGCACAGTGGTGTGCTAATTTGCAAGAGTTAGTTCTGCTCATATCTCCCCAGCTCTGAGATCAGTGACATGTTGTAGCTTGAAATCAGCCCCCATGGTGGTAGCTTGAAATTGTGGGAGCATGTATACTGCAGAAATTGACAAACACTGCTTGGCTCCCTGGAGTAACGTACCACCCTTCCTTGGGAGTAATGAATGGTAGTAAGGCTTGGGATGGAAGGAGAGGTTAACTTCTTTTTAATATATAAATTTATTTATTTTGTTTTTGGCTGCATTGGGTCTTCGTTGCTGCGCGCAGGCTTTCTCTAGTTACGGTGAGCAGGGGCTACTCTTCGTTGCAGCGCAAGGGCCTCTCATTGCGGTGGCTTCTCTTGTTGTGGAGCATGGGCTCTAGGCATGTGGGCTTCAGTAGTTGTGGCTCACGGGCTTAGCTGCTCCGTGGCATGTGAGATCTTTCCAGACCAGGGCTCGAACCCATGTCCTCTGCATTGGCAGGTGGATTCTTAACCACTGCACCACCAGGGAAGCCCAAGGAGAGGTTAACTTTTATGTGGTGAAGAGAGAGAAGGGCATCTGGGAGGGAAAATGAAAAACATAGGTGAGTTCTCAGGAAATCAGTTTTAGGAAAAATATACTTATGAAAGTTGAAGACCTTCAAATTGATTCCCGTGAAATTTTGGTCCAGGTGCCTGTATTTCTCCCAGACAATCTTCATATCCTCTCAGAGGTATGTGTAAACTAATTTGATGACCACCAATGAAAAGGTGTAGTATTAAGAAGAAAGATACTGTCCCTTTAAATAGCTCACAGTGTAAAAAGAGAGACAGATAAGTAAATAGAAAAATAGAATATGGTATAAATCATGTTTATAGAGCTTAGTTATGTTCCTTCCACACAAGGTGGGAAGTTTGCAAGGCCAAGGGGATAGACTTATCCACAACATGTTGCCCTCTCTCTTTTAGACCAGGTGACCTTTCAGGATACCTGGGTTCCTGTAATTCCAGGTTTGCTCAGCCTCTTCTCTGGGCCTGTCCTCCTGAGGACATTTGTGTGCATCTTCTAGGCCTGAGGGAGAGGTAAGGGGTAGTTGTTTGGAGGAATGCGGGCAGCAGTTGAGATTGTGGGCTGGAGTGTCTTCATATGTGCATGAGACACCTGCCATGCTGAATGGAGCCAGGGATGAGAGGATAAAGGAGGAGGACCCTGGGTCAGGGGAAGTCTCTTCCTGTGCAGCTAAGCGCTGGTAGGGAACGTTGCAGTCCTGAGAAGTATATGTTTGGATGAGGCATTCTAAGTTATGAAATTATATTTGTCAATAAAGAAACTAGAATATACTTAACAGCTTGCTAGTTTGATTAATAGGTTTCAGATAGTAAGGTGTATGGTAGTGGACCTCCATGTCTGTTCCTTCCCCAGGCCCTGAAAATGTTGGGATGCAAAGGTTGGAGACTGGCTACACAAACTTTCCAAGCATTTTGGCAGAGGAGTAAAGTGATCAGCTTTGCATTTCAGGAAGGTCAGGCAGCAGTGAGACCAGCAAAGGGTAAGGTTGGAGGAAGGGACACAACAGCAGGAAGTCCAGACAAGAAATGATAATTCATTGATATGATGACAGTAGGAATAAAAGGAAGGTGGGTTAGAGAAATATTTAGAATGTACAACCCACAGGGCTTAGTTGTGACATTGAATTACCATTCAGTTAGAGACACCCAGTTACCAGTTGCATATTTGGTCAGGATCTCAGGAGAGAAGTTGGGACTCAAGCTATAAATTTGGGGGTCATAGATGTGTACAGAGGTAGCTGAAGTCATGGGTGGGCAATGCGGTCACTTGAAAAGTAAATAGCATAAGGAGAGAGGAATCTTGAGACCAGATCCCTGAAGCAGCATTTAAAATACAGGTAGAAGGTGAAGAGTGCTTCAGAGAGGCTGAGAATGAATGCTAGAGAGTGGGCAAGAAACCCTGAGGACATGGTGTCAAGAAGGGCAAGAGGAAGCGTGTTTAGCAAAGAAAGGTCAACAGTGTCAAACGCTGTAAACTGTCAGATAGTATATGCACAGAATAGTGTCCCTTGGGTTGGCAGTATTCCACATCGATTTAGTCTGGTCAGTAAATACTCTTGACTGACTAGGTGTGGAACAGCAGAGATAGAGTAAATCTGTAAAAAAAAGAAGTGATACAAAAACCCATGGGAAGATAATGCAGCCATGCTCTCCTAGTAAACTTGAACTGTAATTGTGATATTATCAGGTAGTTGTCACCAGCCAAGAACCTGGCACAACCCTAGGTATTGTGGAGATGTTAAAATCTGGCAGCATGTTGATTTCTAAAGAAGGGGCAAGTACAATAATAAAAACAGATGAATTTCTGTGGAAAAACTTTTTCTAAAATGTAAGTCAGTCAGTGTTATCTGTCGCCACAGTTCTTCCTGAGCTGCTTTCTACCAAACCAAATTCTATCCTTCCTTCACAACCAGCATAAACCCTACTTCTGCCAAAGCTGCTCCTTCAGGTTTGGCCCCTGCTCATTTGGCTTTTCTTATCCACCTTTTGATACCTGTGAACCACTATTCGACTCTAGTAATTTATCTGTAATGTCTAATCACCCCAATGATATTTTAAGGACTTTGTCCTCCTATCTATTTCCCATGGTAGCTGGCACGGTGGTTAGCAGATTCTCAAATATTTTTGAAGGAATCTTTGATTAACACAGGGCAGGAAATGTGCCAAGTGAGTGGTGTCACTGGGAACAAGAAGGGCTACTTCTTTATGTCCTAGAAATGAATAATCACAGAACGTTAGAGTTGGAAGGGCCTTGACAAGGAATGGCCCTGTCTAACTCCAAGGTCCATTTATGACTTTTAATTAAACTTTCAGAGCGGACAAGTTATGAGGTATTATTCTTTATGTGGACTATGTAGGTGGTATCTTTGGGACTTGGCCTCTTTACTCTCATAGTCATTCCTTGTCCTTCTCTGGGATTGGGAGGCTGACCCATGTAGACTGCATTTCCCAGGTTCCAGCTGAGTTCAGCCAAGGACAGGCTGATGGGAGATTGGAAGGTGGGCGAGGGGAGCCCAGGGTGTTTTGCCCTGGTTCTGCCTTGGCTGATGTTTCCAGCAGTGACACTGTCTTCTCCATGGCCCACATCCTGTTGGCTGGGTTGCTGTGGTTCCAGGTTGACTGGCTTCTGGGCTCTGCTAATCCAGTGTTGATTCAGGGTGGTGGTGACTTTCTGTGTTGCTAATCTCTGGGTTACCTTACCATTCCCTATTTGGCTTCTAAACTATTTCATCACTGAGTAACCAGATTTCCTTATTACATTCCCCTTGTTTGGAATACATAACATAAGGACAACCACAGAAATAAAGATATTAAGTGGAGTGGGGCTGGGGGTGGGGGACTTGAAGAAGAGATGAAAAAGAGAAATGAATGTTTTCTCCAGGAAAGAAAGACAGGAATGGGTTACTAAAAACAACGTGTGCAAAAACTCTGAAAACAAATGTGAGGCCTCACCAGAATTACTAGCAGCAAAAAGATTTTATCATTGGAGTAATTTGAGAATCAATTTCTCTGACTGAGCAGTGGAGCCAGAAAGGAGACAAAGGGGAGCTTGTGATCTGATGGAGATGAGCTGGGAAAATTGATTTTGGCACTTTGGCCTGTGGAAGGAAGTGAACCATACATAAGTACATAAGTAGTAAAAAGGGAGTTCGCTGCTACTTGGATGAGTCTTGATTTTAACTTGGTGCCACTGATGCCTTTGACATTGTAAGACAGTTTCTACTTATACCAGATTGGCAATGCAGTGGAGCAAATAACCGAACAATTACTGGTATCAGAATAGAGTTTCTAGATTAGCATCCCTTTGCCTTATTTGTTTATAAATCACCAGTGGATTCATGTCCCGCCTAGAAAACCTCCTACATTCAAAGCTGGTCTTTAGGCTCTGTAATTTCCCTGCTGTGGCCAATCTGAGTGCCAGTATCTTTTTTTAAAAAACTGAGCTATGAGTTTATGTTCCTTGAACTGGAAAGATGAGAGTATCCAAGGCCCCATAAACCATACTTCTGAAGGAAAGGGAAAAATATCCTCATTAAAAAAAAAAAAATCCTAATTTATTTTTTTCTTTATAATCAAGCCCAAGGCTATAGAAAATTAAAGCAAACCCCTGGCCTGGAGAAGGATACATACGTGGCCATTCTGAATGTAACCAAGGAGGTAAAATCTGGGAACAGGCTCGTTTTCAATGGATTGAAAGCATTTAATCTTTGTAGTTTTTCCAAGAAATGCTGCCTAGATATTGGCTTTTTCAAATACTTTTGTTTTCAAGTTTTCCTGGGGTTTGGAGTAGTTTGCTTATTGGATTGGGATTAGGTCGTGGGCTTTTGTGATGTAAATGAACGTTAGTATTCAGACAAAGGCAGCCTTTGCATTATTTGGCGACATTTCCTCAGGATTCTCCAAAGGAAGCCAGAGACCTGCAGACTTCCACATTGTATCAGAGTGGGACTGTTTGTTCAGATTTTGAGGAAAATCACAATCTTTGCCCATTAAACCAGGGCTGTTCTGGTTTTGTGGACTCTGATTAGTTAGGGACTTCCTAGAAACCAAATCTTGCTCTGATATTCTACTCCTATCTCTTATTATTTAAAAAGCACCATTCAAATACTTGACAAACCTTCCTTTTGGACTCTTTTAACTGCATTTTTATAGGGAAGATTTATATAGCTATAGCATTTTTTCTATATGCCTTACATAAATTCCTTTTTCTAATTAATTTTCCACCTGCATTATGACTTCAAATACCAAAACAAGGCTCAACACTTTAGTAACAGCAATGGGCCTCTAATTTATCAATCACTTGGCTTTTCCTTTTATAACATGTTAGTTGGATTTCAGGGGGGAAAAAAATACATAAATCCTAAAAGACTAGGGACCCAAGGCTGTATATTAATCAATAAAAGTGGAAGCGCTGAGGGCAGGTGTGGTTCTATTCTTTGTTCTCTGAGTAGCTACTCCAAGACGGAGGGGAAGTGCTAAGCGCTGGGATTCTCAAGTTCATAATGGACACAGAATCTGAGAACTAAAATTCCAGTTACTTGTTTTCTTAATGCCTCAGCTTCCTCATTGAGCAAAAGGATCCTTGTGAAATCATAATAGTAATTATAGCTAACATTTACTGTGTATTCTTCTACGGAGGGATTTACTAACCTATGGAAGGGTCCTGAGTACTATTTTTTTTTTTTTTTTTTACATCTTTATTGGAGTATAATTGCTTTACAATGGTGTGTTAGTTTCTGCTTTATAACAAAGTGAATCAGTTATACATATACATATGTTCCCATATCTCTTCCCTCTTGCGTCTCCCTCCCTCCCACCCTCCCTATCCCACCCCTCTAGGTGGTCACAAAGCACCGAGCTGATCTCCCTGTGCTATGCGGCTGCTTCCCACTAGCTAGCTATTTTACGTTTGGTAGTGTATATATGTCCTGAGTACTATTGATATATATGACAATACATGAAGATCAGTTTCCAACTATATACCTTACAAGCCTACATAGATTTCATATACTTCAGGAAGGTTATGCTTTGAAAACTAAGCACTCCATCCATGGTCAGTCTGAGGCCACAAAAGCTTTC
Organism: Orcinus orca; assembly: GCF_937001465.1. NCBI lineage: Eukaryota > Metazoa > Chordata > Mammalia > Artiodactyla > Delphinidae > Orcinus > Orcinus orca. The sequence continues at coordinate 119,888,711 of NC_064561.1, read as the reverse complement.
AACCCCCCAGACTGGGGTCTCTGCTGAACAGAAGGCTGACCATAAGCTGACCCAGCACAAAGCCCTGGTTTCCACATGGACAGTGACTATTAGCCAGGCTCTCAATTACAGTATCAACTTTCTGGAGGAAGACTAGAAAAGAATCACACTCCCCTTATTCCCAGATATATGTAAAACAAGGCACAGTGGTAATCATAAACAATAAAGAGGAGGTTAATTTGCTTTCCATCTAAATCTGAATGCTAGTATAACCATTTAAATAGTGCCAACAATGGAAATAAACAGAAGACTGAGTTAAACCACAAATGTACAGGCCCATACCACTTGGCACAACATAAGAGCCAGCAGTATTGAAATAACAGCAATTAATGCTTTATATGTAAAATGAATCATAGGACTGTAGGGGGCCAGTAGAGCAGTTTATCGAATTGAACCAATGTGACCCTAGAGAAAGGAATATGTCCTTTTTGAAATGAAGGAATGTGTTTCCATAACATTTCTTAGAAAACATGTGAGTTCTTAAAACTCTTAGAGCCCAAATTTCCTTCCTTATTCTCCACATTCTGCCGGTCCTTGGAGTACTGAGAGGCTGGGGAATGTGAACTGCCAAGGTAGGGGGAGAGAGAAGTGCAATAGGTAGGGAGCCCTTCAGTCTGTCCTGTGCTACTACTGAGGAATAAGGGCATCTTTTTTCTGCCTGGCACAGTTTCTCCACATTTTTTTAACCCTAAACTATTCAATATATACTACTCCTCTTGTGTCTACAAAGTAGAACTGCACAGTGGTTCCTCGAGCATCTCTCAGCAAATAAATAACTTTGTGTGACTAAAACACAGCGTTCTGCATTAATCTTCATATGTCTCAGTGAGCAGGCCCAGTTCTTATGCTTCAGTCAAGCATTTGTACAACTCACTGTGTGTTCGGCTCTTAGCATTGAGTGGTGGTAAGTGTAGCTCATGGGAGCTATGGTGATGACATTTGGGGCCAGTCACTTGCAGGTTGTATAACCCCAAGCAAATGATTTAATTTCTCTGTACCTCAGTGTAATCATTTGTAAAATGGATGTGATGATCCTTACCTTGTAGGATTATTGTGAAAATTAATTAAGACTGTGTATGTTTATATTCTGCCTTGCAATGTGTCTGGTATTAATCACTTCTCAAAAAATAACTATCACACTATTATTACTGCGACCCAGGACTGCCCCACAGACTTAGAGTCTGGCTGGGGAACATAGGATATATATTTATGGAACAATGAGTAAGCAGGTCTTTGTTAGTTTTAAGTTGCAGCTCCCTAGATGACACTTTCTCAAGCTGGAAGTCATTTCTCTCCTCTCCATGTCCCTGTGCCAGTTTGTTGTCATTAGAATGGATCGCTGGGGAGCTTGTGTGGGACTTTTGTAGGTACCGGGCTAGGAGTGGGAGATCAAACTCCATTTCAGACTTTCTCTTTTCTTTGTTGTCTGGCTTTGCCCAAGTTCCTTAACTCCTTGGGGTCTCTATTTCCTTATCTATAAAGTGGGAATAATACCATAATTCCCTCTCAGGATGTTTGTAAGGATCAAAGAGATCATGAAACACCAGAGTATTGAAATTGATTATAAAATACAAGACATTATTAATATTGTGTTGTGGTTATTTATGAATGTGTCTTATGCCTCAAACTAGACAGAAAGATTCCCAGCATAGGGACTTGAACAACCAGTTTTCAAAGGCTGTGGGCTAGTGGGGGAGATTCACTGTAAGAAATATGGCAGAGCAGCACTTAGATAAATATTTCCAGTCTATCACTTTATCCCTTGAGCCTTTGTTGCCTTTTTCCACATAAATTATTTTTGATTTTTGTCCAAGGAGAATCCAATGAAGGGGGAAATAGACAGTTGGGACTGTCAGGGAAAATTTGCAAGAACCAGCCAGGAGGGGCAGACAACAAGTAGACAATAGTAATAAAACAAGGTACCTGTTTGTTGGGGTGAGTTTTGAACTATGATAGATATATGCAATGTATTCTTTATTTCCAGGACAAAAACACTCAAGCCAAAATAAACAAAAACAACCATTCACCAAGAACCAACCCAAGCATCAAGAACTCGCCTACTCAATATCATAAGAGCCAAAAAGAATCACAAGTAGTTTTAAGTTGCGGCTCCCTAGATGGCACAGAATTAAAAAGATTTTGCTGATACTTAAGCCAAAAGCCTTCAATTGTGGACAGCCACAATCTGAGGCTGACTGCATGTATGTCCGGTGTCCTTACACTGGGCACCCAAGAGAAACCAGCAAAACTTACTGAGTAACTGTCACACATTCCTTCAAAGACTGGGAGAGGGGTCATTCTTATTTATTACCACCTCTTATGATTTTAATGGGGTCCTGATTTGTGGTAACCTCAATCCCAAAGTGCAGAACCTGCAGATCTAGAGGGCCAATTATACTTTGCCATTTTATGTAAGGGACTTGCGCATCCTCAGATTTTTGGTATCTGCAGGGGTCCTGGAAACAATCCCCTGCAGATACCAAGGGATGACTATACTTCGTCTTACAACAATCCTGTGAAGGACGTATTATTTTTGTTCTATTGATAAGGAATAAAAGAATCAAAGAAGCTAATTAATTGTTTCAGTGCCACATAGCTTATTAATGATGAGGCTGAACTATTAAATCTGATCATGAATCCATTGTTTCTGGAGAAAGCAGATTTTTTGCTTTTATCTTGATTTTTAACAAGCATCCCAATATTCCACTCTGGCCTTTAAGCAGTGCTTAAAGGACTTGCATTATTTCACAACATTGTGTCTAGTGAGAGGCATATGCAAAACTATCTACACTACAACATACTTTTTTTTCAGTCTACTTTGTAGGTACTTTTAACCTGCATTTTAGGGAACTATTCTTTTTTAAATTTTTTTATTTTTATATAATTTTTTAAAGGTTACTTTCCATTTACAGTTATTACAAAATATTGGCTATATTCCTCATGTTGCACGATATATCCCTTAGCCTCTTATACCCAGTAATTTGTATCTCCCACTCCACCACTTCTATGCTGCCCCTACCACTGGTAACCACAAGTTTATTCTCTGTATCTGGGGAGTCTGCTTCTTTCATGTTATATTCACCAGTTTGTTGTATTTTTTAGATTCCACATATAAGTGATGTCACACAGTATTTATCATTCTCTGCCAGACTTATTTCACTTAGCGTAGTGTCCTCCAAGTCCATCCACGTTGCTGCAAATGGCAAAACAATTATTCTTTATGGCTGAGTAGTATTCCATTGTACATGTATACCACAGCTTCTTTATCCATTCATCTGTTGATGGACACTTAGGTTGTTTCCATGTCTTGGCAATTATAAATAATGCTACTATGAACATTGGGGATGCATGTATATTTTCAAATTAATATTTCTGTTTTTTTCGGATATATGCCCAGGAGTGGAATTTTAGTCTTTTGATAAGCCTCCATACTGTTTTAGGGAACTATTATGTTTATTTGCCTTCCACAGATTCCTGTATAATTCTGCAACAGGGCAGATTCTTGTAAGAAAGCCAATCATAGATTAGTTTTTGAACTAATCAACTGAAAAAAATTCTACCTCCAGTACAAAAGTCTATCATGATTTGATCGTAGTTAAAATCTAATATGCCTAAATACAGTCAACTTGAAGCCTTGTAAATATTTTATTTTTTATTACATTGTGAGCAGCTGTTTTGGCTAAATGATTTTTCTGGAGCAAGTGTATTACTGTATAATGAAAGTTTACTTCAAAAAATGGGATTATTTCCTTCAGCAATTCTCTGATTTATGTAATGTTTAGCAAAAGTGGTGTCATAGAACAGGATATTTTTAAATATTTTTCAGAGGCTCTGGAAGTATTTCCTGGAATACTTTACGAAATTTTGATTTGAAAACTAAGCCAATACACTGTTTAGTTAGGAGTGTTTCCCTGTGTTTGCATAATTTAAGACACTGTGAGAAAAATGGGATCTTTAAGTCTGGGAAGTAAATTCTTTTCTCTTGAGCCAGCCTTATTTTGGTGATCAAGGTGCCTTTTAGTGATTGACATTGAGGTGTGTCCCAGAGTCATCACACTATGTGGGATATTAAAGATCAGATATATACAAATATAGAGCCAAAAGCCTCTGTAAATGTTTTAGTGAGCTTCATGGTTATTCTGTAGTTTATCATCATTTCTACCAGTTGTCACTAAATGCATGATGAATGAGAATGAGAATCAGACTGAAGTGCAGACTGATCTGCCCCAAGTTGTGAACTTGGCCAAGTTTGTGCTGAGTTCTTTCCTCTCCTTCCTCTTTTCCTGCAGTCCCTTCGCATTGTGACCAGGTACCTAGTCACCCAATGTGTCCTCATGTTCTTCCACTTCGAGTCTCATGCTGGTTTACCAGGGTTAAACTTTTCCCTGTCTCCTTCTGTCCCAGAGTAATCTGGAAGGGAATTTATATCCATTGAGTACCTTCTCTCAGCCAGAATCTTGACATGATTTTCTCCTCAAAACAATCTCCAAGAAATATTAGAGGATATTATTCCCATTTTACACGTGAGACTCATATACACTGAGCAAATTGCCCAACTCATATCACTAATAATTAGTTGAACTCGTGATATAAGCCCAGGTCTGTTTGACTGACAGCTCATACGCTTACTACCATGACATGCTGCTTCCCAGTCTAACTTACTACTTCATTTTTATTACGTCTTCAGAGGCCAGCAAAGTGTCTGATAAGATCAACTCGTGAACCAGCTCCAGATAATTTGTTAATGGCTTGATGTCAAGTCAGTGAGAGTGTGGGATGGACCACCATTCATCTGCAAGTGGTTCCTCCTGAGGTCAGCTGTCTGTGCCCTTGGGTGATCAAGGTTGGGGACTGTAGCAGGAGGTGAGCCTGGGGGCCTTTACCCAGGAGGAATTTCATTTCTCATTTGTCCCTTTGAGAGTCCTTATATGGTAAATTTTCTAGCTCAAAGTGTGTTCCTTTTAGATAATATTTGTATTTTAAAAGCAGCCTTGAGTGACATCAGCAAGATGGCAGATTAGGAGGTCCCAGCCCTTGTCCCCTCACACAAACACTGATTTAACAACCATCCCTGGATAAAAATACCTTTATAAGAACTTCATAGTCTAGGTGAGAGGTCACAGCACACATTTCTGGGGCACAGAAATGAGAAAAGATGCATTGAAAACGCTGTACATATTAAGAATTTGCAGCTTTTTGTATGTCAGTCATACTTCAATAAACTGGTTTAAAAAAACAAAAAAGTAAAAGCAACCTTAAATGTCTTGAACTCAAGTGACAGAGTAGTGTAGTAATTTTAGGCACAGGGTAAGGGAGCAAGCACTAGTCTTCTCCTAGCTCCTCCCTTCGCATCTCATCCTGCAGAAATGACCTCCTAAGCCACCTACATAGAGAGCCAGCCCATGAATTATCCTTGACGCTCCATCAAGCCTAATCTCACCTGGCTTCAGATGACTAACTGTATGAATGTGAATGTGGCAAAGACAGTTAGTACAAACTAAATACTTCCTGTGCTTCTCTAAATCTGCTCCCCTCCCTGCAGTTAAGGCTGTGTGACCAATTTAGTTCAATGGACTGTGAGTACAAGTTAAGAGTCAATGTTCTTCCTCCATCTCTTGTCCCCTGCTTAAGGAAAGGTGGAAGAAACTTGGATCCCTGAATTATCAAATGAACAATAGCTCCTCTGGAAAATTTGCCCCACCCACATCAGACTTACCTGAGAGAGAAAAGAATCTTTGTTTTGTTAAGCCACTGAGATTTTAGGGTTTATTTGTTACTGCAGCATAGCCTATCATGTTCTGAAGAACACAAGGAAATTTTGTGTAAAATGCCCTCCTTCTCAGGATAGATGCTCATTGAACTGACCTTGCAGAAACAGACTTGTTATTTGAAGAAAAGTCCTGCCTGAAAACTGGGAATTTGTTTCTGCTTTATAATGACAGTCTTGGAGAACCTTCAGACAGCAGTCAAATTTATATGAGTATTTAGATGATTGAATATCGAGAATATTGAGTATTGAGGAACAAAAGTAGTTGTAGTCATAGGCTATAGATAATAACCAAGGTTCTGTGCTATGATTCTCCCCATTCCTGCAGTGAAGGCTGAGTTTTTACATGTGATGCAGCATTGCAAATACCCCTTTCCCAGGTCAAAATGGCTTGGATGATAGAGCTGCTATTTAATAAGAAATGCATCTGTGGTCCATAATGGGTAGTTCTGGCTTTGGCACTGGCTTCTCTCTCAGTGAATTCTGGGGTTAAAATAGATGCTATTCTCTATATGATTCTTACAAAAAGAAGGATTAAAAAATTAGAGCACTATAAAGGAAGCTTACAGTGTTGCTCCCAACCCTCCCTGAACCACTTGGCCACGACATTCCTGTGTGTTTGACAGAAGGCCGTCTGCCTCTTTCCGCCTCCAAACTCCGTGTCATGCTCCAAGAAATATGCAGATGGCAAGAATGCCAAACACACCAACCACATTTTTCTGGGTTGAAGATGTTGGGAAAATTACAAGCAACTTATCGTATTTTTTTTTCTTTTCATGAAATTCCTCCTTAATTATCTCTATTGGTTAAAAGTCTCTCCTCCAAACTCTCTCCTCCTCTCAAGTTGGAGCTTTTTGCCTCAGAATCTTTCCCCTTAGGCCTTTTGGGCTCTTTCCCATAATAGTTTTAGCCTCATCTCTCAAGGGATGTCTTATCTGCCCTGACAGAGGTCTATGCAGTCTAAGCAGGCTCAGCTTTTGAATTCACTGCCTTGTTTGAATTGAAGTTTATTACACCAAAACTTGCTGTCTCTTCTTTTCTTTTTAAATCTCCTGACATCTTATTTATCCCCACCAGGATCCAGATAGAGCTCCCTCACATGTGGCTGTTCTGGCTTCATGACAGGCTCCATCCTGCCCACCCCCTGTTGAACTAAGTGAACTCTCAGATTCTGTCTGTTGTGTGTTTAGAGGGAAGGCACCAAAAGCAAATCTCAGAAAATGATGGTAGGGTCACTTCAGTATCCAAGTTCAATAGAGTAGCTGGGAAGTAGTATTACTGTCTTTTGGGACCATTTAAACCCTGCCTCTTTTGAGGACTATTCAGGAATGGCACTGATTAGTGTTTTAAAAGCAGAGAATTCACAATTCTTATGAAATGTTATAAAGCTGTTTAGGGGGCCGAGTTGACTCAATGCCTTTCTTTCATGGAGGAGAGACTGTTACCTCCAAACACTCAACTCACTGTCCTTTACCCACACTTCTGAAACTCTATTAGGGTGGCTCAGACTCCAGATTCACCAGGAGTTTATATGGAGAGTCTGAGAAAAGAAGTGGTGGCTTTCCTGATTGACCATCTTTATTTATTGCTTCATGACAGTATGGTCATTAATGTCATGACAGGTCGTGAACCACAATGATTTATCAAACTCCAGTCAAAAATGGACTACAGTGAAGTCACATGTTAGAAAAAAGACTAAATTCCATAGGCAGTAAGTAAGTGAAAATCACAGAGACAGAATAATTCTTGGAAAGCTTTAAGGAGGATGCTCTGTTGGAAACCAAGATAGATCCAGTTGTCAGATTTTGAAGCAGATGAGCACCAGATGAAGAGGTTGGCTTGCTTTTAGGGGCCATGCTATTCCAAAAATATGTAATTTTAAATACTCAAATCTCACTTAAGAGAAAAGTAGATTCACCTCTCCCGTGGCTAGGGCATTTTCTCATTGAAACAAAGGCAGGCAGGTTGCCCTCAATTGCAAACTCAATCCCCAAGTTTGTATGCCTAAATTTGCGTAATTTAGTTGCACATATGGTGCGGTTGCACATATGATAGAACTACAAAGGTAGTTCCTGGAAGAAGGGTTGCCAGTCCCTAGTTTTGAGAGATAGGAAGGAGATCTGGAGTCTGTTCTGGTGGGTGTCACTATCGAGGACAGCAGAAGTGTTATAAAGAAGGAATTATTAAATGTGTCCTCAGTGAGAAGACAGAAACATCCATCTTCTGAATGAGCCTTTGATAGTACAGAGACTACAGAGATGTGTAGAGGGAATGAGGCTTCTGGAGAGAATCTCTAGGTACCTATATTGGAGCTGAAGTTCTAAGTGGATGAACTATTAATGGTTGCCAATCCAGGAGGTGAACTCAAGGGTACACTCTTGTAAAATCTGGAGAGCTCAGGTAGGGCTGTGGGTACCCCAAAGGGCTGGAAGATCCTTGATCGCTGTGATGTCAGAGTTTTGAGCAGACTACTGTGTTGAAAGCAACAGTGACAGGAAGAAATATCTGCATTACAGTCCCTGGCTTGGAAACTCTTTCCTGAAGTTTTAAAAATTTGTTGGCAAAGTTTCACTGAAAAAGTGTATTATTTTGTTAGTGTAAGCAACTTTGATGATTTCCATTGTAGCCAGTAGACTCTCTTTTTTAATACTTTTCCTCTGGCCAGTGTAGTTTCAACTAGCAGCCCTGAGCTGCCAAGGAAAGATATTTGTATAGGTTTCTGGATAAGACTTGAATGAGCGAAGTCTTGTCCAGGGACATCTCTGCCATAATGTGGGCAGAGGAAACAGGATGAATTCTGACTTGTGTCCTCCAGACTTCATCCCCTAGAGGGCGTACCTGTGAGGCTGCCTCACTAGCCACATTGGGATTCAAACCCTGACTAGGAGTCATTGCTATTTTTCTGTTAAAGAAACCTGAGACAACATAATAGTGAGCTTTGATTGTCTGACAAATCAGTGGCATCATTGCCATGTGGCCTCTGGCTCACACTTACCTGGTAATGCCAGTAAGTTTTGTGTAAGAATCCCATATTTTCATTTATATTAAATCAAATATCATCAATTTAAATAAAGGGGAAACAAAAAAAACGTATTCATGCATTGAGAGACCACAGATTTGGTTCTGGATTGCTTCTAGACTTGGGTGAATGGAAGAGAGAGAACCATAGCAATTAGCTGGGGGTTTTTTCCCCTCACAAAGTGATAGAGGGTTAAGCGGTGGGTTGTGGATGTTGATTAGCCTGAGATCGGTTGCTGGGCTAGCATTCTACGGGTCTGTGGATGAGCAGCTCTCTTTGCATAAAATACAAATGAAATGTGCTCTGAAACCTGCTCTTTACCTAACAGCTCTTCCTAGAGAGTGTTTCTCTGTTAACTGTGGTTCTGTATTTTGGATTTCAGTAAACAAAAAGATCCATGTGCTTTTTAATAATCCCTATGGTAATAGGTTTCTAATGAGCCTTGTGGCTCCAGAGCTGGGGTGCGTGGACAATTCAGGGCAAATAGGTAGATTAAATATCCGATGCCAAGTTGCCAAAGAGAGTGAGTAATAATATCTGAGTACTGACAGGCATTCTATTAATTGCTCTACCTGCCTTGTTTTATTAATGCTCAAAATAACCCTATGAGTTCAGGATTGTTTTGATCTCATTTAGTAGATGGTTGTAGTGAGGCTTAGCGAGTAACTTCCCCACGCTCACAGAGCTAGAAGGTGGCAGAGGCAAGAATTGAATGCAGGTTGCCTGTTGTCGGGAAGTCTCTTTTAAACATAGTGTGATGGTCTGTTGACTTTTTATGTTTACTGCATTAAACTCTTTTCTCAGGGCTTTGGGAAAATTGAAAATATCTTAAAAAGCTACATGTTTTAAGTGTTTTAAAATTGCCATCTAAAAACAAGCATGTAACTTAACCAACCGTTAAAAAATTTATATAAACTTACAGTACAATAAAATGTTCCAATTTTAAATTAAACCGATGAAAATAAATATCCAGTTTAATTCCCAGAACTGTCAGCTACTCACTCTCTATCCAGTCAACTAGACATTATCAGCTCTTTGTGTTTGTCAAGAGGTTTATTGAGTTAACCACCAGTCGTCTGGTGTTTTGATTGTTACTATGGGTGCCGTGGCTTTGCTCTGCTTTGAGGACTGCTGTCAGAAGCGAGAACACGTAACTGAACTGGTGTTTTTCCCAATGAAAAGACTTTTACATGGAAGACTGGCTTAGTGCTAACTACTTTTGATGAAGACTATGCACACAGTGAAACTGCCTCTAACATCCTCACAAGTAACCTTTCCTTGCATGTATATTTGAAAACCCCAAACAAAAGCCAGTGTCAACAACAATATTCCCAAGGAACCTATTGCTTTCATGAACTGTCCAGAAGCCTCAAATAGCTTAAAGTTTTTCACAGCTGAGTTCACACATTTTCTGAGGATGCTGAGAAGAGTTTGAAGGGGTGGATCTAGAAAAGTATGAGTGAGGCTAGGGGGAAGAATGACTATTTCTTACACTTTAGTTTGACTTTCCTCCCAAACAGGTTTTATTCATGGGGACCTCTTCTCTGGGCAATCATGGCATTTTCTTATTTTTCATGGTATGGCAAAATATTTAACTTTTCTTACTGGCGAGAGTTGTCATAAAACACATGAAGGACACTTTTGTTTTTTAGCTGCACTAGTGTAATGTCCCCTCTTCCACAAACCACAAAAACTCGACCCCACCCCCTCTGTGGATTTCAGAATACCATTTCTGTCTGTTTATGATCAGGAATGTGTGAGATGAAGAAGAGGCAGCTCTTCTCACCACGAACCACATTTCTGTATGAACCCACAATAGGGTGGGCTTCTAGGAAGACAAGCTTCATGTTCTCAAACTTTATAAATGTTTTCCCCATTCCTCCTCTGCCTTTCTCATTGTTTCTGCTGGCTTCGGGCCTCTCCTGCCTTTCCCTGGCTGCTCTTACATCGATTTTCTCACTGGACTGGCCGGTTAGCATGTTAAATATCGTGAGAATAAGCTGCTCCCTGTCCTGGCATTGCTTTTTGAAGGAAACATTTCCTTCCCTTGTGCAAGCCAAGGAGTTACTTCCATGAGGAGAAAGTTGGAGTGCTGATTGGAAACATGCATGATTGCTGGTTTAAATTTGGCTTATTTGCAACAGACAGAGGTTGGGAGAGATAGGAGAGAGGGATTCTCCTGCTTCTGAGGTGGTTCCCCCATCTGATGCTTATTAAGAGCAACTGTGGAGAAAAGATTTTGAAATTAACTTAGTTGTGGAATAATAAAGTAGGCCTTTTAATATGAGGGATTATAAATGATTACCCTAGAAAATTAAGGGACGACATTTTACCCCCTAGTCCCTTACTTTTTCTCAGGTGGTTTGGCACCAGATAGAACCTGGAGAGGTATCCTGTACCTTCTGTATCCTCAGTGGATGAAGGTGCTGTTTTGTTCCCTCTTTGTAAAGAACCTAGATTCAGGCTTTCGGGGCCCAGAGTGTACAGCCAGCCAGGAGCCATTCACCCACACGTCCCCAGTCTTCTGGGACCTACAACACCCAGGGGTATTCTTAGTGACATATACAGCTAAGTGTCTGTGGAGGGGCAGGCCTGCTGGTCTTAGCTGTTCTGGAGCTCTCGGGTAGTACCATAGAAGGTGGCATTGGGGGCACAGGACTTCAAAGAAACAGTATATTTTAAAACTTGCCTGACTATCTTTCTCATCATTCCAGCTCCTAAACTTTTTAAGAGGTCAGCATCATAATCTAAAGAAGACACCCAGCCCTCCTAAGAGCTATTCTCTGCATATTCTCATTTATTCATTTGTTTGTTTTTCTTTTTCTCTCCCCAAATTGAATGTAAGAGCTGTAATAGCAGAGCTCTTGTTACTATCTTATAATCCCTATGCCCAGAGCAATGTTTGGACTGTTATAAGCAATTCACACTCAAATGTTGACTGAGTGAATCAAGGAAGTGATGAAGGAAACTCTCTTCCCGTAAAGGGTAATTCTGGATGCCACCTCAGACCCAGGATTAAAGGAGATGGTCCTGCATTGGGACTGAAGGCCCAGAGTTGCGATAGATCAGTAGAACCCCTAAGGTCAATTTAGCCTTACATTTTGGGATTAGGCAGGAGGAAGCCTAACCTGTGGAAATGAGGCCACTTTCTTGACTACTTTCCAGACCACTTTCAATTACCAAGATTTGGGGAGCTTTTACGTTCACCTGAAACATCCTCATCAGAGAACTCTCAAAGTAGGAACAACAGTTGTCCATTTTTTATGGCATAAGTTTGCAGGCAAAGGGCTCAATTAGTTCCTTAATGACCATCTAACTCCATGATTCTGGTTTTCCCTCATTAAAGTGCTCCTAGATTATTGATTTTAAAGTTACTTTAAGTAGTCACTTTTGGTTTTAAGAGTCTGATCAGAAAATCATCAATTATGTCAGAAAACAGGGGTTTATGGTAAAGACAGATTTTACGTCTTGTCATGAGAATTTTTTGCTTTGTTACTTTGTAATTTCTCTGCTAGAGAGTGATGAAGGTCACCTCTTCATGCCTCAACTGTGAGAGGAGAGGTTGTAACTGAAAATATTTCCGTTGGTCATTTTGGGTGTAAAAGAGGAAGGCAGGTCATTCCAAACAAGAGAACCCATGAAAATTATGTCTGAGCTTGGCCCTCCTAAGACAGGGATGTCTCTAGTTGGTGGTCAAAATTCTGAAATGGTCATGGAGGGAAATCTCATCACAGAGGACTGTGACTAATCACAAGCCTTGTCACTCATTATTTTTTAGTGTTATCTTGAGTAGAAAGCAAGGGGACTTTCTGAAATAATCTGCTAAACGATGTCTGTCTCAAAGAGTTCCAAACCTTTTATTTATTAGCTCATAACAAAAAGTCTAATTAATGTGGTACAAGTAAGGAGGAGCAAGCCTCCATAACCTTTGAATAAAAGTGTTCTAAATTTCTTGAGCTCTCTTAGTCTACCATGATCTCTCCAGCTTTTCTGCTTGTAATGACTGTATATCTTCAAATTCTATGAGTAATTGACTTATTTTCTCACTCTCATTCCAAATTTCCAGGCATTCAGACAGTCTCATGGGTCGTGCTCAATTAGTTGCTCCAGAACATGGCCAGAGTCTGAATTCATCGTGTGAACCAAGTGACCATGATGGGGTCTGGGTTCAGCATTGGCTTCCATGAGGCTGCCCCTGGAGAGCTCTAAACAGAGAATTTTCCCTCAGAAGAAGCCATGCACGCAGCAATGATTGAGAACCCTGGCATGTCTGAGACAGGAACCTGGCTTGTTAGTGCCTGCAATTCTTTGAATGTCAACTCATTACAGAACAACAAGGAAGAATTTAGCTTCCATTGAAGCTGGAAGCAACCTTGGATAGTACTTAGATGAACTCCCTCATTTTATAGATTAGAATCTGATGAACAAATGCCTTGGCCAAGATCACAAAGGTAGTAAAGGCAGAGCTGGGAGAACTCAGGTAGATTCACTTGAGGAGTGAAGACATGGTTCTGACAAATTATCTCTAAAACCTTTGCTCCTCCACATTCCCCTCTCCCCCTATTTTCTTTAATTTCTACATGAATATATTAAAATTATAATTAGAATATCAAGTAAAAAGGCAATAAAAAGTCCAATGTTCTGGTAGGTTTTCATGTGTTTAACCTTATCTAGCTTGTGAAATGGAAATAACTTCACCCAAATTTTGGTAATATTGTTAACATTGTTTAGGCTGTTTGACTTCTCTCTGTAGAAATTGATAATATACCTCTGACTACATCAACGGAGGAAGTATGTAAGTGTGTAAAGAAGATTAATATTAATATTAAACCAAAATCTCTCATTTATTTGAGAGAGAGATCCAAGTTGGGAAAAAGAAACAATTTATAGAAGAAAGGACATTCATTGATTTCAAATGCATAAAATAAACATAGCCAGACTAACAATATATTTATCTGATGGGGTTCGTAAGGAGACCTGCTATGATGACAACTTAGTGTATTAATGTTTTGTAATCATAAGTTGTGCTTCTGGAGTATATATAAATTATCCAGAAAGGGGGGTTTTACAAAACTAAACTTTATTGCAGACCTTGTTCTAAAGAGTACCAATTCTTATTTAGTACACCTGAACTTAAAAGTTTGGATAGTTTTGAATATTTTTGTTTCAAAATCATACATTTCTCTGAGATTTCAACATGCTTTACCACAATTAGGTGCACACATGTATAATCTATGGACTATATTTTGCTGATGAGTATGTGAATCTCAGGACTAAAGGGGAAAGGCAAGGATGGTGTTCACCAAAAACTGATTCTTAGACTAATGACTGCCTTAGGCAAGAGACCACACCCTGCTCTTCCCATTCATTCTAGATTTCATTCTTTAAGACTTTGGCATAGAAAAGTGAGAAATGAAATATGATAAGGGCTACTTATCATTAACATGTAGGTATTTTGAAGGAAAAGTTGCCCTTTTTGTTCTTTGACCATGGGACCTGTGTTGAAAAGCAAGAAGAACAATGCCCTATAGATTGATATTTAGGACCTATACGACTCATCTCCTCTTCAGTTCAGGATCAGTTTAGTCTCTGATGCACAGGGTAAAGCTCTGGAAAACAACCCAGTCACTTTCATCCTGTTTGAGGACTGCTGACTTTTATCTTTAGTCAGTCTTTTAGGAAAATTTAATTGTTGGATTTGCTTTGGCAGTTAAGCTTGATGTAAGTGCATTAAAAAAAAAAAATCACAAGCCATTTAATTACAATAAAGGAAAGATAATTCCTTAATGGCTGCTGCTGTAATGGATAGTCATAACAGCTTTCCAGATATTTTTCATTTTTTCACCATTTCAGACAATCCAAAGGAGAAATAATGAGAGGGCCTGTTGAGTGTACTGCCAGCGAGCTAGACACTGAGGCAAAGAATATCAGTGACACGGCAGTTCCTCAGGAAACTCAGGCTGTTTAAAAAAAAACCAAAAAAATGAAAAAACAAAAAAAATGAGCTTGAGAAATTTTGGTGAAACCCTTGAGGAAAAAACTTAGCAATATTAAAGGACATTCTGAAAGTTGCTGGAGATATTTATTTCACCCTTTTCCAAAAGACTTCATTCGTTCAATTCTATTTTATGAGTAGAATTAATAGGACCTCTCTCATTCTCCCCTCCCCTGTTTCCTCCCCAGAACCCCTCAGGATTGACTCCACCTCAGATCCCTACAGAATATAGCTATAGACTCAAAGGGAATGCACACACTAAACTGAACCATGCTCCCTGATATATCACATCCCTCACCCCCAGCTAACACATGCTTTTAAACAAAGCATACAGGGACCTTTTTCAAACCATCTTTGAGTCAAAGGGAAATAACAACAGGTGACACCCCAAGAGCAGCTGTGGTGGCCAGAGAATTATTGCTTCCTTCACTTTGTGGCTCTGTTGAGTCATCAAAAAGTACAAGTGAAAAATCAAAGCCAGATGACTTTGTTCTATAGGAAATGCTTCTTAAGATTCTGATATGGTTAGTAGGATAAAGGCCTTTGTAGATAATCAAACTTCATCTGTTTATTTGTTCATTCATTCAAAAATATTATTGAATACCAGTTTGTGCTAACCATATGTTAAGTGGTGTGGTACAGTGGTGAGTAAAGCAATAGTAGACACCCTCCCTCCCCTCCTTCAATTCTTTACTTATATGTATTGTAACACTAAGTCCCATGCTGGCCACTCTATCTGTAATTATTCCCTCACTTCTTATCACACACTTCTCATCACCCTTCCTTACTTTTATTATCTTTAACTCTTATTACTATCTAATATATAATATATTTTACTTATTTATTACCTGTCTCTGCCACTATAATGTAAGCTTCATAAAGCCAGGAATTTCTCTTCTAACGTGTCATAGCTATTTATATACCCAGCACCTAAAACAGTGCCTGGAAATAGGCACTCAATAAATATGTGTTTAACTAATCAATTAATTCATGAATGAAGCAATTGGAGGCAAGGACATAACTACAGAATGACACCTAAAGCCCTTCTGTTTTCCATCTGGATCTATTCATTTGTATTCATTGCATTTTGTTTTTCAACTTCCTAGACATTTTATTGTTTCTTCTCCAAAAAAATCAGGAATGACAGTGTCTGAAGACTTGGTAAAAACACAGTTGTGTCTGTGGTATTCCCCTGATCTACACGTCAAAACTCCTAGCAGTAAAGGAGATCAGATTTGCCTGGAAAACTTATTCTTGATAACCATATGCTTGCACAAGGGCTCCAAAATCATCTGCTACAATTTATTAATTGGGTTGATAATACCTACTATGCTGGGTTTCTATGAAAAGTACATGAGATAAAGTAGTGAAAAACTGTGAAATCTGTATAATGTCTTTAGCTGGTAGAAGTAGGAACATTAATCTGTTTTATAATTTGATTAAGGATCAATATCAAAATCCCAGGCTTAAAATGTCTCGAACTAGATGTCATGGAGATGGAGAAGAACCAGCAAAGAACACCAAGTAGGAACAGCCAGAGAGGTAGAGAAAACCAGGCTATGGTGTTATTCAGGGCCAAGTGATAAACTTTAATTAGTAGGCCAATGAAAACAAAGCAATAGCAAGGTAGACGTTATTGATGACTTTTATAAAAGCAGTTTCAATGGATTGGTGAGGGAAAAACTTTATTGAAATAGATTTAAGAAAGTTGGGAACTACAGGTATAAACAGCATTTGCACAGACTTTTGCTATAAACAAAAGGAGAAAAATGAGGTATGAGGTCATAAGAGTTTTTTTTTTTAATGGTGTCCCCCAATAATAGCCTGTTGATATATTCTGGAAATGATGCAATAGAAAAGAAGAAAGTTACCGATGTGATTTATAGAAAGGATAATTTTGGAGTCTAATGGACAGGTAGTGATATTGGCCTTAACTAGAACAGAAGTGTTAACATTTTTGCCCATGCCCATGAACTATTAATAGATATTGCAAATTTGGTACAGATAGCTGATACACTGGATAATAAAATTGAAATTTAAAATGTCTTTCATAGTCCAAAAACAAAATAGGCTATACCCTCAGTAAAAGAATAACCTTAGCATTCTACTTTACAAAGGGAGATGCCAAGACAACCTGGACAGTAGGGAAAATATTATCTCTGATGATCCATAGCTAATGGATTACCCCACCTGAGTTTAAGGTTCAAAGCCAGATAATCTGTGATCAGAAGAGACTGCCACCTGAGGAATTATTTTATCATAACTACAAATTGGTAACACTTCCAGGCACCAATGAAAAGGAAATGAATATTTCTTCTGGAGGAACCTAGTTTTTACTCAAGCTTCGTAGAATTTTCATAGATAAATTCTCAATGAATAAGTAATCACAGTCAGAAATTACAGATGAGGTACTGTGAGGGAGAACAAGTAGAAATAACAAACAGCAAAACCAGACCCATAAAGCATCAGTAGTAGAGTTGGTATTTGAACGTGGACAGTCCAACTTCAGAGCCCAGCTCCTAACCACTATGTTATACTATATACTTTTTGGTATTCTGGAAACATATTTAAATAAATGAATGATGGAATCTAAAATGCAAACAAATAAGAAAAAGAAGGAAATGGAACATTTAAAAACTAAAAAAAATTGAAGTTAAAAACTCACTTGGAGGCATAAACAGAAGATGAGGTATAATTGCAGAAATTAGTAGACTGCAAGTTAAAGTTGAAGAAATTTCCCAGAAAGGCAAAGTGATGGAAGATATGAAAGAAAGGTTAAAAGACGAAAATCCAAATGTTTAATATATATCTACTGGAGTATCAGGAAGACCTATTAGATAAAGTGAGAGAAATTAAGTATGTGAACAAATAATGGCTAAGAATTTTCCAGAATTGATAAAAGACATCAATCATTAGCTTTAGGAATTCCAAAATATCAGAAACAGGATATCTAAAGAGACATTCATAACCACACACTAAGTCGAAGTACAACATACAAGAGACGAGAAGATTTTAACAAGTGGTCTAAATAGACTGACATCAGTCAGTTCAAGTGCAGCAATGGAAGGCAGGTGGTGGAATACTATCTTCAAAATACTAAGAAAATGCTTGTTAACTCAATTGTTTATCTATTAAAAGTTATCTTTTAAGAACATATTCAGAAAAACAAAAACAGAAGCTACATTATCAGTAGAACCTCAGTAAAGGCATTTCTAAAGGATGTACTTAAGGAAATGTCATAGGAGTGTTTGACCTACAAAATGAATGGTGAAAACAGAAAACTCTATTAGACATTGACTATCTAAAACAATAATAATAATGCCTGCTATGTGAACCTAAAAATATAAACTAAAATACAGATAATCAAAAGCAGGTAACTTGGGAGGGAAATAATTAAAGCTGAAATTTCAAGGTGGGTAACACTAGACTCTGTTAAATTAATTATGAAGGTTAAAAATGTTCAATGCAATCACTAAAACAAAGAAAGTGTACCTATCAGTCACTCTATTACAGAGAAAATAATGAAATTACAGAAATAAAATATCAGTAGCTTTATCAACTAGAATACATGTAAGGAAGAGCAACCAGAATATCCAAAGATCTTGAAACAGGGCATGAAAATATTTAGTTTTGGTAAGAAAATACATTTGGTGGGAGGGGGAGGATAGCTCTAATAATTTCTTGAATTTGATAGTCTTTGAATATTTAAGATTTATCGTAAAAGGGCAGGGTTAAATGTA
Organism: Orcinus orca; assembly: GCF_937001465.1. Lineage (NCBI taxonomy): Eukaryota > Metazoa > Chordata > Mammalia > Artiodactyla > Delphinidae > Orcinus > Orcinus orca. The sequence goes on along the minus strand of NC_064561.1, from coordinate 119,870,151 downwards.
CTATTTAATGCTAGAAGATTGAATTAGGGCTTTAGATATGAGTTATAGGGAGGTAATTTGGGGGTTTATTACAAGGGAAATATTTATATAAATGGAATGGTTACATTTGAGACACCGAGCTTTTCTTCACTGGAGGTTGCAGCATTGTCTGTCAGTCAACTTTTGTGTGGCTAACTCCTGCAATGGGTCAAAGTTGGACTAAAAGGACTAAATGAACTCTCTGCCAACTCTAAGATTCTAAAATAATACTATAGAATTAATTTGTTTAAATCATGCTAACCACCATAAAGGCAGTAATTTATTCAGTCCTTGCAACAACACCATAAGTGTTGTCTCTGTTTTGCAGGTGAAAATGCTAAAGTTCAGAGAGTTTAAATAACTTGCTGAAAATATGTGGGTTGTATAGGGTATACCTGAGATTTCAATCCAGAACTGCCTTATTCCAAATTGGGAACCTTTCCAGCATGCCTCACTGAACCCCAGAATTAGGAGCATCAACTCAGTTCTAATCTTGCCAGATTCTCACAGAAAAAAGTCCCCTCTGTTTCACAATATTTGTGTAGAATATCATAAGCCAAAATTGACAAAAGCAGACATACACACACACACACAAGCTAAATTCCTCATACAGACATTGATGTCTCCTTCCTTTCTGGAAACTTATGTATTATAAGCACTTAAAAGAAGCCTTCTTCATCCATAAAAAAATACATTTGTCAATGTGAATTTTGAGGGTAATTTTGTTTTTAGAACAAATTCCCTCAATATACAAAATAAACCTTTAATAGTTCTCATATAATTGATTTTCATTTGCATTGACCGATATAAAATTTGTTTTTCTTTTTTGTGTTTGATCCATTCAAGGACCTTTAATGAGGTTTGGTAGTGTTGGATATTTTTGTGCCAGTTCTGCTAATACATTTTAACATTGGCTTGTCTACTAATAAGAGAGGCCCAGAACAGCTGCACTACTACTGAATGAAAAGAAACCAAATTTGGAAGATTAGGTTTCAATTTCATTGTCACTACATGCCAATAATCAGTTGGCATGTAGTGACATTTAAGAGGGGAGTTAGGTAGAAGATAAATGGATAGAAATTATTTTAGACAAAATAGAATAAAAATTGAACATATCATGAAACTGAATTTGCACTAACTTAAACTGCTAAGTGTTGAACATAGCCACAATGGTCCTGAACTGGGATACACAGAAAGGAGACATTCTGTTACCCTGATTAGAGATGCACAGGTTCTATAGACTTGAGCTAGATGGATCTTTCCTGGAAGCAAATTTTCTAGTTAGACAGATTTGATGGCATTTGGTTGGATTTAGGTGAGCTCAAAGTAAACAGTCCAGATCTAAATCCTTTCACCTGGCTGGTAAACCTGTTGGGTTCATAGGTCACTGGGGAAAAATGGCTTGTTTGACTGAATAGGTTTTGTCAAAGCTTCCAGGAGTTGTCTCTGGGCTAAGAAACGGCATGGAAAAATTTGACCCCTAAGGAAACGGGGAAAATGTAGCGCACACTGTTGGGACCTGTCATCTCCTAAAGTTCTTGCTCACATGTAGGATGAGTGTGCACTCTGCCCTTCAGTGTTGTAATGGTTGAATTCCAGTTTCTACAGCTGACTGCTAGGTATGTCATTTTTACTCTTCTTTTTAATCACCAGTAGGCAACAATCACTATTATTGTTGAATTTTAGAACTCTACTTTTCCTTAAAAACACAGATCTTATTGTGGGGAAAGCAGGGATGATGGCAGGACTGCTCATCTGCTGTCCCTTATCACTGATTGAAGAATGGAGGTAGATAGGAGAGAAGGGGAATCTGGTTGATAGTTCCAATCCATTTTGGCTTGCCCAATATAGAAGGTTTCCCAATTGTGTGTGTGTATGTGTAGGTGTATGTGTTGGTGGCAATGTTTTGATGCTATCTTCTGAAGAAATATTGACATAATCATGCTGAGCCTGTGCTTGATATTAGTTCCCTAAAGGAGTGTCCTGAAGGGATACCGTAGCTTCAAACATTGGCTCACTAGACTTACTCTAGGGGACCTGCTGTTTTCATTGCAACACTCCTTTCTTGGGAGACATATATCTTTCTTGCTTTGTACAGTTGCTAAACTGAGGGAAGTTTAAGCTAAGCTGTGTCTCTCTCATGTATGTAGGTGGGTAAGTTTAGCTAAGGTCAAACTAGGAAAATTTTGAGTCTGTGTCTATCAGTAGCCATCTTGCCTTCCAGGAGGAGAAAACCCACATGCAGAACAAAGTCAAGCAAAGAGAACTGGAGTTGAGATACCAAGAGATCCCTGCAAACAGTTTGGCCTAAACCCAGTTCTGTCCCTCCAGATTTCAGTTACATGAGCTAATAAACTTAATTCTTTTGCTTAAGCTTAGATTTACTTGCATTTTATCACTTCCAACTAAACCTGTGCAAACATACCCACAAGCTCCAAGATTCAGAGTAAGATAGACACTGAGAGATCTATTTTATTTGAATCATTGTGATGGCCAGAAATTATATTTATCCAGAGCTCTAAAACTGGCATCACCAAACCATCATGTAGGATTTCCAGGTGGCCTCATCTTTGCACTGCTTACAGAGGATGGTGACTGACTCATCAGTATGACCTGAAACCCCAGAGACCCAGATATCCTCAGAGGGGATATCTGTCCCTGATAACCCCTTAAAGTGAATACATCATAAACTAATGAGGGACTATGTGGGCTCCTGTTAGCCTGTGGCTATTTTCCAGTCATTTTACTTGAATGGGACATTTATTTACTCCTTGATGTACGGTTTCGTGGCTCCCAGGTATGATCAGATACTATATTTTAGGTATTGATGAATTCTTCCTGAATGCATTGTGTTTTTCTGTAAAACTCTCTACCAGTCTTCTTCCACTCAGCATTTAGGATTTTTGGGGGGGAAAGATGCCCTTTAACTTGTCTGCATTATTAGAATATTATAAACATGGAATGCTAAGTTAAACCTGACATTCTTCCCCTTAGCTCACTGAACTATGACCTTTTTACTACAAGCACATAAGTTAAGTATGCACTGTCAGCTTTAATTGAATTTCCTAAGTTGCATTTATGATTTAACCCTATTCCACAATTGGAATTTTAAAAAGATGAGTCCCATAGTTACCTTTACTAGATATGTATTTACGCTCATGTTCACTCTCACCAATTCTTCTGCCAACATGGCAGGTTTTCATTTTGAGTACCATAAAACTGCATTTGTTTTAGTGGACAGAATTACAGAATTACTGTATTTTAATGATGCTGTTTTCTTTATTCAGTGTCCAGGCCATTGCTCTAATTTTCCAGTGCAGTCATGGCTAGGCAAACTAAAATGTTTTAGGCAGTATTTAGGATGGCTTGCCTCCACCATCAAAAAACATGCTGGTAATACCATAAATCCTTGGAAACTTGGAGATTTTTCTCAGTGTGTAAATACAGAAGTGTGGGATGGATTTTGCTTCGGGTGATTTTGGAGGGGTGGCCATGCAAGAAATTGTTTTCAGAACAATCAGTCCCACCATCTGTGCACCAGAAAACAGATTCATGGGGCTGATATAGCTACCCTTGGACACGGTCAGCAGAAAAGAGCTCAGGAAACCATTGAGATCACCTACCTTTTATGAGAAAATAATTGGAAAAAATGGCTTTCCAGAATTGCCTTTGCCTGGTGGAGAGAATCTTAAGATTATTAGGATAATGCTGATTTTTGTGTTGTTGTTTATATCACATGACTTATTGCTGCCTTACTGGCAAAATACTATCTTCCCTTCTCTTAATAATGAAAGTTTCATACCAGCATTATTAGGAGGTTCTATAAAAGGTCTAACTTTAAAAAGAATATAGAAAAATATGAGTGAGTAAAGAGCATGGAAATGTTGAATTTGCAAAGATGGACTGCTTTCCTTAGGTAAAAAATATCTTCCTAATTTCAAACTCTCCAGAGGGCTAAGGAAAGCTTTAAATATCCATTCAAAATTCTTCACAGCCAGACATCTCTTTTAAAGGATTTAGGTTACATCAGTTGATGTAATTAGCTCAGATTGTTTGGGTGATTCAAATCCCAAAGGTAGCAATACATCTGTACAGCATACACATTTCCCCTCTGTGCGAAGGCGCCAGTGGTTTCGATTTTGGTTGATGTTTTGAGGAGGTTCGAGGGGGGGGCAAGAGAATGAGCTGGTGGAAGGTAATACAGAGGAGAATCATGTGCTAAAAATGTTTTCTGATACTATCTGATTTCCTCTTAAATCATTCTTTGAAAAAGAAATATCAGTTTGGAATCTGTTAGTGGTCAAATGTATTAAAATAAAACATCTTTCGTTTCATTAGCCCAGTTATTCTTTACTCCCCTTTGAGTATCTGGCAAGCCATATAGAGCTGGAAGGAGATGAATCTTTTAGTCACTCGGTGAACTGGATGATGTGTCATTTATTCACCTCTGACTTTCAGGAAGGGGGTCCAGAATCTGTGCTTTCAGAGAAAATCCAGTTGCTTTATTTTATATTTGAATTTCATATCACATAGAATCTTTAAGCTATAAAGGTGTATTCATGCTTAACTATTTCCATCTCCCGATGGTGTTGCACCTGACCCATTTCATAGCTTTCTAATTCTTAAAGATATGTAGAGCGTCAGATAATGCCATCTTTCATGATAATTATTAAAAAGGCTCATTTCCACTACAAACCCACTCTATTTCTTGACTAGATTCTACATAGCTTTGCCAGTCTCTACTTACTCCGTGTCATATCAGCAATTGTGGAAAACAATTGTTGCTATCTTTTAGATTAAATTATTTTTGAATTTAGATTAAAATCTTCAAAACTGATGACGTCTCCTATAGTGAGATTTAGAAGAGGTGGATATAATGTGCTCAGTTAATTAAGAACTTGGCATATATTTATAGAGTTTTTATTGACTGTGGCTAGATCTCCAAAGTTAGAAATACATAATTTTTTCATGAGAAAATTTTGTTAATATTTTCTATAGCTTAGCTTAGTGTTGTGTATATTCATTTGTGGTAGAAAGTTTTTATTGTAAGCAAAAGAAACTGTTCTGCACACAATTTTGTCTTTAAAATCAAGATTTCTTTGGTTTGGGAGTACTAGGATTTTGAAATCACATTTTATCCATGTTCTTAGAAATGTCTGGTAAAAAGATATCTGAGTCTTAGTGAAAGAATATAAAATGTAAGAATTTCAATTACACTTGAAAGAAAAGTGAAAGAAAAGTCTCCAACCTGAGACTGACCACAGTATTGGAGGAACTTAGGTGTTTTTAAATAAATGTCTTAGTTTTGGCCCATTTGTCTAAACATCACTAGGGAGAGTGCTTTTCCCATCAATTCTAGGGCCAATCTATACAGTTCTGGTCAACTTCTTCTACCTCTCTCGTCCAGTGTATATATTTTCCAGGGAGCTTTCCTGGTTGGTAATGGTACAACAAATTTACTCTTACTCCTGGAATTGTTCAACGTTACAGTTGCAAGAGTCCTTAGGAATCATTGTCCAGCTCTTGCTTTTATTTTTTTTTTCGGTATGTGGGCCTCTCACTGTTGTGGCCTCTCCCATTGCAGAGCACAGGCTCCGGACGTGCAGGCTCAGTGGCCACGGCTCACAGGCCCAGCCGCTCTGCGGCATGTGGGGTCTTCCCGGACCGGGGCACGAACCCATGTCCCCTGCATCGGCAGGCGAACTCTCAACCACTGCACCACCAGAGAAGCCCCAAGAAATCAGTTTTTATAACAATCTGAAACTAGTCCTCCAATAGACTTTATAGCTTTAGTGCAAATTCATCTCTTTGGGTCCATCCAGAAGGAAACTAATATCTAGAATAATTCTTCTTTACCTTCCCACCTTAATTCTAAGATAACTCTTATTTTAGGTAATGTCTCTATTTCTTTTACCCTCCTGGTCTCAGCTCTGAATAAGTTCCATTAATATATTAAATGGAAGTGCCAGAGTTCAATGTAATTACACTGGAAAACAATTCTTAGTTGAATTAAAAAAAAATAAAGAGCTTGAAATAGGTAAAGATTTAACTTTTGCAGTGGTGGTCTCTTTGAGACTATGATTTGGGGAGTAGCTCTGTTCTCACAAACCAAAAACGAATCCTTCGCATGACAGTGACTAAATTCTCACAGAAACCCTCCCCCACTATTTTTTTTTCTTTTTTGCAATTTCAGATATAATTTGCTGAAGGGGTAGTGAGAGAGTCAGTGCCATCCTTACTCCCTTGATTTCATAGCCACTGCCATCTTGCTGATACCCCACCATCCAGCAGTTGTGAAGGATGAACCCATTATGAATTGGGCAGGCTAGCGAGAAAAGCGAAAAACTCAAACCAGACAGATGGGTATCTTGCTTCAAGTCTTTTTATGATTTATCCAGGTTGCAATTTTACCTCTGGCTTTCATTGAGTACTTGACTCCAGCAGATGAACAATATTTTGGCAGTGCTGCATAGTGAATGCAAGTAGAGTAAGGATTAATTTTGGAGGTGCTTCCAAACCATAGAACTGGTGGCAGAATGCCAGCCCTTCAGAATGCCTTTCCCAATGGCTCAAATCAGCAAACTCTTGGCTGTTACAGCCAAATGAATGTTGCAGTTTTCAGTGGTACCTGTTACATTAAATCACATATTGATGGGGAAAGAAAGCAGAAACATCATGCCCTTTTGTAGAAAAAAAATGAAATCCATAAGCTTTTCTGCCAGTAGTAGGCTTTTTTAATAAGTGAGAAACCGTTTTGGGGGTTTATGGTCTCCTATTTATTTGGGTGGAAACCAACAGAATTTTTCACATGTTAGTGTGAGTTTCTATGTTCTGAGGTTGCTTCTTCTCTCGCACGTGACAACCCTTGAGACTGTGCTTTCTACACTCCCTAGGTGTAGAAAGCAAATAGATGCATTAAGCAGAGCCCAGAATCCTAGTTAGTAATTCACTGATCTGGCAGACAGGTTATTAACAATAGTGTTACCTTCAAATAAATCGGTACATTATCAGCACATTCCTAGATGTGTGAAGTATAATGACACAGCCCGGACTTAACTTACATTGGGCAGCGTGGATTGGATTTTTGGTATTCAAAGACATTCACACTGCATCCTTTTAACCCATCTCCTAAGTAGTCAGTGTTCTCACCTGCCCCATTTTTCGTGGCCCCACTCACACACTATTCTTATGGTTTATTCCAAAGCATGGCTAGTGCTGTCTCTGTGACTTGGAAAACACCAGCCGTTCTCTCCATTTCTCTTCAGTTTTCTTGGAACAGCTGTCTTCACTTTGCCATTTCCTCACCTCCCACTCATTCCCCAATCAACTCTGATAGAGGTTCTATTCCCACCACTTTATCACTACTCCTGCTCTAGACTCCAAGGTCTAAGTGGCTAGTTCCAAGGGATGATGTCCTCCCCTCAGGCTACTACTGTTCTTAGTCTCCCTCCTCAGTGTCACCTTCTCTACTTGGAAGGTGTCTCTACTTTAAATGTTTGACTTCCTCAGGGCTCCTCATGGACCCTCTTCTTTTTTCATTTTATACATACACACTAGTGAGTCTGCTCTGCCCCTGTGGCCTCATTTTCTATCTATATTCTCTCAGCTGCCAGATCTACCTTCCCTGTTTCTTCTGATTTTTACCTGCATGGTAGACATCTCTATTTGGTCTTGTGCTATTGATTGCACAAGAGTACAACTGTACTCATGGACCTCCTCCCCCAAACTTAATTCTCCTGCAGGGTTTCTTATGTCAGAGAATGATGCCACCATCAACGAACTTGCTCAATCTAGAAATCTTGGAAATATCCAAGTGTTTCTAATGCCCCTTTTCTCTTTTCTCAATCTCCATTTCAAAACTACAACCAATCCTGATCAATTTTACTTTATAAAAATCTCTTGAATATATCTGTTTCTCTCCATACAACAACATCCACTTAAATCTAGTCCACTGTCATATCTTAGTAGATTTAATAGTGAACCTACTGCTGTAGGTTTACAGTAACCTGTAGGTTTACCGTAACCTTAGTAACTGCTGTAACAAGTTACTATGAATTCGGTGGCTTAAAACCAAACAAATTTATTATCTTACAGTTCTAGAAGTCAGGGTCCAAAATGTGTTTCAAAGGGGCTAAAATCAAGTTCCACACTATAAATTAAAAAACTGGTAAACCGGGCTTCCCTGGTGGCGCAGTGGTTCAGAGTCCACCTGCCGATGCAGGGGACACGGGTTCGTGCCCCGGTCCAGGAAGATCCCACATGCCGCTGAGTGGCTGGGCCCGTGAGCCATGGCCGCTGAGCCTGCGCGTCCGGAGCCTATGCTCCGCAACGGGAGAGGCCACAACAGTGAGAGGCCCGCGTACCGCAAAAACAAACAAAAAAAGATCTAGGACAATGGTAAACATGTAGAAGGCTCAGCTCCCCACCGTTTGGGGAAGAAAATATAGGCCTCTTTTTCCTAAAATAATTGAGAAAAAGGAGATATTCTGTTTCTAACTATAGACCTAAGTCTATATAGTTCAGCCTCGTCACTGACCCTGTATTTCTATTTTGATGATTTCTATTTTGATGTCTGAAATCAAAACATACTGGTTTTATACAATTTTATTTGTCAATTATACCTCAATAAAGCTGAAAAATTGTTTTCATGAATAAACCTTAAGATACAAACCAATTTACTTTTCCTTTATTTAAAAAAAAACCTAACTCTTTGTGATATTAAAAAAACTAAGATAGTTACTTTCCTCTGGCAGGTAATAAATTACTTTGACCAATTCACACCCACTGGACAGAGTTCAAGGGACTCTCATTAACAGTTTCCATCTGGTTTAAAGACATCAAAAAAGTGGCTCTTGGGCTTCCCTGGTGGCGCAGTGGATGAGAGTCCGCCTGCCGATGGAGGGGACACAGGTTCGTGCCCCGGTCCGGGAAGATCCCACATGCCGTGGAGCGGCTGGGCCCGTGAGCCATGACTGCTGAGCCTGCGCGTCTGGAGCCTGTGCTCCGCAATGGGAGAGGCCACATCAGTGAGAGGCCCGCGTACCACAAGCACACAAACAAAAAACTGATAAACCAAGAAATAGTAAAATTCATTAATCCAGATCAGTAGTAGAATAATGTATTAGTTTCCTATTGCTACTGTAACAAATTACCACAAACTTAGTGGCTTAAAGCAACATAAATGTATTATCTTACAGTTGTAGAAATCAGAAGTCTAAAGTGAATCTGTAGGCTGTGTTCCTTCTGGACACTGTAGGAGACAATCTTTTTTCTTGCCCTTTCTACCTTCTAGAGGCGGCTCACATTCCTTGGCTCAGTGACCCCTATACTCACCTTCAAAGCCAGGAGTGGCCAGTCAAGCTTTTCTCGTGCTGCCTAGCTCTGACATTGACTGTCTTCTGCCTCCCTCTTTCACTTTTAAGAACCTTGTGATTACATCAAGCCCACCCAGAGAATTCAGGACAAGCTCCCTATTTTAAAATCAGCCGGTTAGCAAACTTAATTCTATTTGCAACTTTAATTCCCCTTTGCTATGTAACATAACATATTCACAGGTTCTGGAGATCAGGATGTGGACATCTTTGTGGAGGAGGAAGAGGTAGGTATTATTCTGCCTGCCTACCACACTGGGCCAGTACAGTAGCCTCCCAAGTTGTTCTTCTGGCCACCATCTGGCTCCAGCCTATGCTACCAACTATATAACTAACTATATATAGTTTTAATGATAAAATATGCATAGTATAAAATTTACCATTTAAAAATACATATTGTACAACTATCACTACTATCTAGTTTTAGAACATTTTCATCATCTCAGAAGGAAACACCATACCTATTAAGCTGTCACTCCCCATTCTCCCATCCCCTTAGTTCCTGGCAACCATTAATATGCTTTCTGTCTCTACACATTTGCCCATCCTGGGTATTTCATATAAATAGAATCATGCAATACGTGGTCTTTGGTGTTTGGTTTCTCTCACTTAGCCTAATGTTTTCAGTGTTCATCCATGTGGTAGCAGGTAACAGTACTTTACTCCATTTTATGGCTAAATAATATTCCATTACGTGGCGAGACCATTTTGTTTATCCGTTTATCGAATGATGACTGATTGACTTGTTTCCAGCTTTTGCCTGTTGTGACTAGTTCTCCCAGGAGCTGCCAACCACATCTGATCTTCTCTCCCATGGCTCCCCACATCTTGCTCATTTCTATCATTTTAGTGTCATATTCCATTATTTCTTTGTTTCAATATTTAACTCTTAAATAAAATGAAAAAATAAGAATTCTTTGCACAAATGTCCAAATCAGGAGTCTGTGATACATGATTTCTTTCCAAAGTGTTTTTGATTCCACTGTCCTATGACAGTCTAGTGTATTAGTTAGGTGAAGAGTTCGCAGATGCGGAAACTGAGTTTAAGAAACATTTCAGATCACATATTTTGTCAGTGGTGTTACTGAAAAAAGAGGTTACATTACTCAGGTTATTCTCTATTTTCATCTTTCCAAGGACAGACTGTCAGTGCATTAAGCATTGTCATTGTCTAGAAATTTTAAAATTGCAGTGCCTATTTTTCATTCTCTGGGGCTGATCTAAAATCTGATACGTTAACCAAAGGTACAAGCTGTCACAGGTCATGATACAAGATGATAAATGGGTCTAGAACAAGTTCTAGTTTTGGAGTCTTCTTGTTTCATAAAAAAGGACAATATGAGGATGTTGATTGAAAGGTTTTCCACAATGTGAAGCCTCAACATATTACCCATGACTAAGAACAACTTTTAAGGATGAAAATGAACTTTTGAATATGAGTAAGTGTTAAGTAAAATGTTAAAAAATGGAAATCTGGAGTATCTTTCATGATTTTAGTTCTTAATCTGCTTTTAAAAATTATCTTCAGGGCTAAATAAAATTTGAGTTCTTTGATTTTTCTCGATTAAAAAATAATCACTCAATTTTAGAAGTAAAGTCTTATTTAATAAAAATAGTAAAGCAAAGACAATTGTAAGTAAACATTACATAGGGATTTCTATTAAATATTATACATTTGTTATAATGTGTTGAATCAACAAAGTAAAAATAGAATGAGGAGAGAGGGAGGAGGGGGGGGAGAGACAGAGACAGAAAAAGAGATATGAAATACCCTTATTCACATACACAGTTTTCTACTCAAATGGATTGATGTTATTGATCCTTAATGGGTCCTAATGGGGTTTAAAATAAATACTTTGAACTATTAAGTGATCTACTGACAATTTGGTGTAAACCTCCATAGAAATGGTAGAAAGAGAAAGCATTCATTGAAATTCTTCAGTGTGTATTTTCTGAGGAACTCCTTCAGCATGAAAGAGCTCATACTTTGTCGAGGCAATAATTGACCCATAGCAGGTTCTCAAGAAAAGATCAATGAATGGATAAATACTACATCTGCCCTCCCTCTCAACTCCAAGTGTATTTTCAGTTATACCTGAAAACACACACACACACACACACACACACACACACACACACACTCACACAGAGGGACTTATCACCTCCAGAAGGAACTCACTCTCCTTTTGTACCGTTTTAACTGTTAGAATTTTTTTTAAAACATCAAATCTCTCTCCTTATAACATTTACCAGTTAACTTTTGTTCAAGCCCCTAGGATCCAAGATAGAAAAATCTAACCTTTCTTGCCCAATCAAATGGAAGTGGAGAAATGTTGTGGCCTCTTAAACACTTAAACACTCTTAAAATGTTGTGGTTCCTTTAACTATACGAAAATGATAGTTCTGATAGTCTAAGGTTTAAAATCTTCACACAAGAGGACATCTTAATTGTATCAGAATAAAATGGATCTTTTTCTCCTTCCTGAAAATAGCTAGAGGCAAACGTGTATATTGAAAGCAGTTAGCTAAATTTTATGGAAACCCATTTTTCCTTATTTCCATAGGAGCCATGAGCACCACCACCACCGTTTAAGGGATTTTGAGGCTGTGGGAAATTATATCTTACTAACAGGAGTCCTACATCCCTTCATAGGGTCACATAATATTTTAATTGAAGACTGAAGGACTGGCTTGTCTGAGGGTCAGATGCCTCTGCTTAGCACTCGTATTATTATGGAATGATTTTGAGGTTCTCAGTCTGAAGAGATTAGGTTTACATTATAGAATGTTGTCAGACTCTAGAAAAGATTTATAAATGTTTTGAACACTTGAAAGGACCCTGGGATAAATTGCCATTGAATTTGTTAAGGTCGCTATAAAAGGTCAGTGAATAACAGGAGGGCTGAGCTCCAGTTCCGTTAAAGTACCTCATTAAGCCAAGAAATCAAGCTATTAGATAATCACTAATTGTTGAGCAGTGGCCATTAGGTTAGAAATAGAGCAATGTGTTTTATATGCTCATATGTAAGTAGAATTTTGCTTTCTTGAAGTGATCAGACTGATAAGGCATGTGCAAAGCATGTCATGGACATGCGCTAAATTTCTTTCTTTTCTTCCTCTTTCTCTTATTCTGGGTTATACAAACCCAAAATTGTCCCCATGTGCTGTATATTGGGGCCATCAGACTCAGTGACCAGATTAAATAATTTGTCTAAGTTTCACTAATATGTCTTTATAGGACTTGATGGAAACTTCACAATGCCTGGCACTTTCCCTAGGGAAAGGAGGCTGCCACAAATGTGCAAAAAGACTTCTTTTGGATGCTTCCTCAGTGAAGGAAGTTCCTTCCCCTCTTCTAACTGTGGTATAGGTGCACTTTGTACAGCTTCTGGCCACTCGAGGTGAAGGTGGAAACATTTGACCTCGGGTGGCCAGCTTTCCTCCTGACAGATGCCCTCCCCTCAGTGAATGCAGCAGGAGGAAGAAAGTCCATGTGTGCCCTCTGGGGCAATGGTGGACCCCTTTTCTGGTAGCTGTTCAAACTGGATAAAGGCTGACTTTTCTCTCCACAAAACGGCCAGAGGATGTAGAGGAGTTTATTTCTCCTTCACATCCAGGAGATGCTACCCTTCCTCTCTTACCTCCTCACCTCCATAGGCGAACCTTATTAACCAGGATGAAAGCTTTCCCTAAGTCCATGTCATCCAAGATCATAGGTGAACACACTTCCCCCATGAGCCTGTGGTCTAGGAGCTGCCCTTGTGGCTCTGGGGCAAGCTACCGGTGATTACGCTGGAAGAGGATGGGTGGAGTGGATTGACAACAGGTAGTGTTTTGCTGTTAATTCTGCAAGGAGACTCAGAGGATTTAACATGTATCTGACAATTACCCTAAAATGCTGCTCACTGTAATGATGTGTTGAGAAATGGAAAATGCTCAGGGGTCATTTAGCAATCATATTCTGATAGTGTTCTCTCAGCATATTATGGGGTTTTTTCTTCCCTCTTTATAGTAATATATAGGAGGAAACACAACAACTTTTCACAGCAACAGAAAATTCATATTCAGATGAGAACAATTTTAAACAACTAGGGGAATTATCTAAGAAGAGACCTCTTTGAAGTGTCTTGGAGGTTTTCATGAATAAACTTTGGAGGGCTGTACATTCTAGCTATCTTCCCCACAAATACAGTTTTTGAGCTTGTAAATGCCCACAGTGAATATGCCTGAACACGTACATGTTTTCATTATGTCCCACAATTCCCTGCTATAATTACCATGGAGAAGAAGGATAGAACACTTAGTTATAGTTAAATTCACACTTGTGAATTTAACTCTTAGTTATCTTTCAAGGCTGTCCATTTTGATTAGAGCTTGCTTGATTATGTAAGACTATCTCCAAGTCTGAAAATCTGTAACTCTTAAGGAGACCAAGCTGAAGTCTTAACTTTTTTGAAAGTGAATGTCTTCCAAATTTCATCTCAGCTTTTTTAAAAAAGAGACTGATGTTAGAAAACTGTAAGTGTTTTTATTTAAATAGGTGTACAGTTCTATTTTATTGTATATAAATTAATGATGTATTTATATTGAGTTTTGCCTAAAAAATAAATGTTATTACTATTGGATACATAATTTTATTATTTTTAATCACTAATATGAAGTTAAGTGTGTGGTCAGATGCCTGTCTGGAATCTCTAACTCAATTTTCCTCTTACTTAGTTTAAATCTGTTTTTAAAACAGTAAATCTTGCAAGCAGTTTTACTTTCCTTAAATATCATTTACAAATGTTTTTCCACTTTCCGAAACTCGATCAAGTATACTGTGAAAGGGCTTTTAAATCTCTCTGCTTCTTGAAATATAGATAAAAGCTATAAAGATTTCCTTCTGTATTTGCTGTTATAATTTTGTACTGAAATCCCACAGACCACGGTATTTACTAAATCAGGTTCTCAGAATAAAGCACTGTTTACCAAGGCATGTAAATATGGTTTCCACAGTTAATAAGTATTATTTACTGAAGGGAACCACCAGAATAGCAGAGTTACAAGGGATACTTTATATCACATGACAAAAAGTTTCTCACTAGATTATTAGGTTTTTGTGATTTTTTTTTAATTTTATTTTTTTCCGGATGGTGTGTCAGGAGAATTAGTAGACTGGAAAAAGACTGCAAGGTCAATAGCATAAATTGTATGTAAATAGCCAAAACATATTGTTTGGGTTGCCAAACACCCACAGAAGATTGCATTATTAAGGTAGGAATTTGTAAGCCTTCTAAATACGAAGTGGCAACATTTCCAAACACACAGGTCATACTCACACGTATTTATGTAAAGCTGCATGGTAGAATGTCCAATTTGTTTATTTTTCCTTGTCTTCTTATTAGATGATGATGCTTGTCAACAATTATTGAGCTCTTGCTACGTGTCAGGTACTGTTCAAGGGCCCTAGACGCTCTATCAATTTCTTTACTCCTCTCTAACATACTTTTAGTCTCATTTGTAGGTGAGAGATCTGACTTGGTTGCAATTTGCATGGAAAAGAAAAAATCTTCACGCTCTCCATAAATGCCTCTTATTTGTCTTCCTTACCTTTTATTATCCTTTTTCATACATGAGGACACTTCATAAGTTTTGTTTGAGATAATCTTTGGAATACTGTTTTCTTCTTCCAGTTTTATTGAGATAACAATTGACACAGCCTCGTATAGGTTTATAAAAGGTTTATAAGGTGTACAGCATAATGATTTGACATCTATACATCATGAAATGGTTATCACAATAAGTTTAGTGACTATCCATCATCTCGTATAGTTACAACATAAAAGATATAGAAAAACATTTTTTTTTTCTTGTGATGAGTGGTTTGTTGTTTTTATTCCCTCCTCGTGTAACCTCCTTCACTCCCCAGTCCACTGCCCAGGTAAATGCCATCACATAGGTCTGATTCCTGTCCTACTCTTTCCCTTCCTTTTCCATCTCCCACACCCAGCTCAACAGCAGTGCTGGTCCTTCTAACTAAACAAGAATTGTTTTTGTCTTTTTAATGGGCACAGTCATTACTCAGCTTAAGTTGATTGTCACCATAGGATAATGTTGCTCTAGAATTATCATAATCTGGCTTTTAAACAAGAGAATAGAAATCTAGGTTTTACATGCAAAATTTCTGATTTTGAAATAATGGTTCAAGTTTTGAGGGGAAAAAACCTGAAAACTGAAAAAATATGCTCTTGGGCATATCTAGGCTGTAAGTTTGAAGTCTCCATTTCTACTCCAGTCAGTGCTCAGTTCATTGGTTATGATTGTAGGTGTTAAAAAACAACTGCTACTTTTATACGTAGAAAACCTTCAATTCCACAAATTACAAACTTCAAAAAAATTTAAAAGAAAAACATAGGGTATCACAAAAAGCACTGACTTCAGTAATTAAGAAATTAATTTAAGAATGATATGTCTCTAAGTTTCTTTGTTTTTCTATTCTGCCTCTCCAATCATATTGCTTATTCTTTTACTTCATTTGGCAAACTTCCTTAGGAACACTGAAAGTTTAGTTAAAAACACAATGGCAAGAGTTGCCAAAGGGGGGTGAGGGGAAGAGAGAAATAGGTGAGGGAGATTAAGAAGTACAAACTTCCAGTTACAAAACAAATGAGTCACGGGTATGAAATGTATAGTGTGGAGAATATCATCAGTAATAATGTAATAACTTTGTACAGTGACAGATGGTAGCTAGACTTACTGTGGTGATCATTTTGAAAAGTATAGAAACACTATGTTGTATAACAGGAAGTAATACAGTGTTGTAGGTCAATTATACTTCAAAAACAAACAAACAAGCTCATAGAAAAAGTGATTAGATTTGTGGCTACCAGAGGTGGAGGGGAGGGGAGGGGGGAATTGGGTGAAGGCGGTCAAAAGATACAGACTTCCAGTTATACGATAAGTAAGTCCCAGGGATGTAGTGTACAACATGATAAATACAACTGACACTGCTATACATTACATATGAAAGTTAAGAGAGTAAATCCTAAGGGTTCTCATCCTGAGGAAATAATTCAATATCAAGCAAAAAATTAAGGCTTTCTAATTTTCAGCATCCCATTATTTGGATTGTCTTGGGGGTGGCACAGTACACTTCACTAAAGTAAGCAAATTGATTAAGAAACTATACCAGGTAGAAAGCAAACTTCAATTAACAGTAGAAAGGAGGGCCCTTTAAACAAGCAAAAACGCTTGGGTGGTGTTTACAAGTTGGCAAAAGCCATCCTGTGGTCGAGAAGCTGATAAAGTCTTGAATGAGGGCCAGTGGGCTCTCTAGGCAGAGGGGCGGCCTGTGCAGGGACTGTGGTTCTTCTTAGATGTCTCTAGCAAGCCTGAGGTAGGGGCAGTGTAGACGTATAGGAAAGGGAGAGGGAAAGGAACAGGGAGAAACATTAAGAGAGAAGGAAGAGAGAACTGTAATCATAGCTACTATTCAATAGCGCTTACTATGTGCTGGCTTTGTTTTTTGGTTCTTTTTCTTTCATTTCATCCCCTCCTCCCTCCATGAGTAAGCCTACAAGGTAAGTGTTAATATTTTCATTTTATAGATAAAGAACCTGGGACTCAGAGAAGCTTCTGTACAGGTTAGACAGTGGTGGAGCTGATGTTTAAATTGAAGTCTGCCTGACCTCAAAGCTATTAATCACTACAGTATATGGTCCTCCCAGTGTCTCTTATGGAAAGGGAAATAAGGGTGCCCCAGAAGTTCCCTCAAAGGCCTATTGGCAGCTCCTGGGCTGGGCCATAGGTGTTAAGATGTTAAGAACATCTACCTTGACTTTGGCTGTTCCAACCTTAAGATCACTTGAAAAAATGGCTTGAAATCACTTGAAAAAATCACTTGAAAAAATAAAAAATGGCTGGTGTGTCCCAGGGATTAGGTTTATAGATTGCCTAGCACTTGATGCCAAGAGACGCAATTCCATTTCTCATGTGGCCCCATGTGGTTCCAACTCCCTTTCCTTCCTTGCTGTGCAGACACGCACTGTGGAGTGTAAAAAGTGATTTGGTGGCCAAATATTACAGTATGGATGGAAAACCCTTGCCTTATGCAGAAGCAGCTGTGGGGTTCTTGGTATTATTCTTTCTTCTCTGACTGTCTGTTAAGGAAGCCAAGTGAAAATGGACTGTCCAGGATGATAGGCAGTTTATGTATGCAGAACTGCACACATCGACTAGGTTTTTGGTAGTTGGATAGTAGCTTTCCAGATAAAGCCAATGATATTCAATTATGGATGGAGATCTTCAGCATTCAGGTTCTATTTTTCTGACTCCCCAACACAAAACCAAATTATGGTTCATCTCTGCTTGTGACTTTTCTTCTCTTTTGCAAAACAGGATGCCCAAGTTTAAGTGGTTGATACTTTTTAAAGATTTAATTCAGCTTTATTTCAAGGCTAAAAGCCAAGTTCATCATGACCAAAGTATAGGCTGAAAAAAGGGGTATGTAGCACATTAAACATTTTCTTGATTATGAGAAGCAGTTAGAACTTCCACAGTCTTAGATTTATTTCCTGCCTTTTTCTTTCCATTGCTGAGTTTTAGATTCTAGTGTATAGATAATATATCTTGCATATCTAGATGAAAATTTTGCCAGAGAACCAAAACAGTCACTATTATTAATCCCCAGTATAGATAAAACCCCAATTAGTTTGTCTTTTTTTTTTTTTTGGTTGGGTATTTATTTCTGTTTATTGCTGTAGGTGGCAAAGATTAAACAGTACTGTTAAGTAATTTTTTAAATGTACTGAACATTTATTCTTGGTCAGATACAATACCAAGACATAGTCCCTGCCCTCAAGATTCCTATAGTACAAAGGAAGAAACAGGAAAATAAACTGACAAATACCACGCAGTAAGCTGAGTAGTTATGACCCCTGCCTTTGGGTGGCTGCCGCTTCTCCTTCATCCCACTGAAAGTGTCTACTTCACTCACAAATGACATACCCAAAGGCTGAATCTTCCTGTGAACATGTGTGTCTAACGGGAAATGGAATCGAGGGAGGATTTAGGGGTCAGGAGGGAACTAACTTGATGTACAAGACATTCTTCCAGGCTCGAGGTAGGGTGTGGGCACAGGAGCCTGTGTTCAGAGGATGACTTCCCGAGGATGGAGGCTCTTTGCCTTGTCTGGAGCAGCAAAGCTGCTGGAGAGAGATTTCAGTCAAAACTGATATACAGGTGGAGCCTTGTAACATGCATTTTAAGCCAACTAAATAGGGTAAGAAGGACGAGGAACACCTCTGAGAACTTTATGATTGAAATGGTTTCCCTGTTCACTGAGTAGAGAGAAAGATGGGTGATGAAAGGAGAAACATAGTTCTCAGGGTGTAATTTTCAATTTCAGAGCCAGAGTGAGTAATTTATAAAGAAGAGTTAAAAAAAAAAAAAAAAAAATGAAGCGTAAAAGAAAGCCAATTTTTGCCCCCCCCAGAACAAACCCTAGCTAGTTCAACAAAGCGAAGGGTGATTTTCTACATATTTACTCCATGTAGAGAAGTATTATTTGGAGCACTTGCTAGAACTTCTTCACATAGGTCTATTTGATACATTTGCAGAAAAGTGGTTTTCAATGTACGTTTCATTGGCCAAAAAGAAGGTTGTATTTGGCTTCCTAAAAGGTGGTTGTGTGTGTGGAGATGAGCGGAGGAAATTGTCATATTTTCGGTTATTTTAAATTTAATTGATAGAATCATGCACTGCATTCAAAGGCTATGTAGACCATCGTTTTCTGAGAAATTCACCAGATGTTATGTGGTTATATGTGAGCACACCTGAAAAGGATTTTAAACATTAAAGTCTGAATCCAAAACTATTCTTTAACATTTTAAATTTTTCTTAAAAAAACTCTTAAGACTGAAGGATAATAATGTTTAGGAGGTGAGCTTACCAAAGGCCCAATCAGTGAAGCCAGATCTACATGAAGCCCCAAATCAACTTCTGCCTGGTAGGGTCTTAGAATTGTCTTAAGTGGAGAGGAAAATTGTCCATAACTGCAAGTTGAAGTAGTCATTAGGACAGGCTCAATCACCACCAAGATAGATCACTTTTAAACTTAAATGTGTTTCATTATTGGACACTATAATAAACCAGCACTGAACAATGAGATCACTTAAATTTACCAGATAGTTCACTTCCTGAGAAACTCCTTGCCTTGCCTTTCTCTCTGTTCTCTCAATACTCCAATACCTGATGCAGCAGATACTACAGAAACAACTAAGGAAAACTTGTCACCCCAGATTTGATCATATATGGGGAGTAAGATGTGATTGCCAAAGCTTACAGGTTTATACTTGCCCAGAATATACTTGTGCTATCAGTCACTAGGGTATCTTTGAGTCCCTGTGGGTGAAGGGGAGGCAAAATTTTACCTCTGCCTATCTTAGGTTTTCAGCTGGGACTCTTTAACAAAAAGACAGATTGACAAGAGAAAAATCGTTTATTAATGCATGCAGTACGCATCATGGGAGAAACTTAAACCGAAAGTAATTCAAAATGGCAGCTTTGAGTTCCAGCTTATATAACATCTTCAACAAAAAACATTAAATTTGTAGAGACATGACAGACACAGGAAGGCAGTTTTAGGCTTCCAAAGGCAGCAAACTGGGAAGGTAAATATATGGGTGGAAACTAATGAGGTAAAATTTGTGGATTTCTCTGGTGCCACCTCTGGGCTGATAAGAGTCTGTCTCCAGTGAAAGGAGAGTTTACATCCTGCTTTTAGGCAGAAAAGGGAGAGGTTTTCTCTGCTTTTGCTACTTCTTCATTGCCTTCAGCTCAAAATTATTTTTATGTCAAAGAGGGATATTTTGAGGTGACATATTCTGGTTTCCTTTTAAGGAGCACTTAACAAGGGCCTTCCCTAGCCAAAGTGTGTCTTTAGCCCCCTAAAAATATCCTCTTTCTTCTGGCGTCCTCCCTGCTAGTAACCACAATTTCTGTTACTGAAGTCTCAACGACGGAAAATGGTCCCATGCCTTTTTTATCTTGAGATCATATTACACTTACAGAAGATTTACAAAGATAGCCAGAGTCTCTGCCCTTAACCCAGCTTTCCCTAACGTTAGCCATTCTATATATCACCATCTTATTGCTGTCTGAATTTACATTTCCACAGTGACTACTGATGTTGAACATCTTTTCATATGCTTATTTCCACCCATATATCTTCTTTGAGCATCTGCTCAGAAACATCTCCCATTTTTAAAAAATTGGGCTGTGTGTTTTCTTTTTTCGGGGGTGGGTTTGAGAGTTGTTTATATATTCTGGATATAAGTTAATTATCTATATATAGTTAATCTATATATTAATTATATAGATTATAGATTATATATAATTATATATATTATATATATAATTATAGATTATATATATTATATATATAATATATATATATTAATTTCTCCTGGTCTTTGGTGCATTTTATTTCTTTTTGCATATTCAAGTTTTAGTCTGATTTCATATTCCTTCTGCCTGATGAACTTCCTTTAGCATTTCTCATAGAACAGATCTGCTGGCAGTGAATTCCATCAGTTTGTATTTGTTTGAGAAAGTCTTTCTCCTTTAGTTTTGAAAGTTATTTTCACAGGCTATAGATTTCTAGGTTCATGATTTCCTCCCAGCCCTGATACCGTCACTTTAAAGATGTCTCTCATTGTCTTCTGGTTTACTGGTTTCCGATGAGAAATCTGTTGTCATAGTTCTCTTTCTTCCTCTCTGCACGTAATGTTTCTTTTTCTTCTAGTTGCTTTCAAAATTTTACATTTGTCTTTTGTTTTCAGCAATTTGAATATGACATTTGAAGATGTGTGTGTGTCTGTGTGTGTGTTAGTATTTATCCTGCTTGGTTTTCGGTTTGGCATCTGTAATTAATATTGGAAAACTCTTGGCCAATTTTTCTTCAAATATTTTTTTTGGCCGTTCTCGCTCTCTTCCCTTTTTGAATTTCTAATTACGTGTATGTTATAAATGTTTGATATTGTCCCACAGCTCTTAATTATTTTAGTTTATTTTTCACTCTTTTTTTCTCTTTGGGTAAACTTAATTTAGGTAATTTATATTGACTTCTCTTCAAGTATTAACCAATGCATTCATTGGTAGAGTTAAGTGTACTGATGGGCCTGTCAAAGTCATTCTTTAACTTTGTTACTGTGCTTTTCATTTTTAGCATTTTCATTTGATTGTTTCTCTCTCCCGATGAAATTACTCATCTGATCTTACATGTTGCCTACTTTTTTCTTCAGAGCTATTAACATATTAATCACCATTATTTTAAAATTCCCTATCAGATGGTTTCCACATCTGTGTCATACCTAAATGTGGTTCTGATTATTGCTTTGCTTTGTGTCTTCTTTCTTTCCTTTTGTATACCTCATAATATTTTTTGAAAGCCGAATGTCTTGTATAAGGTAGGAAAGACTGAGGTAAATTGTTTTTATGCCTGGAAATAGACACACTTTTCCTTTCATTAGGTCTTTAATGTGGGCATTGGAGTAAATCTAATGAGCAGTTGGGCTGGTTTGAAGTTTGTTGTTGCTATGGTTACCCTCAATGCCCCACAGGCTTCAAATGTGGATGCCTTGTGTTTAATCTGAGAGTTTGGAGAGCAGTGTCAGTTTGGCCCTGCACTCTAAGTCTTCCCTTTCTACTTTACCTCAGGAGGATCTCTTTGTACATTCTTGCTCCTCTGATGTCCCTCTCCCCACAGTATTCTTGTTACTTGTTATTTGAACTTTTTCCTTGGTGGTGGAGGACAGTGGAATGGAACATCCTCTATTGTTATAACTAAATCTCAATCTTAGGTAGGGTCTTAGGAGTGTGGCCTTCTCAATTCTCCTACCGCTTCTCTGACTGTAATTTGGGGCCTAGTGTGTATTCCTGCCCCTAACATAGGACTAACCTTTTGTCTTTTTCTATTTCCCTCCTCCCACTGCAAGTTTTCATCTGTGTCCTAAGGAAAACATCATTGTTATTTCCCCCCTTCCCCAAAGATTAAGACTTTTGTTCCATAGGGAGACTGGAGAAACCGATGAGGTGTCCTGCTTCTCCCACAGGGCTCCTCTTCTCCTCTCCCAGGTTTGCATTAGAATTGATATTTCTTAAGACTTTTTCTTTTTTGTGGATGAGCATCCAGTGGGGTTTATAGAAAAAAAAAAAAAAAAAGGACTGAGGGTATGGACTCTCCCAATTTCTGTGGCTCTCAGCTGTTTCATGCTGTCCACCCAGTCCTGTCCTGCCTTCAGCAATTCATCAGTTATTCTAGCTGAAGCCTCACTGGTGTGTGGTTGCTTTTAACCTGGGTTAGTGAGTGCTTATGTCTCCTCTCTGCCAGTAGGTGCCTGTTTCTCGTAAAATTTTGAGCAAGTTATTTGTTCTGCAACTGCAGTTTCCCGATAGGTTAAAAAAATGTCATGAATTTGAAGCTAGTTTAGCTCTTTTTCATTGCAATGCTGTGAGTAATATTCCTTCCAGCTAAGCTCAGCAGATAAAATACAAAACACCCAGTTAAATTTGAATTTAAGATAAGCAATGATTAATCTTTTTAGTATAAATATAATCCCATACAAAATTTAAATTTAACTGAGTATACTATATTTTCATTTGCTAAAACTGGCAGCCCTACTCTGAGCTCTCTGTATCCTGGTGCAGAAGTAGAATTCCCATAGTTTTTCTTTGTTTGTTTGTTTTGTGTGTGTGAAGTCTCATCACAAGCAAGTTCCATATTTAAAGACATTTTAAAACAAATGACGTTTTAAAAACGGAGCTGAAATAAAATATAATAATGAACACAAAGGTATCAAGTCATAGTGACATTTGAGGTTTCAATGGAGAGGATATTTTTACTTGAGTTTTTTTAGCCTTTCTGCTACCTTCCAATCATACCGTGTAAGCTGGACTAAAATTTAGGTTTGGTGAACAGTTTCATTTTTTCCCACTTATTCATTAATGATGTGATTTTTCTTACTTTGGGATCATGGAGTTCTCTGAGAAACTGTTGATAATTATGAATACTCTCCTGAGAAAAAATTGTATAACACTTTCCACTTATGATTTCAGAGGTTCACATGACTGTAAAGATCTTTTACAAAACCTTAGATGAGGCAGAGAGGGAAGAAATATTGAATGTTACCTCAGCCTATCAATGTCATGTCAGACATACTGGGCTGTGCTATGTATTGTGGAATGGATGACAGCATACTGATTACTGTGAGACTGGAATATATCTATTTTGGTCAAGGATATACTTATTTTAGAAATAGTTTTATTTAACCGTTATCTGCATGAGGCAGTGCTGCATTTGCATTTTTATTTACTTCTGTGTTTGACACAGCTATCCATTACATAGAGCAGCATTTTTCTTAAACTTCCAAAGTACAGCAGACACACTGTGAAGCTGAACTTGGATGATCCATCAGTGTAGACAGCCCTGTTTCATGTTCTGGAAGTTTTTCAGAGTTATGTGCTTATTTCCATATGTACCACAACGACATCTCTCCTCTTTCCATATATTTTAATAAACTAAAATATAGTGGTTGGGTCACTGGGACGAAAGGATGGCATAGAAACAAAACAATGTAACCTCACTCTATTGTTCTTTAAGTTTCTTGTTCTAGACCATGGGTTGGAAAAAAATAGTTGGCAGGCTGGCCCTCTTTTTATAAATAAAGTTTTATTAGAACACAGCTACACAATTTGTTTACATATTGCCTCTGGCTATTTTCAATCTACAAGGACAGAGTTGAGCAGTTGCGACAGAGACTGTATGGCTCACAAGCCATATTTAGTATCTGGCCCTTTAAGAATGAGTTTGCCGTTTAGGACAAAGGACAAAGAAAGATAAGAAAAGAACAAATTTATACATGACCACAAGCTGTTGTGCTACTCATTTAGTTTCCACAGCAAGGTTGTTGCTATGTGAAAAATTGCTTATTTATACTTTAATTCTTTAGAAGCCCCCAAGTTGCTCTCAGAGGCTCAGAGGCAATTTCAATAGCCTCTTTAGACTAGTTTGGAAAATCTCTCCAATTCTCCCTTCTACTTTAATTCCTCATTAGTCTTGGGATAAAAAATCGAGTAGAGTTGAGAGCCAATCAACTTGGTTTTGGGGATAAAAACTAAGCAGAGTTGAGAGAGAGAATTAAAAGTTTTATCTCAGCATGAGATCAGGAAGGGAAAGAGAGAGCTATATAATCCAAGAATAAATACATTTTATTTAGGAGTCTTTTATCATTCTTGGAAATTTTGCCAATGATTTTAAATGAAAACTAATTTTCTTTCTTTTTTCTTTCTAAATAAGGAAATGCTGAGAGAGGCATTGCATTTTTCTTAAAAAAATAGATCTGTGGAATTTCTTGAAAGGTCAGTTGTAAAATGCTCTCTCTCACATATAGATATACACAGACACAGACAGCTTTTGCAAAAAATATTATCTGGATTCTGGGGCACAGACCATGGGGTTAGGATCTGGGATTTGACCTTCTTTCTGCAGAGAGCTGTCAGGCATTATACAAACTCTACAGGAACCAGTAATGTTTGGGAAACTGCCTGAGATAGACTGGATATCTCAGAGTTTACATGCAGTTGTCCAGATACGATTCTAGCAGTAATCAGAGGTGTTCTTTTACTCTTATTTCTGTAAAAATAACAAAAGAATAAACTGGGAGCCAAACCGCACTATGAAATTAACTTAAATATATTTGCTAGAGGTCTTCAGTTGGTGCACATGATAGGCAGATGAACTGCAAACATTTCAAGTTGGGCCACTACATTTTGATCCAAGAGGACAGTGTATTTGAGTTGTAACGGAGTGTACATGCTGTTGTAGCAAAGTCTGTCAGAGAGAATATTGGGCTGAATAGGTTTTGTGCCTGTGAGGTGAAAATGCTATGAAAAAGAGATGAGAGACATGTGTAATAATAAGCCAAAGGAAGAGTATATGTTTACTGGATTATGCTAGAAATTTGCTTCTTCAGTATATAAGAAATAGAACCATCAATATTCTAGCAAGTCCTTGACCTGGTAACACCATGCTAAGAGGAGACAAAGTACCTTAGCTTGGGCTCCCACACCCCAACCAAAAACAGAGCCTGAGACAAGAGCTTTAGTAATTTCTCTCTGAGAAGAGGTTAACAGGTGGGAGGGAAAGCCAATAAAGGATGCATAACTGACTTGGTCACCACTGTGAGCACCTGGTGCTTGACGGCACTGGGGCCTTCTGGGGGTCTACGTAGACTGTCACAACCGTCCTCTGTGCAGCAGCAGAGGGATGATGATTCTGCTGGCTCCTGTCCTACATGGGTCTAGAGTTGCCCCATAAGGACTAACTCCCTTGTACTTCCAGGTAGCAGAATTGGCCATCCCAAAATAGGCCTCTTTGGCCTAAGGAAAGCATTGAGCTGATTATTTTGAGGGATTACAGATAAGGGAGAAACTCTGAAAACAAGAGTAGTAATACCCCTTTCAATAAGGGAAATTTACATTAGAATGGGGGCCTGTACCAGGAAAGAAGATATTACCAGAGATCACTTTTTCCCCTGAGAGACTTATCTGCAGGGCAGGGCAATTTTGGTTACCAAACTTTTCCTCTTTTCACCTTCCCATGAATTACCTTCCCTCACTTGAAGCCCCAGACCCTATCCCTCTCCTTAGTTCAGGATGGCATATAAGCCTCAATTGTCTGGCAGCCTTTGGAGTTTCATATCTTTGTGGGGTGTACATAATCAACATTATTTTTCTTTTCTCCTGTTAATCTGTCTTTTATTATGGGGGAGGTAGGGTCTCAGCCACAGAACCTAGAAGAGTACTGGGAAAATTAATTTTCCCCTCCTACACAGGTTTGTACATGTGTAATGGTGAGCAAGTTCCCACAGGAGTCTTATACCTGTAGTGTCAGAAGTTTTGGGGCACGAAGTGCAAAACAAACAAGACAACTAAGGGGACGTGCTGTCAGCTTATACCTGTGAGAAGCCAAGTGCCGTAGCCACAGCTGGAATCAAACTTTGCTGTGAAGATATTAGGCAGGAAGGGGAAGTGTATATTAGAGTTCTATATTGCTGTCTAATAAATGACACCCAAATTTAACGCTTGAAACAGCAGTATTTATTATCTCCATTTCTGTAGGGCAGGAATCAGGTGTGATTTAGCTCAGTCCTCTGCACTGAAAAACTCTGGATGAATATACTAACATACAAACAATGGAGGTTATGATCAAGCGGATTTTCACCTTTTCCTCAACTATTCTGAAACTTTTGAGATTTTTTGTAAATCTCTTAATAAATTTAATTTATGTAATCAAGACAAATATATAGTTAAAAATATATCACAGTTGCTTAAACACTGTTTAACAGATAAATATCAACCTCCTCAGCCAGGCACAAAACACACTTCCTGATCTGGCTTCCGCCTATGCCTGGCCTTATTTCTCATAATTCCCTCTCTGCAAAGGCCACATTCTAAGGAGCAGAACTATTCCCTGAAGATGCCATTCCCTCTGTCTGGAATGCCTTTTCTCTCCTGTTTACTAAGCAAACTTTTATTTATCCTTTAAAGCCCATCCCCAAAGGTGGTACCTCAATGAAGCCACATCTGACTCCCCAGGCTTCATCCTCAGACCTCCTTGGGAATGTATCTTTTATAGCCCTTTTCCCATGGTATTTTAAATCTTTCATCTCTCTCCTTCTGGATGGTGAACACAGGAATTCTGTATTTATTCTAAATGTTTCCTCTACAATTGGAAAGCCGATACTCATATGTTTATATGTTTGTTTATATGTTTGTATGTCTTCCTGTGCTACTATGTTAAGAATCATTTAGCTCAAGTGATACACAGAAGACTGAGTGACACAATTATAAATGAAAAGGAATAAATATTTTTCTATCTTTTCAAATTGTCTTTGTTGTTGGATTAGTTATCCGAAATTTGAAATATATTTCTAGAAGTTAGTTTACATGGTAAGAGAGTAAAGGAAGAAAGAATGGTAAAATATAAAACCAAATAGGTCTACTGTATGATCCAAGGGTGACTATAAAGTCTTGCTATACCCTGAAAATTTCTTTTCATTTAACAATTTTGGATATATATATGTAAATATATGTAGTTTAAATTATAGCTAATTTTCCCCTAAGAAACTGAAGGCATCGAAGAGAGAGCTGGATTCTGTTTCACTAAACCAAGCTGACATCTCTGGTTCAATCCCAGAATCTTAAAGGCTACAAAGAGATAGAAAACAGCCCAACTTGCAGCTCAGACCATGAGTGAGTTTGCCAAGCTATATGTTAACAGCAAGCTCCACTGGGTTTATAAACTGCCCAAACTTGGCACACACTGGACTCAGTTTTATTCCTAGTCTGTTCACACTTCAACATCATGTTCTAGAATAATCCAAAATATCATGCTTAGGAAGAGCAATATAGTCTATGTAGTGGTTCATTGGGAAATAGCTTCTCCATGTTTTAATTACCTTTCTTCCCAAGGCATGACAAATGCTTCAGAGACAGGAACCCAGAAATAGTGCCCACACTTTAATGTTAAGTACATATTCTCCTAGGCTAAATTCACTTTTCCTTAAACCTGAAAGTCAGAATTGCTAACTTTTAGAACATCTCAAAATGAGAGGACAAAAGGCGATCTGCACTGTTTCGCATGTTAAGCTTTAACAGAGTAAAGAGACATGTCTATTTGGCCAGTGGCTGCCAGTGCTAGACAGTGGTTGACAAAACCCTAATGTGGAGAAGTATCAAACAAGACAAAGAAAGAATTAGAGAGAAATGGTACAGTTCCTCATTAACAGCTAAGTGCCAATAAAAATGGAAAATCAAAATGAAAATGAATCAAAAGGAAATTGCCCATAAAAATCACTGGGGAAAAATAGACTGCTAAATCATACTGTCATTTCTTTATACTCAGCTCTCCATTAGGAATGAAAAATAATCCAATTGTACTAAAACTTATCTTGGAAAATCTTAGTACCCATGCTGGTTTTTTGCACACCACCCCCCCGCCCCATGAGTCAGATCCATTCCCTGCTGTTCCCTGCCCTATTGTGGGCTGTAAGACACTGACGCCTAAGCACACTATTACCAGGGCTCCTTGAAGAATATCCTTGGCCAATGATAGGCACCACCAGGAGATAGGAAGGCAGCATGACAAAGGGTAGGTCATTTTTTTCCTGTATCCTGCCTGCTTTGGGCTGTTTTCTGGCCTTGGGTGCACCCCTCCACCACTAGAGGTCCTATTATATGGGCCTTTCTCCCTGGCTCTTTCTCTCCTTGGGCTTCTCAATGCTGATATCTCTCCTGCCCCTTCAGGTCTAGGCGTGATAATGCCTTCCTGTATTGCTAGTTCCTAAGAGATTCCAACATCGTTTTTGGTCTCTCTTCACCCAGCCTACACCTCTGTAAATGGTCCCTTATGAAAGTCTTTTTTATCATGTGAGTTGGATTCTCTTTCTCCACGGGAATTCAGTGATACAAGTCTCCTCTGAGTCCTGAGAGGTAAACTTACTCCTGAAGCATCAGGACACCTGATTTCGCATCCTTAACCCTCCTTGCTCACACTCCTGCTTATTGGCTTCAGTTGCGTAAGAAAATGTGCTTGTTGATCGTAAGTACACTAGTGTAGTTCTGATGAATTCTGCTCTTTAAACTCTACCCTGACTCACCCCTACTGACATCTTAAAAACACCTTCGGTCACTTACATCTCATCATAGTGCTGCCCAGAGCACCAAACCACAAGCAAGTTTTGCTCTGGGGCTGACTTATGCACAAGATGGTTGGGCGATGGTTGTCTAAAGGCGTGGGAAGGGCGACGTGTAGGGAGACATCATGAGGAGGGGTGCCCAAGTTGAGAAAAGTGTGTGAGGAAATCTTCTTCTAACCCACACTGAACATTTGTTTAAGTGACACTTCAGAGAAAGTATAGAATCTTGCTGCTGGAGGAGATAGAATTCATACAGTCCGACGACTTCACTTTATAGATAAGAAAACTGAGGGTCAGAGAGACCCTCTGAGAGACTAAGTGTCTTAGTACAGAAGCAGGACTAGAACTCCAGCTGTCTCTGCAGCTTTTGTTCAATGAGATCTTATTGTGATCTCATATACTCATGGTCTATGGAGTGGACAAAGTGGTGTGCCAAAGTCTGCAGCAAAAACAATTTATATTGATCAAAGAGAAAAACAATTAGGAACTGATTTTTATTTTAATTTTTGGATGCCAGAATTGCCATGGGATAGGAGATGAAACTTTAATTTCATAGTCTTGCTATATTTTAAGATGGCTTCTATTGAGGAAGAACGGAAGGGAGGGAGGGAGGAGCTAGTTTACTTAAGACTAAACTTCCTGAGAAATCAAATGTCTACATCTTACGTATATTAGCTCATCTGCCAGGTAGACACTGTCTCTCATCAATGACAAAACATGCTGAGTTTGCCCCTGACTCATTCAATATGGCTTCAAAATACAGACTAATTTTTCAGTCATCCTTTAGTCTAAAGCTGTGTTTTCCTTTTCATTCATTTAAGTTTCCATGTTCATTTGCAGAAATTTTAAACCTACTTTCCACTATAACACGTGACCCCTCAATGTCTAAGCAGTATCATGTAGTGATTAGTTCGTGGGTTTGGAATCAGACAGACTGCATTTAGGTGCCCCTCTGACATTTCCACTAACCAATGTGACTTCAGGAAAATACAAAGCCTCTCTGGCCTCAGTTGCCTGCTTTGGTAGTCAAACGGGGATGCTAATAATAGTACTTACCTTTTAGGGATGTTGAAATTAGAGTTTTAAAAGTGAAGTCCTTAATAGAGTGCCTGGGGTATAGTACATGTATGATATAGAATAATTATTATTAGTGGGAATAATTGATATAACTACAATCTTCTCTCTTCTCACTTAATTTCCCAGTTAATATTAAAAAAGCAAAACCTTTGCTGCATAGACGTATTTCATTACAGAGATGGTATCTAGCTCAGAGGATTAACTGCTAATGATTTAACCTAAATTTTATACTTCTACACAAGTAATAATAGTAATTAAAGAGCAGAGTTGCCTGATTAGATTTAACGTTTTTTTAAATCATATCAAAACACAAAGGGTCCATTGAAAATGTTATCCAGAGGAAATTACCTTTGCCTCCTGTGTGGCTAAGGGAAATTTTTTTTTCCCTGAAACTAATTCCATGACTTATTTTATCTTGTATTAAAAGTTTTAAAGGCTAATAAGAAAATTGTCCAACAAGGCAAGTAGTGGCCTGGAGGATTGAAGTACAGATTTTCATAAATCAGACTATTTTCTTTCTCTCTTCCCATTATATCCAGATAACTGAATAAAAGTTTTGACTTTCTTTTGGTAAATGTTCAACATAATGATTTAGTTTTTGAACTTCAAACAAACCAGATAAACCCAACAGAAGACATAACTAACATAACTAAAGTCATTGCAAAGATAATTTCCCAGTAGTTACCAGTTACCATGGAAGTTCAAGGAATCACTTCTGAGGTCCCTTTTAAAAAATATATAAATAATGGCTTTGTTAGTCAGAATGATCAGTTAAGACTATTTCATCAATACCATGAATAATATAACATTTTAATTTCTTTTCATTGATGTTGCTTGCACCATGAACAATTTTAATTTGAACTCGTAGAAGTTACATGTGTAACCTCTGACCAGATGGCCTCTTCCAGTTGGTCAAATCAACAAGTCAGTCCATCATTCTAAAGACTTCTTAGGAATCTCTCATTATGTTTTTTTCAGTCCTAACTTTATCCTTATTCCTATTTCAAGATTCATACATGTCAGCATATAGCATCTTTATTATATATTCACATATTAGTCAGAAATACTCTTCTTCATTGAGGGTAAGTGTGGAATTATTATTGGTTGCTTTCAAATAAGAGTTAAACTTTCTCCTCAAGGTCAGCAAATGGGGTTTGACTTTTTTCCATAACCAATAGTATCAGAAAGGAGTAGGTTCTGCTACCAATAACAAAATATTCAGACAAAAGTGGCTTCATCACACAGAAGTTTATTTTTCCTAAATGTTCAGGTAGGCATTTGCTGTCTTGGTTTGGCGAAAAAAAGAAGGAAAGAATAGATGTTAGATTGCCAACTTGTGTTTCTGCCACCCCATTCAGTCTTAGTTGATGTTAATTTTTCTATCTAGACCCTTCTAGGATATTAGAATTCTACAAGAGTCCTTACTTAAAATCACTTCCATATTTGACAGTTATTCTTACATACTTCTTTGTTTTCTAAACTCTGCTGCCCATTTTTATAAGCTTATGTTCTCCTCAACATCTTAAAAAATGAAACAAAACAAAACAAAATAGACAGAATGTCAGTGGAGAAGGAGAAGGACCAAACATGTTGCTTAATCACAAACGAAAAATAAACTGGCAAGGGGACCAAGTGCATCCACTGTATTGGATAATATGTGTGCAGTGGGATATGAGTGACTAATACAGATAAACAACAGATTGTTCTACCAGAGCCCTCAACAATTTCCTCAGGGTTGGAGGGGACAAT